>NC_091824.1:146270967-146575134 GCF_038994185.2 Dermacentor albipictus
GGAGATTCGTTCAATAGCCTCATTGAGGAACGTAGCGGCTAAGACGTTCCTGGCAACTTTATGGCGGTTTTCGTTTAATTTTTAGGTGGCCTTCTCCTGTAAGAATTGTTTCGCAAACTTGCACTGTGGAAGGAAGGCGCAATAATACAACACCCATCGGCTCGTAGACTTCTCAAGATTACCATGTACAGCACATGAAGTGCGCCGGTTTTAGAGACCGTTTATAGTGTTCTTGTTCATCATCCTCCCATGCGCACTCAGTGCTCATTCTCTTCCTCTTTTCGTCTTTCTATTCCCCCTTTTCTTTACCCCCAGTGCAGGGAAGAAGACTGGATGATCTCCCTGCCTTTTTTAACCTTGCTTTCTCTCTCACTCCACAGTACACCTTATGAGTTACCCCCAAGCGTTACTCGCAATTTGTTCATAAGCCATGAGTATTTATTAAGTGTTACTCATAGGTTACTCATAAGCGACCACACGATTAATCTCGTGACAGGAATATCCATTAGTTTTATTTGGGTGCTTTCACGATATACAATGGTAGTCGGGAGTGTAAACACACGCTTTTCCCATCACATGAGAGAAAAAGGCCATGATGTCACTTTTCAATTGATACCAGGCCATTGCGCTATCATAGGAAATGATGCCGCAGATAAGGCAGCTAGGACGTCAAACCAAGAAGACCGTTACGTGCCCATTGCCCTCTAGAGGACAGACGCTGCGTGACAGCGTTGCGTTCTAACACGCACACTCTCATTAGCTGAGTGGAACACCGCACATACAGTGTGCACCCGACTGCACAGACTCAATCATTCGCTGCAACTCAGACAATGCTGGACTACATCGACGTGAAGCGTCTCTCCTGTGTCGGTTGTGGTTGGGAGGGGCCTTCAGGAAAGCTTATTCAGCACTCAATGGAATGGCTGAGAGTCCCGCATGTGGTGTACGCGGCTGCGAGGAGAGCATTGACCACCTATTGTGCCACAGTCCTCAGCTTGAAGCATAAAGACAATCTATGACCAGCGCATTCAGGAAACTAGATGATCGACTTCTGAGTGAACAGACAATACTAGAACACAGTCCCCACAAATGGCACTAAATGCACTTCTGTGCATTCTCAGAACGTCTGGCTTGTGCGAGAGCCTTTGACATTGTAGTGCTGTTCGTGGACGTCTCTCTATCCCCATCTCTCGTCTCTCTCTTTCTCTCCATTCTTTCTATTCCCCTACCCTCTTCCCCCAGCGCTGCATACCCAACCGGACTCTTGACTGGTTAACATCCCTCCCTTCCTTTTATGCCTCTCCTTTCCTAACACGTTGTTATTGTGCACCAAAATGTCGCTATTGCCGTCATCAATTGACGGTCAAACATTATGCATTTAAATACAGTAGCTTTAAAACTGCGCAACGCTCTCTTCGTTTCGGTATAGTAGCCCGAAAGACACAGACAAAAGGAAGACGTACATAGCAACAGTGTTGGCCTTACGTTTTCCTTTTCTCCTTGTTCTTCGCGCTAATTTCTCATTTGTAATGTCCAAGCTACTAGCCCAAGCTTCTTTGCTGGTCAGCTCTTTTCGTGTCACGTTTACGGCCTGCTAATTGGCGTATTGGTGCGTTCTGGCGGAAAATTAATTGTCGCCTCACTCTCCCGTTCACTTCTGCCGTACCCACGATTCTTGACCACAACCAAGAAATCAACCATAAAGAAAAACAACAGCTTCAACAGCGAGGCTTTGATTGGTTTTCATTTCTTACGCGTCGACGGTCTTAATTTCCACCCACGGTGGCAATAAAAGAAGCGTCAGCAGCCACTTAAATTCGGGCGCTCTAAGGTAAGCCTGAAAAGCCAGAATAAATTATATTAATATGTGGCTCGCTGGCTAACCGACGATGCGCGCAAAACTTCGCCACAAATAAATGACTTCCTCTTCGCTGGCTCAAAGAAAAAGACAGCGGGCGGCAAAATTGAGAACATAATTGTATTACCATAGGCGACTTTGCTATTCTGGCGGCTGGCCGCTCGCGAATAACGACATGTATTCTTGTTTCCTTTCCTCCAAACTATCTTCTTCCCAAAATAATAAGGGCCGTCAGTTTTCTGGAAACCTTCATATTTGGAAACTGTGCCGTGTTAAGATCTTGTAGTTTTCTTGATGTTTGTATATTTGTATTTGCGGGACAACTTTCGCAACAACTTCGAGAAAGAAAGAAGCGTGAGTCTGGTTTCAACTCGAACAAAGAATTATTGCGAACAAAAATGTATGCTCAAAGTCTATGCGTAATACGAAGTGTTCGCACATGCGTTCCTATATTGCAATCAAACTTGTATCAGTGGCCAGCCAGCACTGTATCACACGCAGCAGCATCCTTGATACTGTACTTCAAGGTTCTTGCAAGAATAAACATTGCAGTAATTAATGCAGTAAGTGCTACCATTCTAAACAGCAACATAACGGATAACTTTAAGCTTAGTAGACAATTATTTCACGATTTACGTCTTTGCGCAGCGCGAATAAAAGAGAATCACTTATAAATGACGATGCTTAAGGGTAAAATGTGGCCAAACACACAACGGAAAGCAGAGAGCTAAACACATGGGCCGATATTCAGAAAAATCAATCTTACGCTAGAAATCCGATCATGCGTAGCAACTGATATCAGGCACCCGTAATGTTTCACATGTTAGCGAAGGCTCCATAGTTGTTTCGAAATGCGTTTGTGAATTCCACCGTTCTATATACGAAAAAATAAAACATACCCCTCATAAATTCCGCATCCACTAATCCGATGTTAAACATACCGGGTGTCCCAAGTAACAAGAGCAAACTTTCAAAATATGCAAATTCCACGTAGTTGGACAGAACCAAGCTAATGTTGTTTGTCGGCGCTTAGAGATACTTGAATTATTTCTTGCATTCCGTCTAATTACATAATTAGGCTTAATAAGCCATAATTAGCCTTAATTGTTAATTTTCCTGGAAAGCTTTTGATACCTTGCAAAAAAGAACTTTCTTCCTCGTTGCCAAGCCACTCCTCTGCGGCAGTTTGAAGCGACTTCAATTCATCCAACCTCGTTCCCTTCAGGTGTTTCTTCAGATTCAGAAATAAATAAAGGTCACTCGGGGCCAGGTCGGGACTCTAAGGCGGGTGGTCCAGCAGTTCGAAACCACCCCCTCGAATTGCAGCCTGGGAAACAGGAGACCTGTGAACCGGGGCGTTGTTCTGAAGGAGGAGGACATTTCTTGTCATTAATCCTCGGTGTTTTTCCACGATGGCTTTGCACAGTTTTAGAAGAACGTTGGCGTAGTATTCACCTGTAACTGCCCAACTGCTTTCAAGATACTCAATGAGCAGGATCCCCTTTGCGTCCCCAAAATAGTGTCGCCATCACTTTCCTCCCTGACCTAAATCTTTTCGGGGGCGGGGACTCCGAATTCCTCCCCTGCATCGACCGTTTTGTTTATGGGCTCCACCAACACAGCCACGTCTCATCGCCAGTCACAAGCCAGAAGAGAAAATATTCTGGGTCACTTGAATAGAGATGCAAAAGTTCCCTTGATGAATGCAGGCGGAGGTGTCGATTTTGCGCCGAGAGGTTCCGTGCCACCCATCGTGCCGAGACCTTCGACATGCCCAAAGCATCGTGGATAATAGTGAAAGCACTGCCATAAGAAATGTTCAATACTCCGGCAACTTCGGACACCTTGATCAGGCGATTATTTATTATAGGGCTGTCTGCTGAGGCTGAATGGTCTAAATCGGTTGAAGTGGTCGGCCATCCTGACCTTGGGCCGTCTTTCACGTGCACACGGCCACGTTTAAACTCATTGTACCACTGAGTCACTTTAGTATATGAAGAGCATTCACTTCCATACAGGTCCACCATCGTACTGTGGATTTCTTTGGCGGAACTTGCTTCTTAGCACAAAAATTTGATAACGCTCCCGTACTCGAGCTTGAAATCGTGGAAGGACGCCATGTTTGTCTGACTGATGCAGACTAAGTAACCAGTTGGAAGGCTTGATAATATTCAGACCTTGCTAGGTTGCAGGGATTACCTAAACAAGAGGTATAGAGAGATCACTGTCAGATATTTGCTTATAGCTAAGTTGTAAAACTTTTTTATCTTCCCTCGTATGAACGCGAAATTAGCTTACTGAGTGGCAGATTTGTTGATAAGTATGTCGGAACAGAGGCGTTCCAGGAGCATCGATCAAAGTGGCTTCAAATACTGTTGTATTTATACTTCAGCTATAAACGTATGCCATAATCCCGACAACAAAGAAGCTAATTAGGAAAGTTGACCCTTATTATTTATATCGCGATGACCCTTATTCATCGCGAAAATTGTGTCCACCAAAACGCATAAACTGCCTGTGCAACCAGAATTTGCGTAGCTAGCATCGCGTTTTATTTAAGTTAGCGTCAGTTTAACTTTGCACACCTTGTATACCAAGAGGTGCTTTTTTTCGTTCTATTTTAGCTGCGCCCAGTTTTTAACTATGACCCACTGCAGAAAGCACCATTTTAACCCTTGAACTAAATTACTCGATGAGGCAGCAACTATTTCTACGACCAATTAAAGTGCTTAACTGAATAATTAACTACACCGATTAGCTTGTTAATTACTTCCACTGCAACACATATTTCAGTTTACAAATTCTAACCAGTGAGTTCGCAATGTATATCCAATCGGCACGAATTCTCAGGACTACGCCAGTTTCAAGATATTATTTTCAAAGTGTGCGACGAAATGCATTCGCATTCCAATGTTTTTTGTGCTTCAATGCATAAAACGGCGTTTTCGCAAAAAAAATTAAGTGCAACAATAGTGCATCTAACCGCAAGTTTAATCGCGCATATCTCGAAACTGGTGACAACCTCGGAATTCGTTCAAAGTCTATATGCCTTCATACTCAATACCACAATTCGCATATCGAAATATGTACCACAACGCAATTAATTAGGAAGTTAATTAGCTTTATTATGTTAGCCATTTAGTTAAGCATTTTGATTTCTCGTTGATTTATCTAGAGCAAGGCTTAGCGCGCTATCTGCCACAGGCAACGTTATTCTTAATTTGGTGCAGTTAAAAAGAAAGCACCCTGCATAAGCGTACACTCATTATAATAGTGCTGTCTTGTGTTCATCTATTGGGAACTACAGCAGCAGCACCCAGCCGCAGCAGCCACGCTCACAAATCTACGTGAGGTTTCGCAAAGGAAGCTTTGCTTCTGCACGCTGTCGTCGAACTGGAGCGCCAAAAATCGATTTTGTGAGAAAATGCGGGCTAGTACTTCAAACGAACGCGGAGAACGCGCAGAAAGACGACTCGTTTTGCGATTGAAGCGCACACCGGGCGCGAATCGATTTCGCGCGCTCTCAGACGGATGCGACGAAGGATCCACAGAAGTGGTGTAAGGACGCGCGTGCGAATTTCAGAGGCGAAAGCCAGGCGTCGAAAGCAAGCAGGGCAGCTGCTGCCTAGACTTTTTACGGTGATGGAAGCAGCCACCGAAACGAAAGTTTTGACGAACTGCTTTTCTTATCCTGGCGTTTACTAAGGGTAAGAAACTTCTGTTGACGGCTGCTTTTCTTTTCTTTTACAAATAACTTCTGAGCTCATGGTAGCGCCACGTCTTGCGTAGACATTGGCTTCTTCGGGCCAGAGATGCTGTTGCCCTGCTAGGTTGCCGCATCTATCACACCGAAGAGATTTGAAACAACACAAGGCCGCGGAGCAAGTTGAAGCTTCCGTTTGACTTCGAAAAAAGGAATTTCGCTTGTTCTCGCATGTTCTATCTGGGTATGGCTAATGTATTTGTAGATTGCTAAAAAATTCTTTTTTTAACCCCTATTATATTCCCGCCGAGTACACGATTGATGTCTTTGTGTTTCTTGCCTTGTAAATTACGTAGTTTGCAAGCAGCTACGAATGTAACTGCAGTGTTACCGAATGATATATTCAATTGTAAGTATTGCGACTCCAACTGCTTCGTTCTTTTTATCTTCTGACTTCTGTTGCTTTAATTCTTCCGAAAGTATGCCTCAAGTGTTTGAATAATGTGTTCCTTTGTGTGGCCTCGGGTATGTTAGGGAACCAGAACAAGTTCTCATACTAGTGGGAAGTGCAGCTGTCCAAATTTTCAGTATCCCATCGTGCGTTACATGGTATACGGAGCTTGTAAAAGGGTCTTCGAACACATAGTAAGGGTTCTTCATATAGGCGCAGTTGATACCACGTGATGAAGCAAACAAAAAGTGCCGTTCTGAGCTCTGCAGAAGGTCTTTATGAAGCTTGACTTAATAGTTCTGCGGAAACCCGCAAGGTGAAGAGAAGTAAAGAATAAATGGAAATTTGAGACATCCACCTAATCATAGCAATTTCTACAAAGGAAACCCATACGGATTCCGCTAAAGATAAGCCTCGCAGTTGAATAACAATTCGTCCTGGTCTGGGACTCGAACCCGGGACCACCGCCTTTCCGGGGCAGCCATAAAGTGTTATAATAATTTAATATAATTTGTGAAGCTGTCGTTCTAGGCCACTTCGTTTCTTTTTAAAGTGACAAAGTTATGGTTCGTGCATCCGTATGAGAAAAGAAAGAAAATCTGTGAAGTTTCTCAAAGCATGATATCATGAGTTACTCAGATTACGGGAATGTTATGCCATTTGGAATTCATTCATTAATAAAAAGAAGAACGTGAAGAATGAAATTTCTGGGTAAAAATTATACGACACTTATTTGCATGCCTTCGTTTGCCGTCTCCAAACAGAGCGGAACTGAGGTCTCATATTTCCTTCTCTTAACCTGTGCAAGCGAAATTTCAGTTAAAAGCAATGGCTTGCAGTACGAAGTGTTGATGAATATTGTAATTCTAGTTGCTGGATCTGTTAAATGTCTCATTATATTTTGTTTCTGTTTTTCTCTGCGTAAATTCCTGGTGCAAGGTGCCATGATTTCCGCTAGGATAACATGAGGAAAAAGGGTTAAGAGCTCGTTTGGGGTGCGCACAGAATATTTGTTTTACCAGGGCAATCCGAACTCAAGTTCGCACTATAGGGCCATAGGGATTACAGGTTTGCGGGACAGGTCACTCTGAGCGTCGCTCAGTCGAGTGACCCAGGTCGCCGAGCGGAAACGGAAGCAGTGTCTCCGTACTAGGCAAACAAACCTACGTGATTATTGTGTCCTTTAAACAGCGCAGAAGCAGCATTGATGCTAGGTCCCTAGGCGGTAACGCTTCTCCGAGCGTTTATTTTTCCACCCAGCCACAGCAACCGAGTAGAGAGGTTACTGTTTGTTTTTCCAGGTGACTGAGTGTGGCACAGTATATGAAACATCGGGCTGTTCACCGGCTGATCCCGCTTCACCGTGACTTAAGCCCACGTGGGCACCCGAAGACCTCGGTAGTGATAGGCATGCGTCATATTAGGCTCTGTGTTTGGAAGATCTGCGCAGGAATCTCTCTGCGAAGATAACATGCTTCTATTAATTTTAACTTTGCGCCGCATATCCTTCATCAAATATTCTTCTTTACGATCGCGAACTTGTCATTGTCGGAGAGACCTGAGTTCGTTAAAAAGAAACCTCGGATATTCTTGGTCAATATATGTGCACTTTTAGTTTATTTGTATACAGTGGTACGCTAATAACGCTGTGCAAGGAAGTCTACAGAAAAAGATACTAAAGCGCGAAATCTCACATTTTAAGTACGTTAGGTTAGGTGAAGTTATATATCTCACGATAAGGCTGCGAATGTGCACATCAAGTGGAGCGAAAAGACCGGTTAAATTACTTGAATAACAATAATGAAACCATGCGTATTACCACGTCTGGCAACGTTCAGAAGCGTTCAAACATGTGTTTTGAATATCTACAGTGCTTCAAGAACAGCCAATAACTGAAATTGTTTTAAACGAATTAGTAACCCTTTCTGTAATAAATCATTTGTAAAGTATCCCGTAGCTCCGGTGGTTTTAAGCTAACAAAAAGCTCAATAGTGTGAGGGTCTGTGCGGGGAGCTTGCAACAGCGTAATTAGCAGACTGCTGTCAATACCGGGGATGCCTGCTCTGCATTGGCTGAACAATACGAACGTATCCACAAAGACAGTATTTTCTGTTTGCTATACTGCTCACTTAGGGAACCAAGTTGGTTCCTTCTTTTTTTTTTACTTCAGAAATAAAATTCCCAACTACGAATGGTGCCATACGCACTTGCCCCGTTTTCTTCGCAGGAAAATGCCTTTAGACAGTGCCGAGACAACTTCTGTATCTGTAAAACAAAAAAAAAGGGGGGGGGTGAGAAGGGGAATGGTGTGTCTTCCATTGTCATCAAACCTTCTCCCCCTTCCACCAAATAAACGAAACTATAAATAAAGAAGGATTGCGGTGATGTACGGCACAAAACGTGAAGCCACGAATTCACGTATACAGTTTCATGTTCACTCTGTGTGGGATCCGTGAAGCGGCGGCATTGAGCCGCCGCTCATGGGAGTATCAGTTCTCGAGTCAACGCCCCGGCGTCGATTGCAACAGTATAGCGATATCATCTCTTACGTAGACCTCCTCAAATCAAGTATTCTGTTCATCAGATTTTTCTGTGACTGTTCTTGTGCTGTTCAATTATGAGTGCGATACCCGATATACGCTACATAGCCAAGACATGTGAAATAGATCTGTGGAAAGCGCAAATGGCGTGTCGAGTCATTGCAGACAGCACCGGTGTCTGCCATACTCGGTCGCAGGAAAAGTAAGATTCTCGTGAACGCTCATTATATCGGCCAATTCTACAAGACTGTTGCGCGCATTCTTCTAGCGTTATGTCGAGCAAATGGAAAGGTGAGATGAAAAACCACTCTCGATTTTTTTTCTGATATAACACCATCGAACAAGAAGCCAGGCGACGGTAAGATAGCGGCACGACATGTAATACTTACGTGAGAACTCGGACCTCTTTTGTCATGGTTCTCCAGAGTCAAACATATATGCGGTTTCACGGTTTCAAATGTATGCATTCTAGACTAGAAAAGAAGCTGATTTGATCAGCCTGGCTAAATTTAGTCTTCTTTAGGATACAATATAGTTAAGCTAATTTTTAAGATATTATTGGTATTCAACATCTAAACATAAAAAATAGGGGCTTAGAAATGAAATAATAACCCTTGCTGACCAAGCTTTGCAGCGCTGGAAGATGTGTGAAATTATACGATAATCTCCAATGCGTTTACAAGTTCACAGAATGAGGCTTGTTTACTGCATTGAAAAATGAAATATTTTTGCTCTAAATTAAGACGATGGTCTAAAACATGAAAGGCGAGACTGTCGGCACAGAAGCAGATTTTTTGAAATAAGGTTTCATTCATCTATTCCAACTCATGTGTCGTTCTAGATTGTCGCAAAGATCGCTGATGGACGACAAATTGGAAATAATTAATTTCATTCGCTATGCCTCACGCATTGTACCCTTATTGCCAATAAAGTGATAACGAATACAGTGGTTGTGTAGGCCAAGAATGCTTTTCGACGCACTCCTCCAATTCTCTCGTGTTTATACTTTACGTGTGCACGAGCATGCGTTTTGTTTCCACACGTGTATCTAGCTTTGCAAGTGCTGGCATGTACGACCACAAAGCTCTTTGTTGTCGCGCTAGAACTAGCCTTTCCGAAAATATAATTCGTTATGTTTGCGACAAAAGACTCTATCACCCCTACAAAACAGTCTCTCGTTGAGTTGGAAGGGCGTAAAAAATTCATGTCAGGACGAAAACTTTTCCTCACGTGACCACTGCGATTCCCCCAGAAATTGACAGGATGTATCCTGATAATATACGAAACAGTTCTTGCCGTCATTTTCGGCTACTTGCACCGTAAATTTTGGCAAAAGCGAAACTCTTCTTTCATGTTTTCGCAATGTCCTGTTGGCTCTAAAAATACGTGATATCTCCGTACGTGATAGTACGTGATACGTGAAAGTACGTGATATCTCCGTACACAACTCCTTTTTTTTGTAATCAAGGCCTAAGGCTGGCTAAATTTCTGGTGGAATCGAATTCTCCACAGTAGGTTCTTGAGCTGGATTGTTTTATAGGTAGATTTTTTACGACAGGTAAGAGGCAGTCGCTAGTTGAAGCACTTGCTTTTGTTTTACGTAACACATATCATATATAAACTAATGGAAATGACAGCGGATCAAAAAGTAAAAGACTGGTTCACCTGCGGCCAGTTGTTTTTTTCATTCACTTTCATTTCCATTAATGTACCATTTCTTAAATTCAAATAATAAGTGCATGTAATTACCCCTGTGCTTTCCTTGTGTTTTTGTTTGTTGGCTGCATTAAGAAACGAAGGTGCACACTTACGAAAATTGCATCTTTAATGTTTTTAACGTGTCGGCCGAGCCATGGCCGAAACGTTCAAGACATTAAAGATGCAATTTTCGTAAGCGTGCACCTTCGTTTCTTTAACTGCCTATGCACCGGACCTGCAGAACATTCCCTGATATATATATATATATATATATATATATATATATATATATATATATATATATATATATATATATATATATATATATATATATATATATATATATATAATCGGACAGCACACTCCACCACTTGTCAGACGAGGTTTAGGCAGCGAGTCTCTTCTTTATTCTCTCGAGTGAGAGCCCCACCACCGGGCCCCAAAACGGTGATGATGAGTATGTACAGGTGAGAATATGAAGCGTACGAATAATGCTCACAATATATATATATATATATATATATATATATATATATATATATATATATATATATATATATATATATATATATATATATATATATATATAGTAACAGTGAAAGCGCAAGTACGGCGGGGAGCACGGCCGTCGAATCTGACCTCAAGGGTCAAGTGACTTCTTTACGCCTGTCTCGCCCTACATTCCAGAGTGATCGCTGGTGCTCTCACACATTTGAGAATGCTCCTACAACCATACAGCGCCGCGCGTAACATTCAATTGGACGCGCCTCCCTTTGGTATAGATTGGCCGCAACGTTATAGAAAGTTCGGATACCGTTGGCACGTCTTGCAACCACTGAAATATTGATCACTAAATACTACCGGTAAAACAAATACCGGCAAAAAGTAACGCAGCGATGAGTTGCAGCATTCAAACAAAGTTTTTAAGCTCGCTGAAAAGGTTTTTTCTTGTTGATCGAAGGACATTCAACTAGATAGTTATTTACTCCGAAACAAGAGTGGGGCTCGATCTTTGAGCTTCTTCGTGCGGTGAACCGGGTATGGTATAGCGTGAATCTGACCAACTAATTAGTGCCAGTCACCACAACTCTATCTTGTGTAAAAAAAGCAATAAATCACGACACAAAGCTCCTAGACATAATGTCGGCTCGCAGGTATCATCTACAGAGCACGCAGACCTCTTACTTAAACAGTGCATAATATTCAATTGATTCTTTGATTTTTTATACTTGCACTATACCGTTCTGGTAAGTTCCACCGGACTTTCCGGCTTCGTTATCGCGAAATTTAGACCAACTAAGCAGTGCCAGTGAGTGCCTTTCTGTTCGGCGTAGTCAGACAATACTTCAGAATATAATAATTGTGCACAAAGTCTCTACTGATAGATATCTCAAACGCAGACAAACCTCTTAATGGAATAGCGCCTGCCATTCAACTGTTACTTTGATCTTCCTAAATTATTCGTATTTGGGCTGTTAGAGCATCGCTCACCAATAGACCGATGAAAACGACAAAGCGTATGTCTGAATGGACGTCAGATGTGGCCCTTTGAAAATGTATCGTGCACCTGTTCTACCCGCCACTCCCCTGCTTACACGCATGTTAGCTACCCAAGGTTTCTGAAGAACTGCTCTCATGAAGGTGCTGCTTGTGTTCTGCTTGATTCACTGCTTTTGTTGCTGTTCCAGCATACATAGCCTGGTTAAGGCATATGACTGGGCTTCTTTCTGTGTCGGTGGCGGCGGAAGCTGTTGCCATTGTTGGCTGTATATTTCCGGTCTAGTTAGAAGGACGCGGACAGGGGTGAGAGATGGTATAGAGTTTGTGCCCTAGAGCAGAGCATTGCGGAGTCTCTAAGCGGAAGCGCAATTTTTATCTTGCTGCGCTCGTAATCCACTTCTGTGAAAACATGAGTTAACCCAATGCGACACATTTTGCCGAAAGAACGCAAAATCTTTTAATGCGGTAGCAATATGACTGTCAATTATATGTCAGTTAATAGAAACCAGCGAGAGGAAAGCGCCGTTCAAACCGGAAATGTGATATGCGTAGCCTTGTATTTCGGGCCCGTGGCATCAGCAGAGGGCGGCGAACGGTCATTGACCTAATCAATATAGGATATTAGGAGTCGCACGGCCTGAAAGGGAGAACATGGGGAGCGTGGAAAGTGAAACCACACAGGCTGCATGCAATTAAGAGGAGGAGCAAAAGAAGAAGCGGTGATAGGGGGCTCACGCAGAGCGGGTCGCCAGAATGACAACAAAGATAGGAACAAGGAAGTGTGTGAGGTACTTGTGGAAGCCACAAATTGAACACGGTATGCGTGTTAGCGCAGCAGGTGGTCGTGTCGAATTGTGAGCACTTTAAGGCTGGCTAATTTTAGAGGGAATTAAAAAGGTTATTGAGGCAGGTCAGCTGAACCAGAAACATCGGGAAAATAAGAGGCCAAAAAAAATTGGCCGGCGATTACGCTTCTTGGTAATACGATCTTTGAGCGCAGCTGCTGCCTTATCTCAACAAGGCAACCGCATACAGAACACGCAGTGCCGAACGAAGGCGGTTCTGCGTTTCTGATTGCGCAGCACACACCACGATCCGCTGCTATCGAGCTGGCACTCCAGCTACGCGCCATCGCGCCATATTATAGTGGGCCACCGCCGGGGAGAGGGGGAGGGAGATTACCAATTATTATTTAATGTTTCTTCTGAGATGGGATGAGGAAATGGGTGGAGAACAAGGGTGTTGGGCAGAGGTAACACAGTCATTCACTCACAAACAGGCTTCAATGTGGCCTCACAAGGTTCGGGTGGGAAGTAGAAGGAAGGGGATGAAAAACTATAACTATCTTTCAAGTCACCACAACGGCACTGCGCCAGGTAAGAGAATGTATAGGACAAGAGTGGAGGCAGGAGAAGGACAGCCAGGCGCAAGCACTGCCAGAGGCGACAAATGCTTCTTAGGAACGCGCCCCGCAAGCGGAGGAGCGAGAGACACGACTGAGGAGCGGAGAGCTTTGGATCACGCGCGAGGCGGCAAGGAGCGCCCGCCGCTGGCACCGCGGCAGTGCCGCGACAGGGGGAGAAGGGACCGCGAGGGCGGAGTGGACGGTAGCGGCGAGAGTCACCGCAACGGCGCTGTGCGAAGGAAGGGGGCGAGAGGATAGGTGAGATACTTGCACGTGATCCCACTTTAGAGGACAAGGAAGAGCAAGGCTCGCGCCGAGCGCGAGAGATAGCAGCAGGAGCGCGTGCAGCTCAGCAGCGCGTGGATGATGACTTTAGTTACGACGAGGCCGACTGCGACGTGAAATACTGGAACGGGCGCCAAAGAGCTGCGCTTTAAAACAATAAAAACCTAACGTTTTCATGAACACGTGGTAGCCTGTTGTCAAGTCGGCGAATTACAAACCGTTCATTTCATGGATCCCGCGAAAACTCGGATTTACGAGGTGGTGCGAATGGGACATACGCACTACTTCGCGATCGCTTCGTCCAATCATCTCCTTACCCGGCAGGTTTAAGGAAAAGAAAGCATCATCAGCACTCCAGGGTGTTGCGTCATGACATTCACTTCTTAGACGACATCCGTATATGCTCGTGACATATATGTATAGGGCTTGTCTGTAACTCATTTATTCAACTTTATACCTGTTATCGCCGCACTTCGGGCTTTGCACTGCTTGATTCATGGACCCCAACCCATTAACCTAAATTATTATCCCGACACTACAATGTCGTGATATATCGTATCGCCTAACCACTCATGAAATGTCCTACTAGGACCCTTGAGGTATCAATAGAAATCAATAAATAAATGTCGTCCTCGGCGCACACTTGATTGGCGTGACGATTTCATTTTACCACACTGCAACTATCTTATCACGTCCAGAAAGTCCTCATGACAGGCATGGCTTCTTCGTTGGCGAAATTAAATTGTCGCACTCGTTTCTCAATATGTCGCGAAAGCGAGCAAGTTCAGGGTGAAATGGGGCGATAAAATTCGAGGTGGCATTATTTTATGTGTGTTTCTTGTTCGAGCGCTTCGATTCCATTCACTTTATCTGTCTTTTGAATTCAACAAAATAGGCAACATTTAGCATAGAAAAGAAAAAAATGGCACATTTTTAACCTTCCAGTGGTAAGCGCAGGGAATATCTTGTATTGTCAATTTGTTTCTTCTTCGGACCCGCCTCAAAAAAAATTATTGCTAGGGCCAACGAAAATGAAGCACTCCTTGCTTTAGAGTGAGTCTCCTTAAAGCGCGTAAAACGGATACTCTTGGCCAGGCACGTTGACGGTGCTATACACGGCATATCGGAGGTCTTCGTGACGTGAGCAACGTCGTAAAAGAAATACGTTTATTCACTTTGAAATTTTATGTCACTTATCATTTTGGCCCTATCCAGTACTTTTAAAGTCAACGCAGGTAAACTATCGCCGACAGCTGACGCCCCTGTTTAGAAGAACAATAGATTAATAGCAGAGGCTTTCAACGAACGCGGAACGTATCCGTCGTCAAATACGGGGCACGGACAATATAAATCTCAGTAGCTCATATTCGTTCACATTTTTTTTTCATTATTAAAAAAAACACATAAGATGTCTTGAGAGCTGTACGGACTTTAGACGCTCCAATAGACCATGTGCGAAGTTTAAAAGGTAAAAAAAGGCGTTTGTTTCCTGTAGCTTGAAATGAAAGGTGCTCGGGGATCAAAACCGCCATGAACAAGCAACATTTTTTTTTATTTCATTTCCTTGGGATAAAGTATCGAACGATACATTTTGTATGTAGGTGCTTCGAGCGCAAGTTCTAACACTATATAAAACAGGTTTGTAGGTGACTATTTACCGATGAAAACCGTTTACGGGGCCTTCTCGATGCTACGTTGTGTTAACCGCATTTGTGTAACGCGTTGTAGTGGTTGTGGTGGTGGTGGTGAGTGGTGGCAACAGGCGGGTTTAGCCTGGCGATCAACGCCGGCAATTTTTCCGCCTGAACATGATTTAGCAGCGAATAGACTTAATTTAATACAACATACACGGTGTAAAGGTCGCCTTCCTAACCGCGTACGACAGGTTGGTACCTCAAAACATGCTTTGGTTATTGTAGGAAAGTTGAGCATTTTGTGAGTGAGGTGGTGTGCTATCCTACCCGATATTGAAGTTATCAAACAGGCAAAATTCAAAGTGTTAATGCTGACACGAGGCGTCCGGGGCGACCAAAGCTGACGGGCAGCCCCCGCAGACAATTTGAAAATAGGATGATAGGTTGTCAGATGCATAAGCAAAGCAAGGCTGTTCAAAGTATAGATGATCTTATCAAGGGCATGTAGAAATATACATAGTTTTGGAAAGTATTTAATATATCTTACAACTTCAGTATGCATAAAGATATCATAACATTTGCAAACATATGCTACAATATTGAATGCAGTAAAGCATCTATACTATCCCGTTAGTCCACTGTGTCGATTCTTGGTGCGAAGTCATAATGTGCCTTTTTGCGGTCTTACGCTATGTTGTCCTTACTGCTCCTTCTTTAATACATTCATGCGACTAGACTTGCCGTTTTTGTGTGTTTATATGGCACTTTTCGTTGTCTGTATTTCTTGTGTTTAAGGTTACCTTGTGTTAGCGTTATGTGTTTCTTTGTTTCATTATTGCGTCATTGTAAGCAATTTTATGTGAAAAAGAGCAGCCGACGCAAAGTGGAGGCGCTATAAATTCCTATATATAATATCCTAAAGAAAGTGTTAAATAATTTTGCGAATAAGAGAGGTGGATTTACTGCGTCCCTTTGAGGTAAATAGGTTTTATGAAGGCACGTTTATTGTTCTTAGCAGGTATTCATATTACCGCAGTAAGGTCAGAAAAATTGTAATACGTAACACTTAGGGCACAAACAATGAAACAGTCTTTCCTTCGAGCGCTTCCTAACCTTATACGCTAGTCCTCCTTACAGCGAAGCACCGATGGAGGAAGCAAACGTACTCTGAAAGCTCCCTTCACCCGTCCTCATGTAAGGAGTGGTTGCCGCATGCCTGGGTTCGAGATCATCTCTTACAAGCTTTACGCGAACACCATTATTCAATAGAAAATATTCTATCGTCGCACAATTTTTAAATTGAAGAGCTAATATAAAGATGCGTGGACGCTTTCTTCTAGTTTTGTTTACTAAACGTAAGAAAAGTACCACATTAGAGTGCAAAACTTTATGTGCCCCATCAACGCTGGCACGTCGGCATCGTGCAACGCCTAGCAACGCCTAGCAACGCTTTCATGCCACAAGCGTGACTGAAACGAAGATGCCTGGCAAGACATAACGGGCTCGCGCTTCTCCGCAGGTGGGCGACAGCGCGCATGTGCAAGTAAACGTCACGTGGCTAAGTAGTGAAGTGAAGTGCTCGTTCATGGCCAGGAGCGGCGTATGGGCACATGAAGGTAGCTTGGGAGCTACCTTACGCTTAGGAAGCACCAAGGAAGCCTTCACCGAGGGTTCCTCAGTAAAGAAGCTTTCAGAGTGACATAAGGTGGCCTCACCGCAATGAAGGCTTCCTTACTGAGGTAAGGAACATTTCATTGTTTGGCCCGATCAGGTTTTCGCTTACCTATACTCCCAGACAACTTTCTGTGGCAATGAAGGGAAAGCTACGGGCGCGTGGCTGCTGCACATGTGTTACGGCGCCAAGTAGTCCGCCAGGGTATGACAGTGCCTTTGGTTGCTCGGAACAGACGCTGAATCGACACAGCTTCACGTGCGATGGCTTCGCATTTGCCGCGGAAGGGAAAAGCCGCAAAATAAGTAAACTTTTACATTCAGTGGTGTGCTTTATCTTATTTAACTGTTGCGAACAAGGTGTTTATGTTTTCTCTTCCCCAGCTTAAACTAACGAGGATGAAAACATGGGATTGTTTTCAGAAGCGCTCTCACTTGTGCGCGCTTTGCCTACGTAGCTTTCCCTGCATTGCCACAGAAAGTTGTCCGCGAGTATTGAAGCACACTAAACGCCTCCCGACTACGGAGACCAACTAAACTGGGTTACCGATATCTTTATAGTGATTTAACAATAACACCGGTGGTAACAGAAATATATTTTTGGTTTAAGCAAGAGGCGACATAGGCAGAAGAATGAGCAAAAAAAGTGTATACAAAAATTAGGACGTTTATGTAGAAAGAAATATAGTGCGTGTTCGATTCCCATGTTCATTACTTCACTGCAACCACATTTGCAGTAATGTAATCGGCTGACATGCCTGCAAAGTAAAAGTTTTCTCTGATAGAGAAAAATAAATTCGAGGACACGTAAGTACTTCTTGTGAGTTGTGAATGCGAAACTATTGATGTCCAACTGACCACCGCTGAGCGGTCCTTCTAGTTATGAACTCCTCGCGGGCAAGCGAGCGCGTTGTGACGCTTGGCCACAAGGCCGGTGCACATCGATCCGTGACATTAGGCTACGTTAACCGACTGCCATGGAATCTATAATGGGAAGGGTCCGGAGAAAGCCGCGTTGATGTTGACGTCACCGCGTTCGTCACGCCCGGCTTGGTCGCGGAAATTTCGGTCCGAGTAGCATGACGTCATAAAGAAGAGTGCACAGGCCTGGCTTGGCTCGTTTTGATTTAGCCTTACCGAGGCGCAGTTAGAATGCAAGTTAGAACTTGGGCCAATGAACGCGCGGATAACGCAGGCTTCCGAGAGAGAGTGCGAGGGTGCCACGGCGTCGTGGCGATGCCCTCTCTCCTCACGCAACATCTGGCGCGCTATTGCGGCAGCAGGTGTTCTCTTTCGCCCGCTCTGCTCCGTCGAGACGCGCTCTTGAGTTGCCGTCGCAGCCAATGGGAATTTAGGTACCGTTTTTTGCTTGTCCAGACGACAGGCTCCGGCATTGTCTCTCAATGAGCCATATGAAGCTTTCACACCAAAAACATTTCTGGACTGTCTGAGAGAAATTTTTATCATGCATTGGCAAAAAAAAAAGTTGAATTGCACAAACGCACTGCGCATGCGCCAATATCTGCATGTAATCGCAGCTTGCTATATTGACCAATCCTTTCTTCACGAGCATGAGGTAGCCGCTGTCGGCAGATGTCACGTCCGGCAACCCGCTGAGGTTGCTCAGTGGCTATGGTTGTTGGTCTGCTAAGCACGAGGTCACGGGATTGAATCCCGGCCACGGCGGCCGCATTTCGATGGGAGCGAAATGCCAAAACACCCGTGTACTTAGATTTAGGGGCACGTTAAAGAACCCCGCGTGGTCCAAATTTCCGGAGTCCCCCACAACGGGGTGCCTCATTATAATATCGTGGCCTTGGCACGTAAAACCCCGTTTTTTTTTTGTCCTAGCATTAGAAGTGTTGTCTCTTCAAGGAATGCGTGCGACCAATGCAAACGAGTCAGTGAAGTATGCAATGTAAGAAGAAGTCACCGCCTTCTAAGTATGCACATAGCGTTGTTTCCGCTCCAGACATGTGCTGCCAGCACGCAGAAGTGTACTCTTTATCCAAATGTGTACACTACTTGCCCTGAAAATAATTGAGCTCTAATATTTCTTGATTAACTGATTTCTGTGAACTCGTAATTTTTTGAAAGCCTCCACCCGCCACGGTGAATCAGTGGCTACGGCATCGCACCCCTTAGAACGATGCTGCGGGTTCAATTTCCGTCGGCGATGGCCTCGTATTAATGAAGGCGAAATGCAATAACGTTGTGTATTTCTATTTCAGAGGATGCTAAAGATCCCCAGGTGGCCTAAGCTAATACCGTGCTCTGCCCTACAGAGTCCATTATAACCTACACTGCATTATCCGGTCTAGTGTAGATGCTGCCAGGTGCCGACATTTGAAAGAAATAAAAAATGCAGGTTTTTCTAGTTTGGTCTAAAAATTAACGACATATAAACATGAAATGTGTCAGTTCACGTTTCTAGTAGCTTAAATAAACACACGGCACCCTCACAAAGCATACACATCAAACGCAATACACTATATTTCGCTGTAGACCTTGTTTGTGCTGATTATGACTTACGAACTGCGTGCATCTCCTTCCCAAGCTATTTTAACATACAGAGATCTGGAAGACAGCCTAGTGGAAGCTTGTCGTGCAAGTCACTCTACAGAAGAGAAAACACCACGGCGCCTCTACCTACTAGGTAAACAATCCGTCGAGACTTACACAGCCTTCTAGCAGAGTCCATGTTCGGAAGACTGCCGGGATTGTTTTGCCAAGAGCGTTCGTTGTTCTGTTTTCTTGCCAATGGCCAACGGTAAGCAAGTCTACAGCTGCCAGTTTGTTTTTCTTGGCGCACATGTGGAAAGTGTGAGGAAGGATGACACAACTGAAGCACTTGATTACTCATCCTCCTAATACGGCGAGAACACCGAAAATCTTCAAGATCCTACACCGTGCTGAGTTCTTGTTCGGCACGTAGTTAAGCATCTGCGCAATAAAATGTTAGCTCAGTTGTGCACAAGTGTTATGCAGCCCCATCGCACAAGGCACCACAATGAGCGGTCGAAGAACTAAACTCTTTGTCTGGCTCTTATTTTGCAAAGGAGGGCGTTTGTTCTTGTTTCAAGGAGGCTCAGAAAGATGTATGACGTGGTAGCAAAATCGTGCTACCCTCCCCCCCCCCCCCGCCCACCCCCCGGCCAAAAGCACGCCCTTGGTTTTCCAAGAAAGGGGAGTTCGCCTCCTAAAGCGGGATCGTGCCCCCCGTTCAAAAGCAATCCCTTGGTTTTCCAAGGAAGAGGAGCTCGCCTCCTAAAGCGGGTCCGTGCCTCCCGCCCAAAAGCATGCCCTTGGCTTGACAAGGAAGGGGAGCTTGCTCCTAACAGGACCTTCTCTGGATCCAACTTTGTCTTGTGCCACACTTGAAGTTGTTTGAAATTACGACTGCCTAATTTTACGGTTAGCTGCACCGTCTGTTCCAGTAAAGCAGCTTTAGCTTCGGTTACCTGTACCATCTGTTGCAAAACAGGGTTAGGTTTAAGGCTGCTGCACCTGTTGTTTCAACAAAGCAGTTTGGGGGGCTGAAAGTGTCTCTCCTATTGAGCTAGGTTTTTCTGTTTACTCCATCCAACATTAATCCCCACTGTCCACATATTAGGCTCTGAAATTGTCTCGTACTTCGTACTTCGCCTTGTGTTGCATATATATATATTTTTTTGCCCCGGGTGACGTGGTTCGTAGTAACTGCCGCGGGTGACGTTTAACCTTTGAAATGGAACATACAGTCTCTTATAATATCGATGTCTACATTTGTCACATGTGTAATGGTCGCTTGACTTCGAGAGTAAAGTTAGAAGCAAATTATGCCTCGCATGCTATCCACTTGTTATGGCAATGTCCCTATTGTCTCCATAAGAAACTACCGTCTAGTAGAATATGTCTTCGCATGTTTCCAAATGCAAACGAACTTATCTTTTACAGTTGCAGTCTCAAACTGCTGAACAGTCCGTTCCAGAGGTGGTCAATGAGTCTGGCCCCCTAATGGAACTCTGATGGACAACATTGTCAAATGACGGTTACCGTTAGTCACCATTGGAATAAGGCACAATAGGGGGCACTTAAATAAAGTGATAATAAACTATAAACACGTACCACTCTTCAATATGCTTTTGCTTTTTTTGAGTAACAGTTTGTGATTATTGTTGTTATTAGATATGAAAACATGCGAGAGGTAAATAGGGAAGCAGCAAGCTAGCAACTGCAACCGAAATGGGCACAAAACCTGCCTTACTCTCTAGGCAGTGTCCGTGTTCCCTTTCGGTGGCAATTGCATGATGCAGAACACGTATAAAAAAGACAGTATGCGATAATGACTATCAGTCCACATCTTAATCCATTAAACACAATATAAAAAACTAACAAGCTGTAGAAACATTCCAATTACACTCAAAGAGCACCCATAAAGAAGTCGTGTCAGTTTGAGCCTTAGCTGGTGACAAAGGCACTTGGCAAAGCTTTTTTTTTTTATTTGGGAAAAAAACCCAGGTGGTCGAAATTTCCGGAGCCCTCCACTACGGCGTGCCTCATAATCAGAAAGCGGTTTTGACACGTAAAACCCCACAATTATTTTTTTTAACTTTTTAATGCGCGCAAAGTATTTAGTAAATTCCGGCTCAATCGCAAATCTATATTCCATTAGCTTTCTTGGTTTTTCATAAGATAACATGCACCTTCTTCGGATTACACCGAATGCAATCTGTGCAATACCTATAGGTTTCAATGGCAAACATTAATTTGGGTGCTTAATACTGCAGAATCTGCCTAAAATGCTGAAAGTTTGTCTCCGAAGCGCTGTTGCTTGGTTTATCGAGTGCCTTTTTTATGCATACAGGTAGAGCGCACACATGTGTCTTAAGGTGGCCTGTACAATACAGCATTTGTCATATCAATATTGACTGTTTTGCAGAAACCTTTCTGTAACAGGCAAACTAGAAAGAAATGAGTTTACGTTTTTAATTATTTGATATCTAAATTCTGAACGCTAGGAAAGACTTTTAAAAGAAGAGTTAATAATTAATTCAGAAATTGTAGACTGCATTTCAAATAATGCGTGATAGCCAAGTGGGAAACTCCTTAATGGGACGATCGTACAGGCAATAGATTAGCAAAATACGAAGTGTTACTTCATTAAACAGTTCTACAAAGTGAAACATTTAATTAATTCACAAACGTATCAAGAAAGCAAGGAAAATGAGTCATAAAATGTAAATATTAAGCAAAATCTATAATATTATCTTCGATAGTTGTTTCTTCACGTGTATTCTTCCCACAAGCGTAAGTAATGCGCAAGCGTCAATACCGTGTCCTATTCTGCGCGCCAGTCTCGTGAGGTGGAGTGATATCAGCGTTACAAGAACAGTCTTATCACAATTCCCACGTTCTGCTAACTTGGCAACTTCAATTGCATTCTATTCTTTTATTATGGGGATCATAACGAGTCCCATTAAATACGAATCAGATCTTTACTGTAAAAATTTAGTTTAGTGATATAACAGTGCGATGAACCGTTAAAAGACGCAAGGAGGCATTTATTTGACGATGATTCCGCTATCAGTTTCCCATATAGTCTCACCAACCATGCGAATTGCGACGGTTGTTTTGCCCAAAGAAAGATGGCACGCACTTTTAACCAACACAAGCGCGTCCCTTACTCAGCTGCTCTTCCTTCTCTCTTAAAGATTGTGGAGGACGAGCTCGATCTTGTGGGATGTGTTCCTGCAGTTCTCGACATCCATGCGCAGCTTGCGTCACCAGCAACTTCAAAGGCTGTCTAGCTTTTGCGAAACCAGACGCAGACTACACTTGGCCACAAAACTGAGCTGTCGCTGAATGAGAGGGCTCTTTCTTTGTGCACATCGACACAACTCGATGCGCGCCTAAAATGCACGAGGTTGGAGGGACTCAATATGTGCAGCTGGAATTCAGGCGCTTGGTTGATGGCGTGGAAAACGGGAATGGTTGAACCGGCATTCTGAGAGAGGTAACTTGAATCGGGGCTATGGACCCCCTAACTATGGTGCGAGACGTGACCAGCCCGTCTTGATGCATTTTTGTATTGAGCAAGCCAGTGATGAGAATCATACTCTTTTGTGTGCGTTTGAGAAGGGCGAGCAGTCTCATGAAAAGAAGCTGACACGGCGACGCCTGACTGCTTACAGAGTGTGCATCGCAGTATTGAAGCTGCCTGCGATGCGAGTCTCGGATGAGAAGGCATGTGCTGCGAACAAGTTTTTTTTTTCTTAATGAGACTTGCCGATTACCGAAGGGGGGCTAAAGCACCGGTGTTCCGCCTTCGCGTTCGCAATTTTGCTTTATAACTTGCAAATACTTTAAAAGTCCTGCTTGCCCGAATGTCGCAATATGTGCTTCGTTTTCCTACGTTTGAATGCTGGTTTTAACCACACGAGACTTCTTACCAGCCTTCGCTAACTCGTTGTCTTATATTTTTTGCACTATCTGCCCATTTAGATTCTTCCTCGAATATAAGCGATGTTTATTTTTACTAATTCTTATTCTAATATCGCTTCTTGATATTATCAAACGGGCATTGTTTTCTAACGACTTAAGCAAACTAGCGGTTGCGAGAAGCAATGTACTTTCAAGTAAGGCGCAAAAGCGAGTGACGGGGAATAGAGCAGGTCGATTTTAAAACTTGATAACGTAAAGTGGGAATGTGCTATCCTAGAACTACAAGACCCTAAATGCACCTTAACGACAGAGCTAGACGTCTGTGAATGAAGCACACCAATGTCACTCGCACTTGCGAATGCATAAAAGGAAATGAGTATTTCGGTCTGTTTTTCCGTGTTTGCATTTATTTCTGCATGATACCACTCAAAGCCACCACTCATGGCGCACAACGTTAAGAATATGTCCGCGTTATTTCGAAGCTGCAGTCGTCCATCGCTAGACGAGGACAAAAGCCGCTGCAGGGAAGGCACGTGCGACTCATACTTGATTAGCCATCGCATACCTCTCGAAAGGAAATGAGAGGAATCCGCTGTCAGTAACCCTCGCGGAGGCACAAAGAAACAGTGGAATCTCAACTGAAGTGCTCGCAAGCACTTTTGAAAATTTCTGCCTAAGTGTTTACGATTTTTAACAGTTTAGCTTTTGGTACTTCTACCGAATAAACTCATGCAAAAGAACTTAATATAACAATTAATGACTTACCAGCTCCAGTAAGAAAAACAGCCTGTTGCAGTTATGTATTCATACATTGGAAACCGAACCATCTTCATTAAAATTAAGAAGTGTGACGCGAGCTTGAAAAGGAAACACATAATGTGGACGAAGAATTGCCTTATAGGTCTGCGCCACCGAGATATAGCATTTATCGTCGATTTTTTTTACAGGAAATCAAGAGCAGTGGACGGAGACTTCGATTGTGAATAATTTCACAGCGGGAAACATGAAATATCGGTTATGTATGCCAAGATCTTTTGCTTTGAGCCATACATCTCGCATCTGTCAGACCGGGTGGCAAAAAAATAAGAAAAGGGAAGGGAGAAAAATGGAATTGAAAAAGTGGGAAGGTGACAAGGTGAGCGAGCTGACCGTCCTATTTCCGACCACACGCTAGAGTAAGGGGATATGAAGATAAATAAAAGTGAACACTACACAGACACAAGTGAATGCACAGGTATACCCAGACAGTGTGCGTGTGGAGGGGAGGGGGAGAGAAGTCTCCAATGGGCACACTTCCAAGACAGCAGTTACACTCGAGGATGAGGAGAGGGAAAAAACTTTATTCTGGTCCTGTACAAGGTGTTGCAACCTGCCTGGCTAGTCCCATGTCGGGACCTGGAGGTCAAGCCTCCTAGCCCTATCACGAGCGTACTGGACAGCCAGGACTTGAGGGCTATGATCTGGCGATCTGATCATTCCTAAAAACCGGTTCCGGGAAATGACAGGGCTGAGCGACCCACACTCCCAGAGCAGATGTACAAGCGTGCTTATCTCCTTTTCGCATGCTTTGCATATAATATTCATATCTACAATGTCATACCATTCCTTTATTTGTGCAGGTATTTCCGGCCGTGGCACCTGTGTTTTTAGTTCCTGCGAAAAGCAACAGCTATGACATGGATACTATTGCGCAGCAAACAAGAGAACTCTTTATACACGTCTGAAGTGCTTTCCAAAGTGAATTTCTCAGCAATGGGGCACTTACATCAGATTAGCTGTCGGTTCATAAAACTATCCGGGTAACAGCCAGACGAATTTATTCTTTTGCAGGCGTGACGTTAGATGGAATGCGACGATACAAGAAACTGGCTAGTAAATAACAGTGCCGATAAATGTCCGCCTACATATTATATTGCATGGAACATTCTTGGGTTACCTATCTTTAAGTATTGTACAGAGGCACTAAAGCTATTTCATTTTTTCTCTGCTTACTATTACAACATTCAAGATCGCGTAATGTGCTGCGACAGCAAAGTTGAAACTCAAACTTTGTTTTAGTTTGCAATCCTGAGAGATAAGAGGCACTTTTGCGGAGCGTGCATAAATCTGTGCATGCGCCGTGATATGCGTAAGATTTTTCGCTTGGTTAAGCAAATTATTCACCCCTTTGTTATCGCTAGCGAAGCAGGAGTAATTAAGTTTGTAGGATGATATTGTACAGCAAACTAATAAGCTTTGCCCTCCTGAATTCCTTTGTTTTCTCGTAGCGAGGTTATTCGACGGTAGTTTGAATATTTCTTTAGCGTTAATTACCGCTGCCTTAATGTCGCGTATACTTTTACGCTATTCCCAGCTATGGCGTCCTCCTTGGTAATTTCACCAGGCCACTCTTTCGCCCTACAGTCACGAACGTCGAGCAGCCTCCACCACTGCGTTGGCTGCAGCCCAGAGGAGTCCACGCCTTATTATGCAGAGCAATGTCGCGAGGCGCACAAATTTCCGAGGCAACTGCTGGCAGCGTTTACCCTGTGACGTCAAGCGAACACGAGCGTCGCGAGCAGTTATCGAGTGGCGAGGACCGCGTGGTATGAGCGCCATTCTTCTGTTTTTCTTTATTTGCGCCAATTGCCACGACTCCTTGAGCCGAGCGAGGAGAGTCGGTGTCCTGACAGAGCCAGTCGTTGCCGACTAGTGTTCATCTCTGTGTCATGATCGCAGGCCGCGCAAAGAAAAACAAGGGTAAGGCGCTGTCATGGGATGAGGAGAGACTGCTTTGGGGAGCATGCGGTGACCTTTGCTGAAAAGCACGCAACGAGCAGCGCCACACTGTTTTCGCCTCATCCTAGGGCAGGCGTGATTTTCTGTTTGCGGACCGCATCAAGTAAAAGTAACGTGCCACTGAGGAAAAATGTCGCAAAAAAGTTACATGCGCACGCGTGGTTCGTGAGCTGCAGAATTCTTTAGGTCACACTGCAAATTCTACTATGCAGTAGTTGAGGCCTGGACTCGCACTTGTGCTGGTAGTACTTATGCGACGTGTTCTTTTATCTCATTTCTCCCATCATCATGCCCAATTGTGATTCTCTTTCTTCCTCTCTTCCCCTTCCCTTGCGCAAAGTAGCAGACCAGATATCCCACATCCCGACCCATCTCTCTGCCTCTTCCGGTCAATAGACTTGTTCTTAGTCACCTGCTTTGTTTTAACAGCTTGAAAAAACATTTTTTTCACTTACAACTGCTTTGTTGTCTGCTAAACTGCTAAACTTTTCCAGCCTCATCAGGAGCGTTGGGTTTTGCGCTTCTGTTTATTGGGCATTTCGGAAGCGGGGGAGAGGCAGTATGAGAAACAAGAAAGCGAAAGTTTTATTTGCTATCGGTTACAAACACTTGAACGTTCTTGTTTTATTCCGACAAACGAGGACGATTCACTTGAGCTTAGGGCTGTAGCATTCGCTGTATTGTATATCTGTAGAAGGATCGAATTTCGGGGAGTTGGTACTGGTTGAACATCTTGAAGGGGATGCAAAATATGACGAAGACAGAAGGCAGGAACACACAGGACCGTGTTGAACTCGGTTGTGAGTTCAGCGCTGTGCTGTGCGTTCCTGCCTTCTGTCTTCGTCATATTACGCTGCCCCTTCAAGATTTATTGTTGATCTTTTAGATTTAACGTGGCGTCTCTGAATCGTATGCGAATAAGCGAGGCCCAGCTGTAGTGATCCTCTTCTCGGTTCGTCAAATATAAATGATTTCCCAATTTAGTATGTAGCTCCGCAATAAGAACGCAAAACACTAAACAGACAGCAGGACAAATAAATTACATAAAAATCTATTACCTCATTTGTGTTACTAAAGATTTAGCATCAGTGTATACAGTATCTGACAAACTAATACCCCGGCCGCACGGGGGCACTTTCGATTGCCATTTAACCCGATAAGGATTACATTGGTCAATCGCAATCGACCCTCTTCCACAGCTTGCGCAAGTGAGCAAATAGAGACCAAAACATTCTATGCCGATCGGGCTCGATGGCGATCGAAAGTGCCCGGTGTGGCTGGGTATAAAGCGAAAAGTAACCTGAACAGTGATGACAATAAGCGTGTGTGGGGCGTGAGGGCTCGTAGTGTATTGACAAATGAGTGTAGCTGTTTATATGAACAGTTCTAACATGTTACATTTTGTGCTGTGCCTCAAAGTATTCGTGACACGTCAAACATCAAGGCAGGAACGCGTCTGAAAAAGAAAAAAAATGCGGTACTCGTGTGGACACCATCTGAGCACGAACGGAAATCCTTAGAGCCGAGGCCGTGCCAAAAACCTAGCACCAGCAGAAGCAGGGACATCCTCATCGGCTGGATTTCCACGGGCTCCATCTATTCGCACAAGGCATTTCGCAGTGCGTATTCGAGATTTCAAGCCAGTCCTCACGTAAGGCTCCCTCTAACGGTCATAAGTGCTAACTCATCCCTCCAAACACTATATGACTAGAATATTCCCAATGTCATCGCTCGCTTTGGATTCACGTAATACGTATCGCGTGGAATTGCTTCGGTGAGCTTTTTGAAATGCATTATCGCTATCTCGATATATCCAAGCTCTTTCAGTCGACTTTTTGCGTGCTTGCTGCAACGCTTAGCATGCAGCAGTAAATCGGTGACGTTGCTAGCTTAGACAAGTAATATTCATACAGAGAGGATTATCGTTCATCGCGCGACTGAGCGGCAACTTTGCAGGCTCTCTCTATGAATGCTTAACGGCTTTCACGAAGCGGCTAGAATCTCCGAGTGCTGCTTGGTTGCTTTCTGATCTGGGGTGAAGCATCGTCCCGTACTTATCAAACTGCGCAGGAGTTCTATCCGTCAGCCTGAACTTCCAGCTCGCAAGGAGAACAAACCTGGGCCTTTTAGCAGGAAGCATGCCGGCCGTATAGACGCATGGAAATATGAAAACTCCCTTAAGTATGCCAGCATGTCTGAACACTTTGACAAGATAAAGCAGCTACATGTTTGTTTGTTTTTCTAAGAATAATAAGACAGGTCAACACATTCGTTGCTACTTAAACATTTTCACTCTCCATGCATGGAATCGCGTACAATAAACAAAGGAACTTTTATTTTAGGGTATGTATTAACATCGGTATATCCATGCCTGTGCGCGAACTGTCCGTATACAAAAGTGAAAAGTTAGAAAGCCGGCTTCGAGCAACATCGAAGGTGAAGACGCAAAATGTATCATCGAGAGTGCTTGCTCAACATTGTGAGTCGTCAGGCCATGGTCTTAACTTTAAAATGATACGCCTCATTGAAGAAGAAAATATTTTATGCAAGTGCCTTTGTCCAGAGTCGCTATACACATCCAAATAACGGCGGACGCTCTGATGTGACGCGACGGTATATTAGTCACCAGGATGCTCTAGGTGTTTCGCCCTAATTATAACGAAGTTCCTGGGTGGTTGTAAACACAAATTTCCCTAACTTGCTTAAATTGCAATGTATGACGCCAGTTTCTGTTCAATAAAGCTCCGAATATTCACAATGGAAGTTCTTAAGCAATGAATAAAGCTTTTCTTGCGTTGAAATAAAACGCCGGTATGCTAATTACGGCACCCGTACGCTGGCGATTATTCAATGCTCACTCCCTGCTTCAGTAAACGTTCCCCTAGAACTCCACCTTAATATTATTTGCGTATAAGCCGTGCTCGGTCATCATATATCTGTACTTGAGGAGAAGCATAATATATTGTGTAGGCAAAAGTTATTTGGTTCAACAACGTTAGATTTTTCTGTGTCGGAGTCTTTCAACGTGTGTTGTACAGAAGAATACTATTACCGACGCAGATATTGTTTTCCCAACGCATTAGAATCCAGTGTTCATGTCTGGAAATCATATCTAATGTACCTCTAAAATCATTTCGTTGTTTATTTCTCATGTGCTTATGTCACCTCGAGACTTCAGGCTCCTGTTTAAACATTAGCGCCTGTGCTGAGCTCGAAGAACAGAGATTGATAAGTCTGCGTCTTCGTCTGCCACCCTGTGGTGTGTGCCATCGGAGTAGCCTCAAGGAGATGATTATGCTGTTTGGTCGTGAAGCAGCAGAAATTGTGGGAGCAGTTGATTGCCACTGGATGATTGTGTTGCACGAGAAACTTGGAGAAACTTGGACAGAGAGATGGTGCATTTTCAAAAATCAGGTGCAAGGGTATTTCGTCAGAATTCCCCCTGCGTTTTGTAGGTCACACGATAACCGTACTTCTTAAGTATTAATTATTCGTGGCTGCTAATAAACACTAATTGGTGTCTGTGTGACCTTAAAGAAAAAAGTTGAAAATAGTGTCGTCAACACCATCAAATTTTTTTCGAAGCATGGTTTGGATAGGCAGCAGTGCTATGTAATAATTGCATTATTGTTTGCTTAAATATATTTGTAGGTTACAGCAGGTCTCCCCATTTTTTCCATCTGTCACAAAGCTATACCAATTCTAAATTGCAGCTACTGGAGATTAAATTGTATTTTTCGTTTATTTTGTCGTTTTGGCAAGCTTATATTGAATAAATTCCAAACGCCGTTTGTTTTATTGCACACTACCCTTCATAACAGTGTGATGAAACATTGTGCACTTCAAAATAAAGGTGTACTGTGAACTTCCCAAATGTCATCTTCATAGGCTGGATCCATCCTTAAGACTACAAGTGCCATCAAAAATTTCCCGCTCTGAGGCGACAGTATAGTGCCGCCTCTGGCTCGGGATGTTTACGAAGGCCTGCACGTTCCGCTTTCGAATGGAGGGATACGCCAATGTGCGACTCTATGGAACCACAGAAACGATTAAACACATCCTATGTATCTGTCCCCAACATGACGTGGAGCGTGAAGTTCTCTGGGCAGCTAGCACTGAACCAGCTGGACTTTATACCATTTTCCGTAATGAAGGTCCTTAGACCCTGGCCGTAAGCAACGATGGCACAGAAAGCCATGAAAGCGCTCTTGAAGTACCTCAAGTCGACAGGTCTTGGGAACCGTGTGTAGACTCGATGCGAACCTTCCACTGTACGTGAAACTGTGCTCTCTCTCTGTCTCTCTCGCTCGCTCTAAAGTCCAGCTGGACTTTAGACCATTTTCCGTAATGAAGGTCCTTGGACCCTGGCCGTAAGCAACGATGGCACAGAAAGCCATGAAAGCGCTCTTGAAGTACCTCAAGTCGGCAGGTCTTGGGAACCATGTGTAGACTCGATGCGAACCTTCCACTGTACGTGAAACTGTGCTCTCTCTCTGTCTCTCTCGCTCGCTCACTCTCTCTCTCTCCGCTTTCTCTCTATTCATCCCCGTACCCCCTTCCCCCAGTGCAGGGTAGCGAACCGGACGTGCGTCTGGTTAACCTCCCTGCCTTTCCTGCCTTCTATCTATCTATCTATCTATCTATCTATCTATCTATCTATCTATCTATCTATCTATCTATCTATCTATCTATCTATCTATCTATCTATCTATCTATCTATCTATCTATCTATCTATCTATCTATCTATCTATCTATCTATCTATCTAGCTATCTCTTTTTCTGATTTCAACCTGCGGATTCTCGGTTTATCCCACTCCTCGGAAACCAGGCCTACAGGACGTGTTTCTTAGTAGAATGAAGAAGGCGAAGCCATCGTACACTCCGGAGCACGCATAGAATGTTTGCGCGCTAAGAACTTTAGATTGCGATCTTGCTTATTTCAAAGCAAGTACAATTCATCCAAATATGCATTGCTGAAAAAAGTGCTGCTCGGGAAAGGTTGCCATTTTCAGCGCAGAACTCGTTGAATCATCCTTTGTACTAACGGCCCTCTACTTCCGGCTGCAGTGTGAAAGCTAGGCCTGCAGCAATCCCCGGGTGGGCATAAAAAGACCACGAAGAAACAACTGCAAGAAAGATGGAGTGTGTTGTGATCATCAAAGAATAATATTTTACGGCGCTTCAGATAACTAGACAGAAAACACAAACTAGAGCCCCGCTAATACTCCTGCAGATCTTTATCGGCTCAAGGGGTATACTGTCTCTTCGTAAAAAGACCAAAAATCTCACAGTAATGTATTGCATCTCTTATAAGCAAAGAAATGCTGCCGACAAACGAGCAATTGATCGCGGTAAATGTTGGTGCGAGTCTGAATCACCGAAATACAGACGAGTCTTTCAAACCTCATTATTGTGTTATAGCGTTTGTTGTGTAGCCGTGCGGAACGTCTCGGCAGTGAAGTCAACGAAACATTTTGTTCTGAACGATACAGGGAGTTAAAAAAATCGAAAATAGTAAGTCATCATAAGCTACCGGCTGAACGAGGTCCGATGAGCCGCAGATTCCGCTGCGCCATTTTGAAGTTTTGAAAGAATTCTTGGAGTGATCCGTTAAGTTTAGGGTGTAAGCGGACATGATCGATCTACTGTGCAGTGGCGTGGTTCCAACATGTTTGCTTCTTTCTTACGGTAAAGCAATCCCTCTTGTTTCGATGCAGGCCACGCCAGTTCCCATTCTCCCCGTAAACTGCAACGTCATTCCGCTGAGCACTTCAGCAAGAAGGTTAGATATCTAATCACTATGTAATGAGATTTAGTTACGAGTTAAACAATACGGTAAGATTGTATGCACAAGGCGAAAGCCAAATGCATGCCAATGTATATATATATATATATATATATATATATATATATATATATATATATATATATATATATATATATATATATATATATATATATATATGTGTGTGTGTGTGTGTGTGTGTGTGTGTGTGTGTTTTTGTGTGTGTGTGTGTGTGTGTGTGTGTGTGTGTGTGTGTGTGTGTGTGTGTGTGTGTGTGTGTGTGTGTGTGTGTGTGTGTGTGTGTGTGTGTGTGTGTGTGTGTGTGTGTGTGTGTGTGTGTGTGTGTGTGTGTGTGTGTGTGTGTGTGTGTTTGCCAGATAAAAAATTGTACTTGAGTTTATATGTCAAGTTTCGGTACTCGCCATTCTGACTTCACAGTATTTGAATTCGGATTTCGAAGACATTGCGTATTATGTAGTTCATTGTACTAATCTTTATGGGGTATTAATTTACAAGCGAAGCTATAACTTGTATGCTAACAAGATCCATGTTGCGGTCGTGCATATTTGCCCCAGAAAGGTTAAAATCAGGCATATATGGCGAAAGAGCCTGAACGATGGTAGGCCGACTTACGATAATCATCTTAATGAATTACTCAAGAATTGCTAAATGTTCACTTATCTGATTCTCGCTCCGAATATCTTTCGTTGCTCTCATAAACATCACATTAATCGAATTTTAACATTGTGAACACCATGGCGTCACGGGAAGTATTAAAAATAGGTTTCTTGATAACAATATCAAGGCTTAGCTAAAATAAACATGCCTCTACAATATAACTGCGCCGCAGAATGCCTCTGTTGTTCGACAAACAGACAAAATAAGGCATCTTGAAGAAATAAAACCTTGGAAAGTAGGTATTGTACCTTGATCATGATGACAAGATAACAAAATCTGTTGCCATTATCTTCCTCAAATTTTGGGAAAGCGAAGAGAGAGAGAGAGAGAGAGAGGAAAGGGGAAAGGCAGGGAGGTTAACCAGAGAAAAAAAATCCGGTTGGCTACCCTACGCTGGGGAGAGAGGGGAGGGGGAGGTAAAGTGGAAACAAAGTAGAGATAAGGAAAGGAAAGGAAGGAGCATAGACACACAATCACAATCGGTCACTGTCACCGAACACTGTCATCGCACAGCACACTGACACTTGGTGCACTATCAACATCTGTTCAGGCTACAGTCGCCTGTCCAGTTCTGTCGCCCTCAAGAACCGCAACAGTGCCTTCGTCGCCCTCTGCTGCGATGGCTTATGATGGCGGTATCTGAAGATGAGTTCCTCTGTGAGAGGTCTTTGGTCAAAGCGCGCTATCGCGGTTGCAAGTGATTGTCTCTGTAAAGTATATCGAGGACAGTCACAAAGAAGGTGTTGAAAAGTCTCCTCGTTACCGCAGTCCTCACACGAGGCGTCGTCGGCCCATCCAATTCGGTAAGCGAAAGACTTCGTGAAAGCCACCCCTAGCCATAGGCGACAAAGCAGGGTAGCTTCGCGACGACAGAGCCCAGCTGGAAAAGCGAAGAGTTCCAAACATACTGAGGACAGTGCCACGAGAACTCTATCGCGACTACACGTAACAGAATTGCAATTTTTGAATCTAGAATTGAAGGCTAGGTTGAGCAGGGTCATCAAAACTTCAGTAAATTATTCAGTTTCTTCTTGTTTTTCTGGAATCGAATCAGATAGAATTCGAATAATTTTTTAAGAGACACGATCAGTTTGTCAGAACGAGTGCCAACTAGTTATGACGATATTTTTTTAAGACTGAATTTTTTCGCATCATATTTCTCATAGTTGTCAGACAAACACGCTCAAGCGACAGAATTATGATACAGCAAATGCCCACTTTATCTCTAGGCCTGCATTCTATACGACCATGGCCCCTACAACGTAAAACTATTCCAATGTGTTTTTATTCCAATCTCCTGAGGTCAAATTTGCGTAACCACTGACGCAAGCATCGGGCGGTGCCCCGCAGGGCGGTCTGAACAAACCAATCAAACGCTCTCCTCGTTTATGGGAGGTCACTTTTGTTTGCTTTAAAAGCGAATAACATTACTTACATTGAGCGGCTTGTCTTATCTGATTGGCTCACAAGAGGCGAGGAGCCTGCTCAAGTGCAGAGGTATTCATGTGGCCGAGCCAGTGCACTGAAAATCGATAACCGGATGAAGAAAATGGTGCCGGCGTCAACGATTGGTCCGCTTTCCCTTACTTAGTTTGCGGTGGCTGGTCGAAAATTGCGGCGGCATGCAACGGAAGGTTAAGAATGCCGCTAAAATGGATCCTCAGCAAAGAAGAGCTGACAGAGTGAGGTCGTAGACGTGCCGAAAGTGCTCGAAAACGTAACGCGGCCACGCGAAAATTTTTATTTACGCAAGTAAACCCATGCTCTCTGGCAGGCGCGAGTAGCCAGCACCTGAGTGATTGGCGGCAGCCATCTTTTAATCTTTTCGGAACGGGTCAGCCTGCGGCTATTCAGAAAAAAAAATCTGTTTTATTCAGCATAATAATGAGTCTTTAACCCGTACACGTCACTTTGATGCAGTGAGTTTTGGCGGTATTAGGACGTCGCGTGACAGGCAGGTGAAGTGTGTGCAGCGCGAAAACATTTGACCCATAGCCGAGAACTAATGGCGAAAAGGCGTCCAATCAGAAAGGACTATTTTTATTTTGTTCGGTCCAATCAAGCATAATCGGTGTGTACACGTCATATCAGACGGGGAGCTATCGCGATTTGCGTGACGTCGCGTGACTGACAGGCGAAGTGGTGGTGGTCCAAAAAAAGTTTTTGACCAATCGCGGAGGGCTGATTGCAGAATCGGAATATAATAGTTTGGAATAGCTTCACGTTATAGCACCCCATAACGCGTTTAGCCACGTTAATAGTTCAAAGTGAATTGAATACACAGCAAAACCTAAAAACCTGCCCGCAGCGGCTAGCGTGAAGCACCAGACCCCTACGCATCATTCCTGACACTGCACTACGTCGTTTTAAGTATAGAAGTAATAAATTATGATTACCACGGCCAAGGCTCAACCACAGCACAACCACACAAGACGGAAGCGAAAACCATTTTTCAACTCTAGCCGACAGTGTCCGGCTGCTACGGTGCTTCTATTCTGAATGAAGAAATAAAGACTCTGCGAAACTCGGCTCTCGATGCGTGCACTTCGGACGAGATGTGAATTATGACGAGCAGTTCTCCAACGAGTGCTGCTAGCTACTGACCAATTTATTTTCGGTGCTTTCAAGACACGTTTCCTTAGGCGCATGTTAGAAGTGAAGAGCATTCATAAAATCACGAAAGACAATATGCGAATGCTGCACAACGTCGCATCCCAGTGCCTGTCTTTATGACTGCAACACCCTATAAGACCTAAGCTCAATTGGTAGCAAGCTCGAAGAAAGAAAGCCATTGCTCGCAGTACTGCTGGTTGTGAATCGGTGGTGGCCCAAAGGCTTTCACATAGGGCTGTAGGCATGCGTAATAAAGCTATTGTGGAACTGAAGAAATAAAGAAACGAGTAAGGATAGAAGGAGTGGAGAACTCGTTAATAACTGTTGGTACCAGATATATATAAACAAAGTGTCCCAGTTAACTTGGAACAAGATGTTGAAAATACCCAAGAGCTCTAGAGAAATCGTACCGACTGCATAGAAGCCGTAGTCTTATGCACTTAAGGCTAGTGTATTTTTCATCACGAAGTATTACTTAAATAACCCGCCGTGGTTGCTCAGTGGCTATGGTGTTGGACTGCTGAGCACTAGGTCGCGGGATCGAATCCCGGCCACGGCGGCCGCATTTCGATGGGGGCGAAATGCGAAAACACCCGTGTGCTTAGATTTAGGTGCACGTTAAAGAACCCCAGGTGGTCAAAAATTTCCGGAGTCCTCCACTACGGCGTGCCTCATAATCAGAAAGTGGTTTTGGCACGTAAAACCCCAAATATTATTATTATTATTACTTAAATAATTACATTTAATTAGCGAACTTTTTAATTATAGCTTGAATCGCAAACATATCAATTACAAAGTTGTACGGCAGCTCAAGTAATCTCATAATCAAGCATTTGTTTAGTGCTCAGCTTTGTCTCGTTGGTTTTTCCGAGAAAAAACAAAAGCGTGCGAAACATCCCAAATACGAGACGGATACGCGCTCGCTCGCCGCTGCTCAAGCTCGCCCAAGCGAATTGCCACAGATACACGGCTTTACTAGCGGCGGCAGCTCGATACAGGGCCTCACGCTATGTGATGGTCGCGGCATCAAGAGAACACGCCGCTGACGCATTCGTAAGCGTAGCGGAGCCTTGTACGATGCGGCGATAAGAGCATGCAGCCGTATATCTTTCAATGGTTGCTTGTAGGCGCTTGAGTAGCGTCGTGCGAGTGCGCATCTATCTCGCATTCCGCGTAATTCGCAGGATTTTGTCTTTTCTTGGAATAAACAGCCAGGACCACTTCCGCACGATATAAATGCTTGATTCGGAGGTTATTTAAGGTGCCCTACAATATTGTAATTAATATGTTTGCGATTCAAGCAACAATTGAATAGTTCACTAATTAAAAGCGATTAACTCGTTAATCCTTCGTGATGAAAATAATACTGGCTGTAAGTACATACGCCTGCCGCTACTATGCCATCGGTGCGATTTCTCTAGAGCTCTTGTTTATTACTTTTTGTGTTGTATATATATCTTCGTCGAACTGGGACACCATGTGTGTATATATATATATATATATATATATATATATATATATATATATATATATATATATATATATATATATATTGTTACAAGCACGGGGAAAAGGGGTTTATTGAGGCGTGCGAGAGCAGGAACGGCAGGCTACGAACAACAGGAATGGCCGCTGCACAGTCTTCGTTCTCCTCTTCCCCTCTCTTCTTGATCCCCGCGTCCCTTTGACGCGCTTGGACGTAACATGCCTCCCCTCGCAGACAAAGCCCCCTGGGCGAGTCAACTAGCTTGTCGTGGCGTGCATGATTTCAACCGTGCGACATGTGCGACTTGTGTCCTAGCAGAACGTCTACCAGTGTTCGTGAGGCGCGCGAGAGTATAGTTAACTTCGCTGACTTTGTCGATGACAACATACGGTCCATCGTAGTTTGCCAGCGGCTTTTGACACAAACCGCGCTTCCTTGTGGGAGTCCAAAGCCAAACGAGATCACCAGGGTGATATGTAACAGGCCGATGTCGTGCGTCGTAGCGGGCTTTGGAGTTTTCTTGTGATGCCAAAGTCCGAAGACGCGCAAGTCGCCGAGCCTCTTCAGCGAGGCATAGCGCATCGGCGACCGTAGGATTGTCGTGGTCGTAAAAAGGTAGGACAGTGTCGAGCGTATACCGGGGCGGCCGAGCATATAGAAGGAAGAAGGGGCTGTAGCCGGTTGTCTCGTGCTTGGCGGTGTTGTAGGCGTAAGTAATAAACGGTAGAACTTCATCCCAATTCTTGTGATCGGACGCAACATACATGGAAAGCATATTGGTGATTGTTCGATTAGTGCGCTCAGTGAGGCCGTTCGTTTGGGGATGATACGGCGTCGAGTGCCGGAGGTGCGAGTTACATAAACGCACAAGTTCTTCCACGATATCCGCCGTGAATTGACGTCCCCGGTCACTTATGATAACACCAGGCGGTCCATGCCGTAGAACAATAGCGTAAAGTAAGAAAAGCGACACTTCGGTGGCAGTTGCTGATGGTATAGCCGCCGTCTCGCAATAGCGGGTGAAATAGTCGGCGCAGACAATTATCCAGCGGTTCCCCTTAGATGACTTTGGAAAAGGGCCCAACAGATCAATTCCAACTTGCCGAAAGGGTGAGCTGGAAGGCGGCACAGGTTGAAGGAGACCAGATGGGGCAGTGGTTGGGCGTTTCCTACGTTGGCACTGTATGCAGCTGGCGACATAAAACTCAACCGAATGTCGCATCCGGGGCCAGTAAAAGCGTTCTTGAATGCGATAAAGTGTGCGCACAGTGCCTAAGTGACCGGAGGTAGGGTCATCGTGCATAGCCTGAAGGATTGCTGGCCGGAGACGCTCCGGCACCACTAGAAGGAAGCGTGCACCCGTGCTTGAGTAGTTCCTTTTGTACAGGAGCCCGTCACGTACACAGTAGCTGCTTGTTGCACTTGAATGGGCAGAAGTAAAGAGTGGCTCCAATTTAGTGTCTGTCCGTTGTTCTGCTTTGAACGCATCGATATCCGGAAAAGCGGGTGTCACAGAAGCGACGAGATGATCAAAATCGTCTGCGTCGCAGTCCGTCGTGGCAAGCGGCATACGGGAAAGGCAGTCTGCGTCAGCGTGTTTTCGGCCACTCTTGTAGGAAACAGTGAAGTTATATTCCTGCAACCTCAAAGCCCAGCGCGCAAGGCGACCACAAGGGTCGCGAAGGTTCACGAGCCAGCACAGGGAGTGGTGGTCTGTGACGACTTGGAATGGGCGTCCGTACAAGTACGAGCGAAATCGCTGAACCGCAAAGATTACAGCGAGGCATTCTTGCTCTGTCACCGTGTAATTCCGTTCAGGTTTGCTTAATGAGCGGCTTGCGTAAGCAATCACGTGCTGACGGTCGTCATAGCGTTGGACCAATACGGCACCCAGACCAACGCCACTAGCATCTGTGTGGATTTCTGTCGGCGCAGTAGGATTGAAGTGGCGAAGGATAGGTCGGGAGGTTAACAGGAACTTCAGCTGACGAAATGCAGAATCGCACTCGGGTGTCCAGTCAAACCGTGCGTCTTTATGTAGCAGATTTGTCAGAGGATAAGCGACGTCAGCAAAACCAGGAATAAATCGGCGAAAGTAAGAGCAAAGGCCCAGAAAACTGCGAAGTTGCTTCACTGACTGCGGTGCACTGAATGCCTCGACAGCTGCCGTCTTGAGGGGATCAGGCCGGATACCGTCTTTGTCAACAAGGTGACCCAGCACAAGGGTTTGACGGTCACCAAAGTGACATTTCTTGGAGTTCAGAACCAGGCCAGCGTTTTTGATGCAGTCGAGGACAATATCCAGGCGCGTATTGTGCTCATTGAATGTGCGCCCAAATATAACAACGTCGTCAAGATAGCACATACAGATGTTCCACTTTAACCCACGCAGAATGGTGTCCATGAACCTTTCAAAGGTTGCTGGAGCGTTGCACAACCCAAATGGCATCACATTGAATTCGAATAATCCATCCGGGGTTATGAAGGCTGTTTTCTCCTTGTCTGCCGGGTGTATAGGGATTTGCCAATATCCTGAGCGCAGGTCCACTGAAGAAAAATAAGAGGCCGAATGCAGGCAATCAATTGCATCATCAATCCGGGGCATGGGGTAGACATCCTTCTTAGTCACGGCGTTTAATCTTCGATAATCTACGCAAAATCTCCAGTTACCGTCTTTCTTTCTGACAAGTATGACCGGAGCTGCCCAAGGACTCGAGGACTCTTGTATTATTCCATTTTTCATCATGTCACTAACTTGTTCCCCGATTATCTTCCGCTCGTTAGGCGACACGCGATAAGGCTTTTGCCTGATCGGGCGCGCAGATCCCGTATCTATAGTATGGCGTGTTCGTGACTCGGGAATCGAGAACGCTTTGTCCGGCTGCGCAAAGTCAAACACTGACAGATGCTTAGAAAGCGTATCCACCAAGGTATGGCGCTCCCTCGTGCTGAGTGACTTGTTTATCATAGACAGAAGCTTTTTGTCTGAGACGTGGCGAAGGTCAGCAGGTTCACACGGCGGATCTGTTAGTACGGCTACGGACGAGGACGAGTATTCTGTAAAGTAGGCGAGTTTCAGGCCGTCTGGAAGCAGGACGGGTTCTGCCGAGCAGTTGGCCGTCCACAAGCCAGCACGCCCCTTGCCGATGGATACCACACAATGAGGGACAAAAATGTTCTTCTTCATACAATTTAGATGCATTGGCTCTACAGAGGCATCGAAACTGTCTGGCACTTCACCGCGACACACAACCGGCACGCACACAGAGGTGGACGCAGGCACAACAGTATCTGCAGATACACAAAGTTCACCTTGACTGCAAGTCTCCTCTAAGAGCCCGGACGAAACATGGCCATCGACGCAAACTTCCCCCGTGCGACAGTCGACGGTCGCACCACACTGTCGCAAAAAGTCGATGCCCAAAATCACTTCGTGCGTCGATCGGGGAATAACTACAAATTCCGTCGCGAAAACTCCACCAGCCAAGGATACGTCAGCAGTGCACACACAAACAGGGCGCAACGACTCGCCGCTCACTCCACAAAACGTTGCAGCCTGGTCCCACCGAAATACAACTTTACGCCCCAACCGACCTTTAAAACCGACACTCATTACGGATACAGTTGCTCCGGTATCCACTAAAGCCATTGTAGCAACACCATCAACAAGTACATGCACTTTGTTCTTAATCATAGCAACTGCAGGGGGCATTTCTGTCGATAGCACGTGTCGAGCGACCTCACCCCCATCGGCCGCGCTAGCTAGTTTTCCGGTTGTGAAGGCGAGGCTGAGCGGCGCACTGGCGATGGAGATTGACGTAAACGCGGTGCACGAGAAGTCGGCGGTGGCGTCAAACTCCTGTCAGATGCGGGCGAGCGGCTCCGGAAGTTTCTTTGCCAGTAATCGTTGCCAGAAGGGACGCCAGCTGACCAAGAGGTGGTGTACGGCTGTTGAGTTGTCCTCGTAGGAGGTGTGGACCTTGTTGAAGATCCGGATCGACCATTCCACGTCGTTGGGCGACGATTGCAGAACCTCGCTATGTGGCCCGCGACACCGCATTGGAAACATACGGGCAGATGCCTCAAATTGCGATGTTCTTCCATGTAGTCGCGCATGTTGCTGTCGACTGCATAGACAGTAGGTGGGTGACATTCATCATGGCTAGGCATCGGCCGCTGGGAGGCGTGTGTGCGGCGTGGGCGTTGGTCGTAGTCATGACCTTGATAGCTCATGGTCCCTCTCGTTTGTGGGGTAGACCTATACTCGATGGTCGCTGAGTTCACCGTGGGTTGCCATGTCGTCGAAACGGCCGTGTTTCTCATCTCGTGTGGTGAGTACGCGCCAGTGATGCCGGGTGTGCAACGGTACATCTCTTCCTGATGGAGCAACTCTTCGCGAACAATCTGCCGTATAGTGGATGGAAGGTCAACACACGAGCTTGGGTCTACACTCGCCACCGTCGTGACATTAGCCAGGCGACCAAACTTCGGTATTATCCGTCGCATCTTCAGCGTCTCAAAGGTTCGGCAGTGGCGAATGACGTCAGACACGGAATCCACGCTTTCCTTGCCGATCAAAAAATTGTAGACGTCTTCGGCTATTCCTTTCAACAAATGTCCAACTTTGTCATCTTCAGACATTTGAGAGTTGACTATTTTACACAGTTTCAGCACTTCTTCTATATAAGTCGTACAGGTCTCGCCGGGAATCTGAGCTCGTTGCGAAAGCGTCTGTTCAGCGCGTTTCTTTTTTGCGCTAGAATCTCCAAAACACGCTCTGAGCTCCTCGACGAAAAGCTCCCACGAAGTGAGCGTGTCTTCGTGATTCTCGTACCAGACGAGCGCAGTGTCGGTAAGGGAAAATACAACATTGGACAACTGTGCGGTCGAGTTCCAACCGTTAGACCGGCTCACCCTTCGGTAGTTCGTGAGCCACTCGTCGACATCTTCTCCGGCTTTTCCTCCGAAAGTGAGTGGCACGCGGTAGTATTGCCACGGAACACCAGGTGCTGGCCTAGAAGCCGCGTCAGATCCTTCGGGAGTCTGGCAGGCGTATTCAGGCATGTCAGGTGAGGGTGGCGGAAGTCCGGCAAGTCGACGGCTTCGGCGAAGTTGTAGCAGCGTAGGCTCCGTGGTTACGAGGTGTACCCCGCACCTCCACCAATTTGTTACAAGCACGGGGAAAAGGGGTTTATTGAGGCGTGCGAGAGCAGGAACGGCAGGCTACGAACAACAGGAATGGCCGCTGCACAGTCTTCGTTCTCCTCTTCCCCTCTCTTCTTGATCCCCGCGTCCCTTTGACGCGCTTGGACGTAACAATATATATATATATATATATATATATATATATATATATATATATATATATATATATATATATATATATATATATCGGACAGCCATGACTTTGCACGGTATCCGTCCTTGTCTATGGTTAGGTAAGGTAAGAAGTAATAGTGCTGGTCCTTATTTATGCTAGCTTTAAAGTTAGGATATTGATGGCCCATTACTGTTACAGGACATATTCAATAAATACCCGAACTGAAGCTGAGAAATATATTTACGTGCACACCCACATTCTTTTATTTACAGCCATCTCAATTATTGCATTACATCGTGGGGTAACACATATCCAACTCATATCGCACCACTACAGCATTTGCAGAATCAAGTCATCCGGATGTTGTCGTTCAGCTCATTCTACTGCAGTGCTTCTGATATATGCTTCACAACCACAGAATATTTTCAGTAATTAATCCTTTGAAATATAAATTAGCCGTAATGTTATTTAGGTAACGCGTAATCCTCCCCCAGTAAATATATTTTCTGAAGCTACACTGGTTAACTTAAACGGCACAAGATTTTCAGCTAACAATAATTTCTTATTATCAATAATACATACTAATTATGGAAAACTATCTGATTATTTCGCAGCCTTATCTACTTGGAACAGTCTCCCACTAGATGTCAAGCGCTCTTCGTCTTTAGGTTTCTTCACGAAAACATTATTCACTTTTCTACTAGATAGCCAAACAAATCGACATGTCTAGGCTATTCACTGCGTGCTCATTTCTTTGTCGTGTTACCTTTTTCTAGATGTTTTTTTTTTTATTTTTTGCCTATATAGATATTTTTGGTTTGTTCTGGTGCGAATGCCTTAATTACTGTTTTAATTCTATGGTTAGTTATTGACTTTATATCATTTTGGACTTTGTACTGCATCTACTTTGCATAATCTTCCACGTAGTGACTACGATATTGATGTATATTGCTGTAGTAGTGACTACTATATTGCTGTAGTATACTATATGCTGTATATTTGCTCTAATGTATATATTTTCTGACAGGAGGTCCCCTTTCAGCCACATGCTCTGGGACCTCCTCCTGTGTACTTCTGCAAGCATGTATATGTGCTTATCAAATAAATAAACTGAAACTGAAACTAAACTGAAATACCAGCCTATGGCAAACTCTGCCTGCCTAGCCTCGGCGTATGCTTCCGTGGCTTACACGAAGCTTATGGTGGAGCAGCTTCTATCGTCCCCGATCACTCGTGCTTCGACCTCTACTCACGTTGCACTTGCTTCATCTTATTTTCTTTCGTTACTTCTTCTTTCGCTCCTGAGCAGACCATTGGGTGCTTAAGGTACACAATCTGGCAGATCTGATCTCTGCGCTATAGGCTCCATGCTGTAGGAAGGCGCCAACGGTGGTGGCTGTAATGGCCACTGTCGTCACTTCCTTCCGGTCTTTTCGGAAGAACGTGGGTGACCGGAAGATGAAGAAAGCGTCGAGCCATCAGGCAACAGCCCACGACACCGCCGTGACCCAGCGAATTCGCGTCCATTCTTTGCGCTTAGCGTTTAATCCTGCGTGCGCAGGCGAAAATCCATGACGCGGAGTGGCTCGTCTGGTCGACGTTTATTCCAAGAAGTTTCATTTCAGTTCAGCCGGCGTCGAGTCAGCGGTTAAGCAAAACGGCGTGCTAAGTCATTTTGGTACTTTCAGGGTTTATAAAAGTTGTGTGGCAGGCTGGACACATTATATACGCCATATCTGCCGTATATAATCGGTTCTCCGATGGTGAGCTCGCGACTAGTTGGCTTGCGAAACCGCGGAACTTCACCAGCACGTGAATGGAAAAGGTCATGAAATTTCTCTGCAGCTGTTAAATGGCAATCGCGAGATCACTGAAAACGATTAAGCAGTCCAAGAAGAGAAACTTGGGCGAGTTGGTCGTAATTCATATTTTGGAATGTAACAGCGCTTCTTATTATACGCAGCGCCCGTGTCGTGTGCTTCTTTGCGTAAGTCCTTGTCAGTTTAGTGCTGTTACTTTCCAAAACATGAGCGCTAAAATCACGGCGCGCAAGCGGAGATGTCACGTGGTATTTTTATGTATTTCGCGGGCATCTGCAGTAAGCAGAAAAACACTAATGCCTAATAGATAGAAAGTAGGAAACTATTTAATTGGTCGTTTTGCAATGTGCCCTACAGCTTTCTAATTGGATTTTTTTTTTGCCTAACTTCTTTTCTATTGAAGTCGGTAAATAATCTTGGCTAATTATGCAATTAAGCGCAATACAAAAAAATAGTGTGAGTTACTCCATACAATAGTCAACAACATGTATTTGATTGCGTCGTCTTAGAGTGCATCGGCATATTTTTAAACTCTTGCTGAAGTTAGCTTGGACACCCTGTATATTATAATTACATGCATATATATAGCAAAGAGACGAAGCGTAAAAGTATAAATGAGAGGTTTACTGACGTGGTTGCGGAGCAACATTCTCATACCAAAACTATAAGTTGAAACGTCCTCTGCATGGGCTTGCGTGCCCGACTGTTTTGCTAGCACGGACATGTTTACTGGGGATGATAAGTTGACAAACTGATGTGAGAACGGATGCGTTATATACTTAAAACTTAATGTTTCTAAAGGTTGAATTTATGCTTATATACCATAAATGCTTATAACATCTAAGAGGGTACATCTGCATTTATGACTTCTCTGAATAATGAAAGAATGCGGAAATAATGAATGCGGAAGCACAAATCAACAACGCTACCGCTGTATTTATATACGCTGTAGCTGCTGCGGCTGCTCCAAAGGAGCGCTTTTTGCGCACGCAGTTCCGGCATATTCACGGTTCGATATGGTTTGATTCCGAAGAGCCTCCTCCAAAAAAGAAAAAGAAAAGAAGTTGCCATCTTGAAGGCTGCACACGATATTAACTTACGTTATTCATATGCACGCGAGACTACGATGAGACCATGGATCGGGTCACGCATGACCTGAACATGCGCGCTCCTTAGATCAGACTTCACAGATTTGTTTCTCTTCCAATCGTTTCATTTCAATTCAGATTTTCCTACCGACCTTATATTTGCTTACATTGCATCGCGGGCGGTACAAGCCCGATGTCTTTCGCCCGCTGTTCACATTTATGCTCGTACCGCATTCAATCTTCGCTCACTATGTCGTACATGACTGTTCTTTCCTTGTAGTGCAATTTATTTATTTCTATTTTATTTCATTTTATTTTGCCAGCGCGACCAGCTGCGCGGTGCACGGAAGCGTTCATGCGTGTATTTCTACACGCCAGGAGCGTCTACATACGAAGGTCGAGCGTGGTTTCAGACCTTGTTTTACATGCGTATCACCTCTAAGTTATACTGTGCTGAGTTCAGCTCATACAAAGCACAGCACGCTGCGCTGAATGATTACATGTGCTGCCTAGACACATACAGGTGCAAGTGTCTTCAAATCTGCACAACATAGAACTCAAGAAGCTTCCAGCAGAGAGGTTCATGTGCTTCTTGTAGCGAGGAAAATGTAAATATAAAACTGACATCAGTTAGCCACGTATATTAGACTACTCCCCTGCAGAAGCCGCGTGTCAATCTTTGTCTTTGGAAGACTGACGTCACCGAACAGGTACAGCAAGAACAAAGTAGTTGTAAAGAAAGTCAGTAGAAGTAGCACAAGAAAGGAAATAGCATGATCCTGTGATTCTGCTTAATGTGTGAGCAGTGCGTGAAAATTCACTGACACCTAAATACGTAAAACAGCAGTGCGTCCGTGAGTTCAAAATAAAGGTTACTAAGTTGTTCCTTTTTCGTGTACTTAATTACGTATATCTGACCATAAGGAACTTTTGCTGCTGTTCATTTGGTTCAAAATATGTGAAACGTTTTCGTTTTTGTAAACTCATTTTGATATACATACGCCAGTTTTCTGAGGTAGTTGACGTAGAGCTTTATGTGGGATTCATAGCTTCTCTTTCTCCGAGGCGGTTCTTTACGCTATTCACGTGATGCTGGCTGTACTGCAATGCTTGAATCTGTAGCAACATTTCTATCGCTTCGTGGCTGATCATCACAATTCTGTCTCCATCTCTAACGAAGTGGATAAAAGAAAAAAAAAAGTCATGTGCGCTTCAGGTTTTGTTTACTGCTTTCCATATCAAGAACCAATACGCCATTTCGATCTAGCAGCTGTCTTGGCTGTGCTGCAGGTCTATGGGACGAGAATGCAAGCAAGCGTAAAAAAACCTTAAGAATATTTTGATTCCGCGCACTGCTGCACGCCTTTATCCAGCATAACAATCAAGTGTTTTCGATTGCCGTTTCACTCTTTCATGTAAAAGAAGCAGGCAAATATCTTCCTGTTTGGCATCAGCGCAGGCAAAAGTATCAAAATCAAAACATTCCAAACGTTTTATGCAAATCATAGTTCATGATGCCGAAGGCGCGTGCTGGTGAATGCGTCATGAGAAAATAGTGCCCCTGGGAGCATGAAATATCTGGAGAAACGACTGCTCGTCGTTTTATACGCGTGAAAGCCACCGAGTGCCTCGGGAAAACCATTGCAACATCGTCCGATTTTGTAAGCGCAAGTGCAGCATTGCTTCGTTTGATGCAGGGCTGATATTTATTGCTCCTATTTTTCTGGCGCCCGTGTGCGAGGTCATATATTTGCATTTCCTCTTCATACAGAAACAAAGCAATAATCGCGATTTTGCGTAGATTCACTTTTTTTCGAAACCCCGTGCAAAGGGAAGGACAGTGCTAAGGGGAGCATGTATGTTGGAGAGAACATGGCGCTTTAGCTGCTGTTACTGTCATATACATATTTTATGCTGCAGTTCGCGGTTGGCCAGTTATCGCGGTGGGGGAGAGTACTTCTTTTTCAGTTTGCGTATGAATGTATGCTTGCGTACATTGCTTCGTAGGCATCGTATTGTCCGATAGACGCACTGATACTTCTCATAAAGTAGATCATTGCAATAACTTTTCCCATAGAACTTTCTCATAGTACTTTCCTCCGTAATACTCATGGAATTAAGTATTACGGAGGATTTGCGCCAAGAAATTATATAAGAATCATCAGAGTTGGGATCCCGTGGATTTAGCCACAGTAGTTGTGTGCATAATAAACATGGAATCAGCTTTGTGTTGTGAGGACCGCGCAAAAGGCGGCACCTGCCAACAGACGCGGTGGAACTGACTCTGTAGTCCCATACCTTACGCGTGTATCTTTTTTTTTTCTTTTTTTACGCTCTGCTTGGTTATAAATCCTGAACCAATTACTACGACGGCCCGTATAATTCAGCTTAGGGTCTCATAAGATGTTTCGATGCCTGAAGTGCTATCCTACTAATTGTTACCTTGCTCCGACTTTCCGTAGCCACTGCGCGCGCTGCGGGCAGGATAGCCGGCTAGGCTACCAGAGGCACTTGGTTCGAACCCCGCCATCCGATAAAAACTGGTAAATTGCGTGTTTCTCCACACACCCCGCTCCCGCCCCTTACAGCTTAGTTTTTCTAGAGCTGCGCCGTTTGTTAGACGTTTCACAGAGCAAGAAAAAAAGGCACTGAACTACCGATGGAATACGTTCATCGCTGGTCTCTTGTCAGATCAATTACCTATGAAACTTCATTAACACCAACTTCCATGGAAGGTGGCACTGGCGTTCTAAAGGTTCTGCAAGAAAGCATCCTGCGGGAGTATTCTAATATGTTAATCGTAGGGATTTGGACGCATTTTTTTTCTTTATTTGCTCTATAGAAGAAGTTTGTTAATATAATGCTAGATAGAATCCCAATGAACGTTTTATAATCGATAGTTTCTGACTAATGCATTATAACGAAAGGCGTTTAGAAACCATTGAGCTTCAAGACAAAGCGAGATAGCATTCGTTCCCGTCAGCTTTAAAGATGATATTGCGTAAAAAAGTCTCTTATAAACATCTTTGAGCACTTGGCACAAGCGCACAATTCTATATCCTTAAGGTTGTTCACGTTATATCTCATATTTTTCACTCGCCTATGGTTTTAGCCAGACTCGTTTATCCAAATAAAGCCTCACGTCCTACATACCCAAACTTCACACTTGAAGAAACTGACGTCGTACAAGTGAACACGCACTTTTTAAACCAACTTGTTCTCATCAAAAGGTGTCCCACTGAGCCCAAATGAACGTGAAGGACCTTCCTGAATCATGGCACATTTACTTAGTCATTTGCCTTCCGGTATCATTTTTCCCAATCATCTGCGACAGTTATAGAGCAAATATTTAAGCTATTTCCAGAGCAGCTTCTAGGTCAGTTCCTCCGCGCGCAATAGAAAGGAAAATAGTAAGACAGCACAGCTCTAGAACTGCTCACATTTCGCTGTTTCCTGGAATCAAAATGTAACTTTTGTTACTCCTTCGTGAAGACGGTAGCCTCTGGGTGCGAAGCTTTCACATGAAGTTCGCCACCACCATGGGCATAAATGATTTCGTTTTGAGCTCGCGAGCGATCAATCATGGGCAGGAGACATTTGTCATTCTAACAGTGTTCCCAGCGTGCCCACTGTTGGCAACTGGTAATCTGGAATAAGCACGGCTGTATATCCAACCTCAAAAAAGGCACTACTGCCGGGAGATGTGTCGAAGTGTCGAGCATTTGTCGCCCTCTTGTATTGCTTGCGCAAAAAGGGAGCCGTATGACAAAACGAAGATAAATGAACATTCTCAACTTCAATCGGTAAAACATTCGTCATTTAAGCTTTGCTTTATTCGCAAGTACATTCGTTTCTATGCACGGTTTATAGCTCTCAAGACGTGAAGATGTGACACGCTTTGAGGCCCCCAATTTTTGTAACCATGCTGCATTAAAATATGAGAGCAGTAAAAAATTAGAGAACTGTCTTGTGCGTGATGAACAAGTGAAAAGGAAAGAGAGGGAGGCCAACCAAATGCGAGTCTGCGGCTTGTTCTCCTGTACTGAGGGATGGGGGAAATACGGGTTGGAAGAGAAATAGACAGAGAGAGAAAGAACAAGAAAAATAAAGTGACGGGAAGGGTGTTCCCGTTAAAGGCGTTCATAGAGGGTGATGGATCACGAAAAGCGCAGTAGCACTGGCATGGCCTTTTCATGCGATGTTAGGGCCCGACGATGTTGCAATTTTTTCGCAATTGCTGACAGAGAACGATTATCCAACTGGTTGAGCACGACGGACGACGATTGTCTGTGCGCACTGTACTGCGGGCAGTGGAGCAGAACACGACGGAGTGTTTTAGTTTCACCGCAATAACCGCAGGATGCGGTGACGACCACCCCTGTGTGGAACGCGTAGGCATTGATAAATGTGGCGCTCAAGCATAGCTTACACGAAAAGAGTCCTGGGACAGTAGCGAGTGAACAAAAGTCGCAAAATCTCAAGTTACCATTGATGTTTACCTTTTGTTTTTCCTAGAACAAATACAGTGCCTACCCACCCCGTGTATTCGCAAGTGAGGCACAAATGAGGATGAGTCGGCATTCGCTTGTGTCGATTCGGAAGCGGTCCACCCATAACTCGCCACATATGCGTCTCTCGAGGCGCTTCCAGCGAGCAGCGCTGATCAAATTACTGGACATCGATCGCGAATAAACGGCTCAACGAAGACAAATTGGCGGAGAAGCAATCGAAGATGGTTTCTTTTTGTTTTGCTTTCAGCTTTGTTTTAGTCGGGGCGAGAGCCGAACTGCCTATTTCGTCCTTCAGAGAGTCTCTCTACGTACAAGACATATTTGCAGTTGGAATGAAGAAGACGTACAGGGTGACATACACTAAACATTTTAACACCCTTATGGGCGTGTAAAGGCTGCTTGGCTAGTGTCATGACTAGTGCCCTCACCCTCTGGGGTAATATCAAACAGATGAAAGGGGCAGATGAAGCTTATTTATTTATTTATTTATTTATTTATTTATTTATTTATTTATTTATTTATTTATTTATTTATTTATTTATTTATTTTGTGTATGTAACCTTTTGTTGCAAATAAACGTGACAACAGATGCGAACATGACAGGACAAGTGAATGCAATAAACTCGTATAGCTACTGCTGTGAAATTACCGTGTTAGATATTCCTGTGCGCACTGAGTGACCAGAATAAATATACAATTTTAACAACTGCTTTTCTCACTGTAGCTTTAGTTTGACCACGCTGTTATATGCAATAAATGTCTTACTGCCGTAAGGATAAGGCTGTTAGCCATGGGACTACCAGCCTTCTAAGGGCGTAAAAGCCTTTAGAGCATGTATTTATTTAACCTGAATTTTAATGGCTCTAAAGCAGTTATATTGGTACCCATAACCTATTTAGGCCACCCCTATACCAACCTTAGCTCGACGACGAGCGAGCGATTTGTATCTCGCCTTCACTGCGCACCCCCCCCCCTCCCCCCTCCCATAGACGCCCTCCTCTTGGCCGTTGCTCTTCTGCAGAAGGCACGGGGGCATTGAGACAGTACCGAACGTTACGTCGACGTTCTTTTCTCGTTGGAAAACACCACGAACTGTCGGTTACCGTCACTGCACACTTTACGGCTGCGCCCGTGGTTGCCCACGCTCATGTACCGCAAAATAAGAGAGATTTACTCTGGCGTCCGCATCTGCTGCGTACGCGATACGCATTGGCCCTGCGTACGCATTTAAATTTTTCCTGTGACCGGTTTTAGTGGCACGTACCGTATGCGTCGTGCTGTGGATAGCGGTGAAAAAATATATATTTTTTTTATTCGATTCCGCGTGTTCATCAGCGCCAACTCTAGCAGCATTACAGAACTTATTTAATTGTCCTGCTTCTTTCGCTTATTTGCACGCTGGTGCTTTGCGCTGGCCGTATTCAATTTCCGCTAATATAAATCTCAATCCACGTCGCACGTTGTGGCATCCACTGTTGACACCGGCAAGACAGAACACGCTGAGCGTCTCATCGATACCCACTCTCCGACAGGTGTCCCAAGCAGCTGGTATTGTGTCAAATATAGCAACTGTCATTCGTGCCTTCGTGCGCAGTGACCTACAGAGACTTCGGGGCGTTAACGACAGCTAAGCCTCCACCCCTTCATACTCATTCCCTTCACCCACGAGCATATTGAGGTTGCCTGAATGAACCTCGATCCAGTGTTTCGCAGGACAGTGCGTGCGCAGAAGCCGTAATATGTATGGACTAAGAAAGAACATAAAGACAGCGCAAGTGGCAGCACTTTCTTTGCGGTGTGGGTCAGCCGTGCGAGCTGCTAACGGTAGAGGCATTTGAGACATTTGTGTAATAATGATTGGCAGTTCGGTTGGGGGCCACATCCTATCAAAAATGCGCCGCATTAACGAGGCGCTCGATAGGCGCCTATTGTTCATTGGGACACGCTAGAGAAGCTCCAGCCGCAAGAAAGCACCGTCGTTTGTCTGCGTGCCCCTATACAGGGAGGCAAAATCTATTTTTTGTTGATGCTTAAGCGAGAGATACTTCCTGCAACACTTCCAGTTCGTCTTGCTTACTTGATCTAATTAGTGGTTGCTCTCAGTTATTTCCGTCTTTGCTGTATACGATGTCTGTTTACAGTGCACATCGGTTGTGCTAATGCCTATGTGAGGGGAATTAGCCTGTGCGTGACATGAAAGCGTTTGTTTTCCTCATTGCGTAGGGAACTTACAATATATAGTCTTGTGTATACTATAGAAAGTTGTGACGCCTCTGAAGAGCGGTGAAAATTGTCCAAGTTTTGCTGTTCATTGAGTGAGTTATTTATATCCTTGAAAGACGGCCGCATATTTAAGGCGATGCTGTCCCTATGGAAAGGGCATGGCTGCTCCGGCGCCGGCATCTTTAAAGGGACAGCGCCATCCGAAGGAAGCCAGCGGGGCGGAGGTGGCCATGGCATCGCAAGGCGTGGAGCTGCCAGTCATCAGGTACGATCAGCAGTCCAGTGCGTCATCCCCGCTCAGTCGGGATGACTCAACTATCGTCGACCCTGACGAGGAAGTGGCTGATATGGCTGAAGTGGACAGCGAAGGCTTCAAGGTGGTGAGTCATCGGAAGCAAAGAACGGTCGGAATCCAAGTGGTAGTTTTACCAACAGAGAAAGGCGTTGATTTGAGAGAACAGAATCCTGTCAGGCTCTTCGAAGCCATTAAAGTACTGCTGGGACCTACTCCGATTCGCAGTCGCTCTGCCAACATGCATGACTGGATTCCGCACAGGTTTAAGCGGGCAAGATAGCGTCTTGGACTTGATAAGCCACATTGAACATCAAAGAGCTTTCGGCCTCTCAACACTATTTTCAAAATCAAAATCAGTATCAAAAGTATCAGTATCAAAAGTATCAGTATCGAAATCAAAAATCAGTATCAAAGTCAGTATCAAAAATCTGTATCAAAAATCAGTATCAGAAGCTTATGATAGCGTCCTTCAGAGCTCAATACTAAATAGCTTGCAGGCCATAGGCGTACAGGGCTATCTTCTGCGATTCATTCACTCACTTATCAGTGATCGTAAAATTCAAGTGCGGTTAGGAAGTACCATAAGCACCGAAAGGGCGGTATCGCGAGGTGTACCTCAGGGAAGTGTCCTTTTCCCGACGCTGTTTAATGTTGTAATGGCTGGTCTTCCTGCTGAATTGCAAAAACGTTGCAGGCATATCCATATGTCGATATATGCGGACGACATTTGTATTTGGTTAAGCGGATATCAACAGAAGCGTTTAGCTCTGATAGCTCGAAAGGCATTACTTTCAGTTCAAAATTACCTTCAAGGTTTTGGGTTGACTCTCTCGGTGGAGAAATCTGGCTTCATCATGTTTCCACGTAAGGAAGACGGTATGCTCGGCTGAAGATAGACCTTGATCAATCTTGCCTTCGTCAATTGAAGCACAAATGCTTTTTGGCCGTCATTACTGACTACCGCCTACAGTGGCGCACGAACTGTGGACTCTATTGTGACATCACTATCTCTGCGTCCCAATGTGATCCGTTGAGTTGCAAGTGAGCAATAGGGTAATCACCCTTCTTCAATGATCAGGCTGCACAATACACTAGTGACGAGTCGAATAATGTACCAGCTCCCTTTAAATTTCCCCTCAGTATCACAGCTGGAACGACTTGAGATTTTGCACAGAAAGGGCCTAAGGAGGGCTCTTGGCGTTCCGCAGACTGCTCCTAACAATGCAGTACTTTATGAGTCTCCATCGAGACCTCTTAGCCTAGTCGCTTCCCAAAGGTTATTGATGCAAATTGGCCGCCTCAAACAGACGATAGCAAGACGAGCCCTTCTACAGAGCCTTCGAAAGAGATCTGAGTCCCGAGCGTACTTGGCTCTTGATACTCTTGGTTACCTGGGTCTTGACGCTAGAGGTCAAACTAAGAGGTTGAAACCACCTTGGTCTTTCGCGAGCCTCGATTGTTCGTTGACAATTCCTCACGTTCGTGCTAAGCGGAGTTTTCCTTTGGCGGCAACGCGTTAGCTCGTACTGGAACATCTTGAAACTGAATATGCACGTCATCTTCAAATTTTTACTGATGGCTCTGTGGACAAGGTCAGAGGATCTAGTGCAGCTGCTTTTCACATTCCCTCTTTGAAGTATGACTGGTCGGTTCGCTTCGCTGCAGTCGTGTCCTCCACAACGGGCGAAAGCGTTGCCATTGAGGCAGCTCTAAAGAAGCTATGGCTTTGTACGCCTCAACCTGTTGTCATCCTTACCGATTCCAAATCCGCCCTTCAAAGGTTAGAGCAAGGGTTCTCTACAGATGCCTTATGCCTAAGCTCCCTACGCTCGGTGCACAATCTCCATATCAAAGGCTTCTCCATACGATTCCAATGGGTGCCCTCGCACATAGGTATCATAGGCAACCAGATGGCGGAGAGTCTCGCTCATAGAGCGCTGTCTGGGAATCCATTGAGAAAAGTACCTTAAGAGGAGAGACTCTTCAGAGAAGCGGTGTCATGCCACTTCAGTTCTTTGTGGAGCTCACCTCACAAGCCATGTGTGACCAAGGGTCTCAAAAGAAACCAAACCGCTTTACTGCTCCGCATTCGCACGGGCTCTGCTCGTACCCCTCGTACTGCGTGGATGTATGAGACTGGCCTGGCGTTGTCTCCATTATGTTCAACTTGTGGTGTGTGCGGTGACATCGAACATTACCTTATGTGCTCTACTCTGGACAACGTGGAAAGGAGTGTGGTATTCGGGTCCCTCAAGAAGACAGGAATTCCCCACAGTTCTTTTCAGGACATTGTTTTGCCGCGCGGGAACCAGTTAGATAGGAAGGAGGTTTCTCGCCTTCTTTTAAATTACCTGCAGGACACGGATTTGGCCTCCACAGGGTGACCTTAAGAGTGACTATGTGTAGTTGTGAGGTCTGTGTCTGATTTATATGATTTGTGTATTTTAAGTGCCGCTACGGTGGAGCAATTGCCGCCAGCAAGTGCAAGGCTAATCCCACCAGTAGCCTACAACCACTCAACTCAACTCAACTGGAGTCGGTAGGGGTGATCCAACCAAAGGTGCATACGCTTGGTGTTTGCGGCACGATCATCGTCCGTAATACGTGCCGACCGCCGTCGCCGCGCACATTCACGCTTCCGTTCACGACGGTGTTCTTCGTAGGCACGCTTTTCTTCCGCAGTCCTCACTGCACGTGGCCAACCCATTGCACAGGTAGAACGGAACTGAGATAAGGTTACGTGGTTACCCTATGAAGCCCGTGACGTCCAACCGCAATCCATGGTAAACAGTGTCTATTCCGGTTTTGCTTTTTTATACGATATTTTTGGTCATACGTCATACATGTCTGCTGTACCGCGTGCCATAAACCACTGGAATGACCTTTCTGATGACGTGACAAACACCAGAGATACTAACGCATTTAGAGACAAGATAATCGCCATACTTATCTAATATCTGTTTTTATGCGCTCTTACCAAAGCAAAATGTTTTCTAATGTTGTATTACATTCATAAAACTGTGTTCTTGTTTAGTTCTGTGCGAAGTTGTGTTCCTTTTTTATATAGTCACATTTCTAAATCCTAAAATTTGTGTAACTGCTTTCCTTGATTCTAAGAGTATAATGGCTGGTGTTTGTCGTTAACAATTGTATAACGTCTTTCTTCAATCGATGTATTTGCTCCTATGCTATTGCGATTTCCATGTATATTGTCCCACTCACAGAATTCTCCCACGTAGAGAAGCCTGTGGGTTATTAGAATAAAAAAACAAACGCAGCTGTGGCATATCCGGTGATACGCTTTTGCTTTATGCTTTAGTTCTTTTAGCACTGGGGTGGCCGCCTTTTTTTTTTTTTTTGCCTACTTGCACACCCGCCAGAACCTAGCGTATAACAGCTCCACTCTAACATTCAGTCGCAGATTCAGGATCTCCTAAAGTTCAGAATTCAGTATCTTGTAACATGACATGGAATGTACTGCATCGAGGGCAGTGCTTTGTTCAGCACGTTGCTATGTAGATCGGGTTTCGCAAGGACATCGATCACGGCGGCAGTGAAATAAACATCCTCGATTTCACTCCGAAACAAAGGATGCCTGCATAACTGAGATCAGCCCTATTTGTTGTGGCACGTAACCTGAGACGAACGTCATTACCGAGGGCAAATTAGATGCCGTGTCAAAATGAATGCACGTCTTTGCTCCAGCTAAGCCACGTTAAGCCTACCATCCACGAGTACACCGTGCGTCGAGGCTAATTGATCCGAAAGGGCACTCATGAGCTTGCGCAAAGAACCTCATCACTGGTCCGCGCACAAAAATTTCTTTGTCCTGGAGGCCTGGCTCGAGCAGTAATGCCACACAGGTCCGTTTCACTGGACGTAACGCGAAACAGAGGCGCCCGACACACCCAGTTTCGCTTTACGTAATGTTTTGTAAAGCACTGCGAAGTCCTTTGGGATTAAACGTCCTAAAGATTCCGTGCCATCACGCTTTGAGAGCGCCTACAAAACCTGGAAACCTTATCGTTGTAGCTACGATTAGGCTGTACGCGGGGGAGTTTTAATATCGAGCAGAAACCGTATGGTAGGATAACTAAGTAACCGTCGTTACAAATTACATCATTACAAATGGGCGACACTGCAATTAAGCCGACACGAAGGCTTCTTGCGTGAAGGCGCGGCTGTCCTTGCTCTCCAGACGATCCTTTTCTCCATCAGCTGATGAATCACAGGGATGGTTGAGAAAGACTGCAAACATTTCTTTTTTTTTATTTGCAGCTAAAGTGTCTATCTGTGTAAGGTGTTTCATTTTCTGCTGCAAGACAGCTTCGGCGGATGCAAGATTATGTTAAGCACTGTCTGATTGAGTGGTTACAGCAGGGTCAGCAGCTAAGAATTCTTCGCAGACATGCGAACGCTTTAGACTGGGGCTTGGCCCCTCGTCATGCTATAACAAACAAAGATTAGCGCTAAAGGCGCTAGCGGATTTTCCCATGAACGGCTACTCGATAAAACCTCTGTGATTTCTCACATTTAAATTTTCTCTATATACCTATGACCCACTCATGTTTGTATTGTTTTTGTGCTTTGGTAGCCTTTCTTTCTCATTTTCTTTCCGCGATCCGTGGTGTTGCATTATGATTTTCTTAAATTTTACGGACTTTTTATACGAGCGTCTTGTAATTTCACATTTTCTTTTTTCTTGTGATATTATTTGTAGTATTCTGGGATATTTGGCCCTAATTGTGGCAACACTTCGCAGATAAAATAGAAAGAATATGGCTACAAGTTTCTTTCTCCTCACTTTCTAATTTTCTTTAGTTCTTGAATCTTAAAAGCAAGAAGCTTGCAGCTCGCGCATTAAAGTTCGCGCATTAAAGCTTGCGCTACCACGTGATGACGTGTTTTACGTAATTCGTGTGTTGCCCGAGACAAACAACTGTCAGTCACAGAGAGGACAACAGTGGCAGTGAATTGCACTGAGAGACAAAGAAAAGACAGAGGCGGCGCTATTTGACTTTCACGTGATGGGACGATGCCGTTGAAGAGTATAGGCTTCAGAGCTGACTACCGCTTTAGATGCGCAAAAATGTCCGTTGACCAAAGCTCGTAACTGCTATATGATCGGCACATGATAGCAGAAAGCACAAAACACTCATTGAACTCATACAAAGCACAGACCTTAGGGCACGCACAGAATAACCACGAAACATTATGCCTAAGGAATGTCTTAATTGCAGTAAAAAAAACGCACATTTCCCGTTGCCTCTGGCATTTGCGTTCGGGAAATATATTTTCTTGGTTTCATTTTCTTTGTTATACTGTTATATAAAAATTCTGAGAAGGAAAGTCCTAAACTCCCCATCGACAAATGACAGATAGCTGATCCTGTTATTGTTCTCGAGAGTAGCCCATATGCGATCTTTCCCGAGAGTGAACACGTGTAACTTTCGAAAATTCATTAAGGAATGCGTGTCTTAACCTTCAAAACTAGGGATGTGCCATCCTTGAGCGTTTCTTTGTGTCTGCTAAAACATTATTAATTTTTTTCTTCAAATATGCTTTAAATGTTCAGTGGCCGTTGCCGGACATTTTATCGACACCAAACAATTTTGAGAAACAATAAATCATTCCTCAACTATCCTAATTTGTTCCAAAAAGGAGTGACGCGTGGACATGTCTCGAAGGTGACTTATTCAAAACGTATTGCATTGCTCAACACCAGTAGCAGTTTTTTTTTCTTCTCAACGGAGTAGGAAGACGTGCAACCCATACATTCGCCTGAATACTATGACACGATCAGGTTACTTCTCTTCAGTTCACGAATATAACATGCCAAAATGGATGGAGAGCGTACAAAATGGAAAACGCACTATACAGCTTTTCTCAGAACACTGTTACAATATCGGCTGTTCCATTCCCTAGGCTCTTTATTTCGCACTTTTAACTCGCTGAAATGCTTTCATTTTATCTTCTGAAGCACCTATACGGGAGGCACATAGCAATTATCGCATATCGCATCTACCCATTATTCCTCTCTTCGAGTTATCATACAAAGAGAGAGAGCGGCTCTTTAAGAAATACTCGAGAGGTCCCCTAGCGACACGCCAAGCATGCTGCTTCGGGTCAATTCGATGATAAATGAAACTTGTGATACACAAAGGGTAGGGTCTACGTCAGAGACATAACACTTGGAAAACGCGCAACATATAGAGTTATAGTATATCGTTAAGACCAGTGTTTTGCATATGCGTTATTTCTCCAGATAATTCATCTACTAGCTAGTATTGCAAAGAATGCCACTGCTTATATAGAGTTATGCGATTTTATATGCAGTTACCTTTATTTCCCCAATTTTCTCCATTAAATTCAAGCTTGAATTACTTAACCAAATCGACTGCTGCTCTCGCAAAATATTGCAATACTTGCTAAATTTGGTCGTTCTCAGCCCTACCGTGTAGCGTAGCTAACTCTCGGCCAGAAAATGGGAATGGTTCCCCACTGCAATGATGCCGCATTTCGATGGGGGCGAAATGCGAAAACACCCGTGTGCTTAGATTTAGGTGCACGTTAAAGAAACCCAGGTGGTCAAAATTTCCGGAGTCCTCCACTACGGCGTGCCTCATAATCAGAAAGTGGTTTTGGCACGTAAAACCCCAAATATTACAAATTATTATTACAATGATGTCACAGGTTTACGAGCGGGATTGTATGCGAGACAAAAAACAAGTGTTGAAGGAGGAAAAAAAAAACTTGATTGCCCACATCTTCGTTTGGCAAATGCGTTGCGAATATGCTTTTTTTTTCCTGACTTTTTTTTTCGCATATTCGCACGCATCTGCGATTCGCAAACGCGAGCGTCACAGATCAATGTATTCACTTCACTTTGCATAAGTGGTAGAACAGAAATACACATCATGTGTTTCCCATAGTATTTCACATATAGATGTTACGCGTGTAATTGTGCGGCGGCGATTATCTTAACATAATTTTTATGAACTTTCTACACATGAAATATTTCGCCATGCCGGCGTGTACGAGTCAAATGCAACAAGGGCTGAACAAATTACGTCGTGTTGTTGCTTACAATTTCTAAGACTCGGCGCACATTCTCGCCCGACAACTAAACGGTCTTGACCAAGTCTTGCACCGCCTCCAGAAAATGAAGTTATCAGTAGTTGCTTTCTGTTGTCTACTGTTATTTATCGTATTGCTCTCTGTCATTTCTACCAAACAGCAGGAAATTCATTTTCTAAACACCATTACCGTACGCATTTCACCCTAGTTTGCCTATTAGGTGATAGGCTTCAGGGCGTTTACGATTTTGGTTAAGCTACCCGTACTGCACAGTTTAACCCGCAGCAATATGCCTTTTAAAACATGATTTCTTGTTTACGCTGTGCAACATGAAACAGCTGTCTCTTCTACAGAGCCATTATTAAGTTGCGAGGACATGACGAACGCTGTTGGCGAAATTTGTGTCCCGGTTGCTGCGTGGTTCTTTTCATGAAGCCTTCCACTCCTTCACGACACTACTATAGTTTGTTTTCGACAAACTCGTTGATAAAAACAAGGACATAGTATACTCCAAGGTCGCAAATCAGTAACAGGTCCTGATATTTCTGGGTCACGGTGCTAATTGCCGTTGCCTCCGGAGATACACTATATGCAGGCCACTTAACACGTACACATGTACCGAATTTTCGGTCCAAAAAAAGGCTCTGGGTACCACATTCACCCAGGAGGTATGAAATAAGTGCGCCTTGTAGGGGTTGGAGTCGGCTCGTAGTGAGGAACTTGGGGGGACAGGACTAGGCGAGCAGGATTTATTTACAGTATTTACATTTTAAACAAGAGATACGTTCGACAGTCTAGCGTGGCTCCCAAATGGAGCACGCAAGACAAAGCAGACAGCATACGAGCTCGAGCACACAGCTCACGAGCACGATGACGAAGCACACTGACGAGCACCTTGAGAGGCACACACTAACAGCGACAAACAGCCGCTTATAAACACTCCGTTCTCCCTAGATCACTAGGTGAGGGAAACGGCAGTTCACCGCCAATTCGTAGAGTCCAACGTCATAAAAGTGGACCCGCCTTTTTGGAGGAGGAGAGCTCACACACACATGTACGCACTTTCACTGCCCCCACCGAGGCCAGACGGGCTTCGCAGAACTCGGGGCTTACTTCTTGAACAAAGGAGGCGCCTCCTATTCCCCAAGCTGACCCCCGCCGCGTGGTCCCCGGTTCTCCATTGTCTTGCGTCTTGAAAAGCGCGTGCGACGTTGCCGCCAGATACATTCCTTCGGAAACTCCCTTGTTCACAGCAGACCATGTCGGCGGAGGCGTGTTCAGTAACAATAGTTGCTTCGCCGATCGCGTTTAGTCACAACGGCGCCGAGGGGGTGTTGAAGCGTCACCTCGAGGTCCCTTCGAAATGAGTCACCGCAGCAACTGTGGTAGGCTTCCATGGTTCTCTTCGGGGAAGCTCGCAACGCTCGCAGCTGCAGCAGGCTGAGAAACCTTGCATGTTGCCACCTCGGCAGGCCATTCCTAACGGCCTGTAGCACCGCATTTTGAACTTGTAGCTTTCATCAGACAATAGTGGTTTGAGCACAGCTCCAAGCAAAGGTGTTGCATTTTCTTGACAAAAGAACCATTGTCCTTCTTGCACCTTATTTTCACTCGCTATTCTGTGATGCAGCACAATGCTAGAAAGCAGCGATTTCGCCTCGTTGACGAAACATTATTATATCTTAAACCGGCCGTTTTCGGGCCTCGCGTGGCTACGATGAACTTGCAGCGTGTCGACAGACACAGAAGTATAAGGAGGAACTCCAAGCCTAATCTACGTTTAGGTAAGAGACACGTATTTAATTATTTACATTTCTATCTCGACGTTGAAGTTTAAAGGCGCTAGTTATGCTCATTTTTACATGTATAAAGAGTGATTATTGCTCACGCTTGCTTCTAGGTAAAGTGCGCAGCGATTCAAACGTGATACTCGGAGCGCATGTCTTCCGGCGCTTCTGGCGCCACCGCTGTGCGCTGAGGACACCGAGCTGGTGCATTGGGGGGCTCAGTGAAGATAAAGCCGAGAGCCTTTATGACACACTATGAGTTCATTCGGTCCCCCAGCAGTTAGCCAGTGCTCTTCGGTGGCGAAAAAGCTGCCGGCTACGATGCAGTCTGTTTATCGCGTTTCAGACGAGTTCTCCAAATACATGTGGGCACCTCTGGCATAAATACTGCTTCCTTGCACAAGATTACTCGATGCAAAAAGTCGCAGCTATTCAGTGCTATTATTTATTTAACACGACATACTGCCAAAGCGCTAGCATTGTTGTCCTTCGTGCGCCGAAAGTTGGATCACGTGACACCGCTCCGCCTCCCTTGGTAGCGCTCGCAAGGCTTGCAGCGAGCCGTCTTATTGCGCGGTTGAGGAGGAATTTTCGCGAAATTTTTTTTGATCCAGGAATGTTGTTCCTTGTCAACCACAATCGCTGGCTATAGTATTAGCAGCTAATGAGTTTCTCTGGAACACTCGGAACATCATCTTAGCACTTGTTTCAAGGTGGATCACCCTAGAGCTCGCGTGGCATGCCTTAAGACCCTGGGACAGAAGTGGGGATGCAATTTGAGCCAAGTAAAAAAAAATTATGGCGTTTTACAGCGTGCCTCATCTGATTATGAGGCACGCTGTATAGTGTTGGACTCACGGATTAATTTTGCCCCCAAGGATTAACGAGCACCTAAGTCTCTTCTTTGAACTTCTGTTAGTCACCTGGGCTTAATATTTTATTTATTCCCACATTTTGTTTCTTGGTTTTGTCTTCTTCTTCTCCAGTAGTCTTTTCTACTTCCTTTCGTCACATTCATATTATTTGAAGTATCAGTCCCTGCGTAGAGCAGGACTGACATCTTAAACTTCCATTAAAATCTCCCTTTCTCTCGATCCCGTTGTGCACGCTTCTTTTGATCGTTGTCCGTGTATCTTTGTCGGGAAAGGCACTGTGTTGTGCTAATTATAACTGACCTAAGTCTTTATTATGGCGACAGATCCGCAGTGGCGGCGTCGTATGTTAACATTTCGGGAAAGACCTGCGTTTATGATGCTCGGGTTATACAGGGTGCTTTATTTTTAGACCGGACAGAATTTGCTTTAACTGTGGCAGATAGCGAAATTGTAGTCCTTGGGCTGGATTACCCGAAGGGGCGGAGATTACTTGTGCGATAAATGAAAACGCGCTTGAGATTAATTTAGAAAAATTATTTAAATTTGATATTTTTTGATTACGTCGCAAATTCTAATTTACGAATTGTACCCGGTGAGGTTGCAAAGATAAATCAATCCACTTGGAACCACTTCTAAGTATCGAACGGGTTTCGAGGTATGCGCCTTGACACTTGCGGTAAATATACAGTACTGTTCTAATAACTGGCATACGTTGAAACTGCAATACTGCATTTATAGCAAGTGGAACAATCCTGTAGTATTTTTCCAATAACCAGTGCTAACCAGCACCCTTACACTCTGGATACACTCTCGACGTTGTGACAGCTGCCGCCGTCGCACAATCGGTAGAGCATCACACACGTGATCCGAAAGTTGTGGGCTCGACTCACACAGGCGGCGAGTTATTTGCCCACTTTCATTTTAATTTCTCATTTCTACGCTTCAATTAAAACAACAAATAACTACTCCTTTGCTTTCCTTGGCTTCATTTTCTATTGGCTTTATAGGGTTGTAGTTGACGAAGGTCAGGTCCCTCGGTTCTCCTTCTTCTCCTTCATAAAGTATCTATGGAATATTAAAAAAAATGCTTTTGAAGAGGTGGTTCCATTGGACCATCATCGAGACTGCTCACACGCACTTAGTGTTTCTGCGTCCGTCTAATAATTGCGGCATAATGGGCTGCTTTTCGTGGGATGGCAATTATGATAGGTTAAAGTGCTGAAATACTTGTGGCGAAACTAAAGTTTAGCGTCGCATTTTGTCGAGAGCAGCTTTGTTTTTCCCTTTTCGCTTCCACTTATCCCCCTGCGTGCTACGAGGCTGGTGCCAGTGAAAAAGGCAGCGCAGTGGCGTGTGAGACAATGACTAAAGGTTAAATGAAGAAATAAACAATAGGAATCGCAACACAAATACAATCCCTTTACAGCGTCGAGACATGTAGGGCGTTAATATAGCCACAACGCTTGATCGTATACGCGAACTCTAAAAAAAGAAAGCATCAAAAATTCAAAAGGCACAAAAGCACAATCACTTTAGAATAAAAGGGGAAATTAAAAAAAAATTGATGGAATGCCACTCGTTCAAATCGCATGAGTGGGAGCAATGTAAGAGAAAGGAATGATTCCTTATATTTACTTGCCACATAACACAACTTCAAAAATGAAGCACCCAGATCTGCTTATTACAGAACGTTTTATTTTTGTTTTGTTTTGTTTTATTTAATCGCGTTAGCAAATTTTCTGAACCCGCTTGTGGCATGCAGCTTTCTGGTCGTTGAGCTGGACTACTTTAAGAGGCAGACATAATTTGCATGGAAAGTGAGATGCATAACTGACTCTAGTTAGCATTTAACCTAATTATTTTATTACGTCACATATTGCAAGCAACTATTTTGGCAGATGAGTTTGCAAGTCGTGTCTACCTAGAACTAACTCTGAGCAATGCCGAACCCATAAGCCATCGCAGCAGAGGGCTACAAAAGCCAGTGTGTCAGGACGGAATGAAAACAAAAATGAAAAACGAAACAAACAGATATTTTTTCCTGGAATGAAAACGGAACCGAAATGTTATTTATTATTTTGTTCCGGAGTGAAACGAAAATATTTTTGATAGGTTTTCGGTTCAAGAGGAAAGTCGACAATCAGAAACAACCGACGTCAGATAATGCCAGAATTATGAATTCTGATCAGAACTAGCGCTTATTCCGGGGGTGCGCATAAGTGCGTATCTCAGACAGGGATAGTGCGAGCGATAGGCGGTCGTCGAGTGCTCCTCTAATCTAAGCCTGCCGCTTAGTGCACTACCAGGTCGTCATCGTAGCGAAACCCAAGGCTTGCGTGCCCGAGAGCTTATCGTTTCGTTTTCTAAGCGTACAATGCTTTGTTACCGAAGTTTTATCGTTGGTTTATTTTCGTTTAAGTTCGTTTTATTCGAACGGTGGTCTCGCATTTCGGCGAGTGCACTCGATCACGTGATGGTTCTGTGATCATGCTCAGTGCCTTGACTCAAGCCACTGAGCATGACCTTAGAATTCACAATCAACTTATTGAGAAAACTAAATACTGTGTATTTATCGCTACTTTGCTTCGAACTACTTTCGTATGCGAACCGAAACCGTTATGAACCATTAAGGATCTTTTTTTTTTCGTTACGCAGCAGAACCGAAACGGAACTTTTTTCAATGGAACGATACTGAAACCAGAACGAAAAGCATTTCGCTCCCACACTCTGACGAAAGCACTGGTAATGTTTTCAATGCACAAGAGGATGTAGCCTGTATTGGTGTCCGTTGTGCTGCATGTGATTTTGGGCTGTGAAACTGCGCGGTGAAAGTGCGCCGTGTTAGGGATCGGCTGTGGTTGTGTGCCTGTGCTCCTTGTCTCTCTCTCTCTGCCTCCTTTATCTTTCTACCTCCCCTGTTCCCAAATGTAGGATAGCGAACCCGATTTCTCATTCGGTTTAACCTTTAACCTCCTTGCCTTTTCCATTTCTTCTGTCCCTCCCTCTAAGGATGACACAAGTTTCCAAAGAGCCCGAAGTGTGAAGCCATTTCCAAAATGTGACACCAGTTTCGAATGTGTTCGACTAAATTCATTGCTGCTCCGGTTATTACTAGGCTTCAATGCAAAACAGTGCTGATTTCAAAGCATGTGCTATAGTTTCTAAATTCTTTCCAAGGGAAAGAGTCTTGTCAACTAAACGGCTTCCATTCAATAATTGTAATATATGCACTAACGTATTTAGTTGGAAATTCGGTCAGTGAAATGCTGTAATTAGTCAGTTACGCAGTTTTTATTTCTTGTGCAAGTAATATCGGCCTCTTCGAGTAGTCCAGACCAGTGGGCACGCTTGTGTGATCTGCCAGGAGATGCCTTTTTTAAAATTCTTTTAACGTTAAAACAGAGCGCCTGGTATATGGAAGCCAGTGCGAGAAAAGTATCCTATGTGAATTGCTAGTAGCGCGTAAGACCAAAGTAGTGGTAGCATGCTAATTGAATTAACAATCTCATTTCTTTTACCTTTCCTCACAAGATCGCACACCCCGCGATTTCGTTATTTCATAGATCAGCGATTCGGAGCAGCGTATGGAAAGAAAGACGACGTTATTCGGCTCCAAGTACTAAGTTTGCTCAATTTCAAAAAATGAGACAATGAACAATGAAACTTTTCTTTTTTCAGATCTTACAGGTGTAAAGTGCCATGACATTCAGGAGCTTACTCGCAACTTCTCTTCTTCTCACAAGTGTGTTTCCTGCAGCGGTACGTGGAACGCAAAAACAAACTGCGTATTCAGACATGAAGTTCTGAACTGGAAATGTCTACGTCGATATTAGGCGGCATAGTCCTCCATATGTCCTCCATAAAGAAAGCCACAAAATCCCAACAAAGAAGGGCATCAGACACAGAGATACGATCTCTCCAATGCTATTCATAGCGTGTTTACAGGAGGTATTCAGAGACCTGGACTGGGAAGAATTAGGGATAAAAATTAATGGAGAATACCTCAGTAACTAGCGATTCGCTGATTATATTGCCTTGCTTAGTAACTCAGGGGACCAATTGCAATGCATGCTCACTGACCTGGAGAGGCAAAGCAGAAGAGTGGGTCTAAAAATTAATCTGCAGAAAACTAAAGTAATGGTTAAGAGTCTCGGAAGAAAACAGCAATTTACAATAGGTAGCGAGACACTGGAAGTGGTAAGGGAATACATCTACTTAGGGCAGGTAGTGACGGCGGATCCGGATCATGAGACGGAAATAATCAGAAGAAGAAGAATGGGCTGGGGTGCGTTTGGCAGGCATTCTCAGATCATGAACACAGGTTGCCATTATCCCCCAAAAGAAAAGCGTATAACAGCTGTGTCTTACCAGTACTCACCTAAGGGGCAGAAACCCGGAGTCTTACGAAAAGGGTTCTACTTGAATTGAGGATGACGCAACGAGCTATGGGAAGAACAATGATGGGTGTAACGTTAAGGGGGGTCGGGATAAAAAGAGAGCAGATTGGGTAAGGGGAAAAAGGGCGAGTTAATGACATCTTAGTTGAAATCAGAGAGAGAGAGAGAGCAAATCAAGAAAAATAAATGGGTATGGGCATGTAATAACGTGGAAGATGACCGATGTTCATTAAGGGCTATGGACTGGATTCCAAGAAAAGGGAAGCGTAGCAGGGGGCGGCAGAAAGTTAGGTAGGCGGATGAGATTAAGAAGCTTGCAGGGACAACATCACCACAATTAGTACATGACCGGGGTAGTTGAACAAGTATGGGAGAGGCCTCTGCCCTGCAGCGGGCGTATCCAGGATTATTATTATTATTATTATTATTATTATTATTATTATTATTATTATTATTATTATTATTATTATTATTATTATTATTATTATTATTATTATTATTATTATTAGGCGGTGCTGCGGTAGTAAATGAGTATCCACAGCTTGAAGCCTCTTGATTGCAATACTAGACACGCAATTTGACGAGGTCGTGTTTTACTAATGAGCAAGTTCTGATTATAAAGTGATGACTGTTAAGAGATAAGACAAACACCTGGGAAGCAAAAAAAGATTACTTAATTAACTTTTGGCATATTATGCAGTATCTTCAAGCAAGCACGGCTAGGCTCATTGACAAGGACGGCCAGTTCTGGATTCCCACTATCATTGCGACTGAGCTCATTTCGACTTCTCTCTTTATTACAGGCATCCAAAATTGGAGACAGACGACGACCATTCTTCATTATCGGTCACATGGCCAACACTGTGAAGGAGGTCAATGCGTTCCTAAAAGATGGTGCCAATGCCGTTGAGGCGGACATTGAGTTTGCCGATAACGGCACCGTGCTGGGGACATACCACGAAACCTTTCCTTGCGAATGTTTTCGGGTCTGCGGCAAGCGAGAGGAAATCAAGACGTTTCTATCGCACATCCGCGAGATTACCGGCAAGCGTAAGTAATAAGTTAGAGTAAGTATATTGACTAATATTTTAAATTGCATGCGCAGTGACATATATGGTAGAAAGTTACTCACAGCCGTCGGTGGCATCGGTACTACTGTCAAACTAGCAAAACAAGTTATGTAAGTTTTCAGCCTGAGCGTAAATATCCGCTTTTTTTCTTAAAATATCAGGGCCCGCATTCAGAAAGAGCTCTTAAGCTAGAATTATTTGCAATATGAAACTCTAGCCAATCCTGATTATGCACATACTATTATCGAAGGCGACTGGCCAATGGCAATGACCACTGCGGAATGAAGAACTTCGCGCCTCAATTTTAGTCACTTTGGCAACGAGCGTCTTTATTTCGCCATCATGCTTGGCAAGGTTCACAACGACATCATCGTACTTCTCCGATATAAGCTTTACCGATGCCTCGATTTCACCAACAGTTTGCTTGAGTGGGAGCACCTCATCAAGTTTTTTGTTGATTTCCAGGAGCATGGTGGCGATTGAAGCATCCTGCACCTTACAAACGGCGGAGCTGGCCTTACTACTGCGGCACGAAGGGCAGCGCCAGGAATTCCTAAATTGAACATCATTGAACCGAAATTTTTTCTTGGTTAATGACTGATGTGAAAATGTCCCGAGCATTCGCAGCAAAGCAGATCATCATTTACCTTAATGGCCACATCACATTCGTCACAGAGTTAGACATTCTGACGGACGTACTGGAGGGTAGTTGGTTCAAGTGATGCGGTAACAAGTGAACAATATCGACAGGAAACTAGAACAATAGGCAGCAGCAGTGGCAGACTATCCTTAGGCGGCTAACTAAAACAGGGACGGCAAACACCAACCTGTAACGACAGTAGAAAACCTTCGATTAGACGAGGGTCCGCTCGCCGCCGCTGCTGCTACCAAATGAGGTAATTGCAGTGACGCCCATATTTGTAGACGACGGTGGCGCCTTCCACTTCCGTTGTCGTGACGCGGCTATCTGCAGTAAGAAGATACCAGCAGCAGGATCGCTAGGTGGGGCGGGCCTTGGTACTCTCGAAATCCAACTTGCACACGTGCAGTGTGCGGCGTAGTGGAGTTTCGGGCTGCTGATAACTTCAACACGATGCGACGACTGCGCACTGTAACGACAGTAAAAAATCTTCGATTATACGAGTGTCCGCTCACCGCCACTGCTGCGGCCAAAAAAAATGATTGTTCGTCTCATCTAGAGCTTGGAAGTACGTTGCGATTTCTATTTCTTGCAGCAGCCTCCCCATACGCCGGAAAGATGATACTTTTATTCCTCGACTTGAAGACCTCCAAGCTTCCCGCCACCTCTAAGTTCACGGCCGGACTCACCCTTGCTGAGAATCTTGTCTACCACCTCTGGCATGGCGGTGAGTCTCACCTTTCTCCCTGTAGCGTTTGGCAATGAAGGTGGTTGCAGAAACATTCGGAATAAAGAAGTTCTTGCGATAGTAGTCGTATACATGTACACCGAATATCTCATACAACGCAGTCGAAGCTCTTAAAAAAGAACTTACGCACATCAAAGCATTGTTCCATTGCGTTCTTGCACAACTCGAATATATGCATTTTTTTTCGATCCCGACCAGTTATCAACTAAAAGATAAACTTCTCGCAAAAATTTCGGCTTTAGGAGCAGAGTTGCAGGGAGCAATATATCTAGGCTTGCACTGACAAGGTTACCTACAAGAGAATTGCACAGTTGCGAAACGTAGACGTCAACCCAAAGTGTCAGACGGAGAAATTTTTTAACGGAGGCGAAACCACCTAGCTAGCAAGAGTCGTCCCGATCCTTTTATCAACGTCGAAATAATTTAATGCTGCGTCGACTTTCTTGCAGACTGTTGATCTTTTCGTCTTAGCCACTCTCTTACAGTTCATGTAATGGCGCCATTTTGTGTTCATCTACCTGCCAACAACCTGCCGGTTACCTCCCAGTGGTTGTCTCTGTTGCCGAAACGATACAGCACATTGCGACAGGTCTCCTCAAAGGACGCGGCGCGGTTCACAATGAGCTGAACGATTGGTCAACAAGTGTTCATTTCGGTAGTAGTTCAAACAAAACGGAGCGTTTCAGTCAACTCTCTGCGCCGACCACGTGGAACCAACCTATATTCTAGCAACTGAAGCCGTAATGACTTTACACGTTTTGCAAGAACGTCGTTGACACGGCTACCTTCTTTATCGCTCAGATGCGGGCTTCTTTTTATGGAATCATGATTAAGAGCGGAATATTTCAGACATGGATATGAGCTGTGACGTCATTTCTTAGCATTTCCATACCTAGAAGACAAAAAAATTACCTTCACAGAAAAAGCTACTTTATATGTCTGAACTTGACTGACGTATTTCAAACGAGTTTAAAGAGTCAATCGTACGAGCAAAAATTGTATAAATAATAATTAAAAATTAGTCAACTAAACAAACTGCAAGATATTTTTACAAGCTAAATACTCTGGCCAGCAAAATTATTTTTGCCACATATGTCTACACTGTACCACGTTTTTAAAATTTTGGTTCTATGCTTACTCTCTTGTACTGTACAAGACGTTTACCTTACTGTGTGCACCATAATTATGACTCATAACCTGGAATAGAGAGAGAGAGAAAGGCAAAGGAAAGACAGGGAGGTTAACCAGAGATTATCTCCGGCTGGCTACCCTGTGCCGGGGAAGGGTCAAAGGGATGCGATATGTGAGAGAGAGAAAGAAATTTAAAGAACACACACATACACACACGGGTTACATGCGAGACACTCAACCAGGCTAAGATATCCAGTTTATTGTTAAAGTTTGCACCTCTCTATCTCTCTAAGCTATTTAGCATCTTATGCATAGAACTAATGACACTTACAACAACAAGTAACAATGCTGTAGAATATGTCTGTACTGCGTTGTCACCCGAAACGGAAGGTATCATCTGCGAAGATCGACAATTTTTTTTACTATTAACAGATGCAATACTGTCTCTTGATCGCACAAAGGACGGCGGATAATGTGAACATGCCAAAACCTAATAGAGCCCGTCTAGTGCACGAATAACGCACAATTCTCTATAGGAAGTCACACGAGAAGATAATCAAGGTGCAGAGAGTGCTCTCTATAGAATTGTTTTATAAGCATCGATTTCAGTCGACTGAACGTCGTTTAGAAAACGATACTCGCGTTAAGTAGAGCAAAAGAAGAGAGAGGTTCACAGCAAGATGGAAGCTTGAAGGGAATCACAGTTGTAAAACAAGAAATATCGTCGTGGCCAACACCTCGTCAAGGAGACTTCTCTTTTTCAGTGCAGTAACTGCTTACCCTAGCCACTGTCTGCGTCAGGGACCCAAAATCAGTTGCTGACCTGATGCTGACAAGTACCCTTGTTGAAAGTTTGGCCTCAGCGACATTTCTTGTTCTACCATGCACTGTTGTTCACCTCAGAGGAGTAGAGCTTTAAAGGGACACTAAAGCGAAACAACAAATCAGTTTAGACTAATAAAGCGTTGTTTGAGAACACTGCAGGCAGTCATTTCAAAACAATACTTTGATTATTGGATGAGAAAATGAAGGTCCAAGTATAAGTATTTGAATTTCGCGCCGAAACGCAAGCGCCGGTACGTCAGCGTGACGTCAGGGATTCCAAAGTATGTTTTCGCATTTGGGCCGCATTGGCTGTATAAAGGTTCCCGAAACTTGCCATGTTTAATATTTGGTTCCTTTAGAAGACAATGTAGTCAATCTGTACCGCTATATATAATTAGTAGGCCCTAGAAGACGCCATCAAAATCCAAGACGTCACAAACCCCAGGTGCGGGAACCTAAGTAGGGGTCGCCACCCGTATTTCGTTCTTGCGCTTTTTCTGGCTTACCAAACGTCTTATCGTTGTAAGAGTGGTGTTTTTGGCGTTGTAGAAGGGTAATTTACTGATGCAGAAGAAATCATTTTTCACTTTAGTGTCCCTTTAAGACGTGGAGCGGTGCACGCACGCGTAACGGACACAGTAAGTGGTAAAGATAGAGAGAGAGTGTGTGTTAGCAGAGGAAATGCAAAGAAAGTGAACCAGACGAGCGTCCGATCTGCTACCCTACATTGGGTGTAGGGGGAATATAAAGAGGGAAAAACGGAGAGAAGGAGCACTGCGTGCACACGGGAGAGCTCGCATTACTCTAAACGAGTAAGCGTCAGAAGCTTACACAACGTTTATATTGTTCCGCGCACGTCCCATAGAACTGACCCGTGATAGGTCATTCTGCACTTTAAATAATTATAGGTGCGTTTTATAGAAACGGGTTGACAGTACTAAATGCGTACTTTTCTGTCGTCTACTGCTGTATGTAACGGTATAAAAAGGATGTGCAGTTATTCCCACTAACTGTACTTTGTGCAAAGTAGTTTGGGCTTTCAACAATGCTTAATATTGCATATCAGTGACCTTTCAAGTATTGATTTGCCATTCTCTTTTGTACACTTTCTATGCAGTGTCTAAAGATTACCGTATGAACGTTTTGCTTTCCATCGGGTATGTTGAAGACAAAGACGTTCTGAGAGGAGCCATCAAGTATTTGAAGCAGAAGGAATATTCTCCCCTTCTGCACAAAGTTGGTAAGCCATTGTCCTCTGAAGATTGCGAATGAAACAGTAAAAGTGTAAATATCGATTTCATTCAGTGCTCAAAGCTTTTTCTTGGTTTACAGTGCAGAAAATAGTTTTGATACGTCGCTTTAGACATTAAAGTAATGTGGCGAATCAGCTAATGTGCATGAAGGATTACAAGAGAGCACAAGACTTCCAGAAATAAACATATATTTACAAGCACACACCATAAGCAGGCCAGATCTACAATCTTGCCTAAGTCTCCCTGATAGTACTGTCGAGCCTTCTTTTGCAATTTCTCAGCCTGTCCGGCTTAGGGAATTAAAATCTCTACGGACCATGAGGGCATGCAATAGATTTTGAGCAAATAATACGACATTCAAGGGCAAACCATTTTAATATTTAGTAGCCAAAATAAATAGAGCAATGTACAGTGGCGGTCGAGAATACGCGGCCCACGGCTCCGGGCGGAGGAGCAGCTGCGGGGCCACACGGCGGCGCTGCTGTCTCCATCGGGCGCCTGCTTCGAGGGTGCATCGAATGGCGACAAACTTCGCCCTCACTCTCGTACAGCCGCGTCACCCACTTGATAAATTTCAATTGCGGCGTTCAGCTGTTTCGCAGCTGATGGTCAGTGCGCAGGAGGGCGCTTCCGTTTTGCTTCGTTCGCCGTGCTGCCGTAGTTCTTGGCAGGGCGGCGGCGGACGGCTTCCGTGCCCGGCTGGCAGGTTCAGACGTTTCCTGCAGTGTGAGCCCAGTGACGCTTTCGCGTTAAACGAGAATGGAACATTAGTCAGGACGGGCGTTGACACCAACAAAGTGGCGACTCTTTGCTTGCTGCTCCTATGCACCTATGCCTTGCCATGGCGTCTTTCGTTGAGAGCCTCCATGCACGTGCGCCGTACGTTCAAACGCCAGGCACGGAAGCGCGGCACACACGGGCGCGAGGCGCACGTAAACATGAAGCGCGAAACCAAATTGCACACTGCCAGGCATACGTTCCGTACATTTAGCCGAACGGCCGAACGTGCGCCTGGCGGAGTCCGTGCGTTTACGCAAGAGATGCCGGCTGGCGTGGGTAGGAAGGCAAGTGCGCACTGACGAACCCGAAGAGTTTTTCACCATAACACCTAGAGGCAAATCTAGTGCCACCTTCTACGGGAGTTTCCTAAGGGACGCTCTACCGTTATGGAAATCACGGTATATGTATCTACGAGGCTTGTGTTGGCTGGTGTTGTAAGAGGCTTCGTATAAAACGGGGACATGGCTGCACAAATAACGCGTCCTTAAAATAAAATCTTCATAAAAGGTTTTCATTCACGCATATTGCATCTTGCAGTGAAGTTTACTCACCTACAATGCATAACCAAGCGAAGAAAAGCAAGAACAGATGGCAAACTCTTCCAAAGCGAGCGCGAATCTCGTCGTCTGTCATCCAACTTCAGCGGCCCGCTGATAACATTTATGTTTCATGTAATGTTACATGCAACAATAAGTTCTCATACTTAAACAAAACTTGTTTTTGTGTGAAATCAAGGCTGAAGCAGCTTTTTACGTGCTGTTTCAGTAGGATATGAGTTATTGTGACAGACGGAACGGTGCTGGGCAGTCAAGCCTTCAAGGTGTCCTGGCTCTCCGAGAACGATGCCAATCCGAAGTCACAATATACCGCCATTCCCATGCACAACACAGCGCAGCAGCGCCAGATTTCCCTCTAAGTTAATATAGTGAGAAAATCTATGAACGAACCCTCTTTGCAACTGGCCGTCAGCTGCGAAACAGCTGAAAGCCGCACTTGAAGTTTATCTAGCGCGTGACTTGGCCGCACGAGAGTTAGGGCGAAGATTGGCGTCACTCGGTGCAGCCTCAAAGCAGGCGTCCGATGGAGATGACAACGTCGCGGTGTGGCCCCGCAGCCGCTCCTGCACCCAGTGCCGTGGGCCGCGTATTCTTCACTACGATTGTATCTTTTCTACTTCTTTCTTTTTGCAAGATTCATTTTTTTTTATTATGGGGCTTTACGTGCCAAAACCACTTTCTGATTATGAGGCACGCCGTAGTGGGGGACTCCTGAAATTTCGACCCCCTGGGGTTCTTTAACGTGCACCTAAATCTAAGTACACGGGTGTTTTCGCATTTCGCCCCCATCGAAATGCGGCCGCCGTGGCCGGGATTCGATCCCGCGACCTCGTCCTCAGCAGCCTAACACCATAGCCACTGAGCAACCACGGCGGGTATTTTTTGCAAGATTATTCGGCTTCGTTATCATCGGTTTAGCAGCCATTCGACGTCTGTCGCAAAAAGTGCCGCAAACATTTCATGGAGAGCGCTGGTGCATGTTATCACGATACTGCGAGCATTACGAAAACGACGACGCTCGTAGTTGTGAGAAAAATATCAACTCTAAAGAAGACCGCTTTCAGGGAAGACTATCCCTTACGTTAGCTTGTAAGCACATTATCTTTCACATCTTCACGCGTGACAATAAGTTTTTTGTGAGTAGAACAATCTATATGCATCAATAACTATTACACTATCGCAACCTTATTTCGTTACATCATTAGAAGATGCAATAAATGATTATAAAAATATATTTTTTATTTATATTCGTCCTAATTTCCGCTTATCTTAATTATAGATAAGGTTATTGTGTCTTTCTTATGGATTTTTCTTTATTTTGTAACAACGCTCAAGTCTGTACTAAAATGTAACAAAAAGCGCACAAAATATGCTATTTGGAACTTTTAAGTTATACGTTCAGTGTATGGACACAATTATTGTTATATATACGTACATTGAACCGGCTTGTTATATATTCACATTGAGTTATTGTTTACTAACGTACAGGCTTTACATATGCTGAAATCTTTATTCAGGTCATGCATCATACAATCATATCCCCGCCCGCTATGTTCTCAAAAGGATGACTGGCAGTGTTAAAAGTAAATAAATAAGCCAATATCTAGGCACCAGAAATGATTAGATATGCCGTAAAACGTACCAATACGAGACTCAACTTGAATCATGACTTCACTTCTTCCATTGCTTATTTTTCTCCGTGTAGTTAGGAGGGGCTTTCGGGGTCATCCGATTTCTATAGAAAACATCCCCTGTGAAACGCGCTATTTAGAATAATGTTTGCTAGGCGATTCTTATGGGTAGCACGAAATTTTAAACCCGCATCTATTTCCATATCCATATTTAAAAAAACATCTGAAGAATTTTCTTCTAACAGATAATATTTAACATTAACTTATTTTCTTCTTTTTCTCTTTTTTTCACCCTTACTCCTTCAAGTATTCCGCTCTTCTAAAACCTTTCTTTCTTGTTATTGGTCATGTATATTTCAAAGTTTTTTTGTTTCTATTGTTACATTTATGGTCATGTATATCTTGAAATGCTTTTTTTTGTATTGCATGTTTGGGCAAAATTTTTTGTCCGTTACTGTCAATTTCGTTTAGTTTAGTTTTGCTGCATTTGCTCCTTGAAATTGTATAATTTCCTTCGTTCGATTTATTCTAACTCTTAATCTTGTTTTGCATTCTCCAGTACTTACTTTCTTCCATGTTTCCTTCCATATGATTTTGATGCAGTTCTCCTCCTTGCTTTAGAAAACGCATATTTAAAAATGGCAAGAGGTCCCGATACAGTTTTTGACTGTGGGACCTCCTTCTGCATATTATTCATTTTTAGAGCCTGTAATCTATAATGAATAAATCCCTTTCAATTTCAACTACACGCAGGTTACGACGTGGGTATGAACGGTGATCTAAAGGGCATCAAGCGCATGTACAAAAAGTTGGGTATCAGTCGTCACCGGTGGCAGGGCGATGGTCTCATGAACTGCTTTCGATTCTTGCTATCAACGAAGAGGCTGATAGAGGCAGTCAAGCAACGCGATAGGCCGGGCGGTTCTATCGACAAGGTGTACTACTGGACCGTCGACCTGCCTGCCTATATAGCGGGTGCTATCAAGTGAGTTACTGCGTTTAGCTGCGGCGTAAATTAAATTCTGGTATTTTACGAGCCAGAGCCACAATACAATTACGAGGAGAGATGTAGTGGAGGACTCCGGATCAACCACCTGGGGTTGTTTACCGTGCATCTAAATCAAACTACTCGAGAGTTTTGCATGTCACTCCCCCCCCCCTCCCCATCGAAATGCTACCAACGCGTCCGGGGTTCGACCCCTGACGGAAGCATACCGAAGAGCACAATATTGGTACGTGTAGAAAGACACAGGTGAATTTTCTTTTAAGACTGCACAAAATTCTTAAAGATCGCCTGTGGCAGATAGCACAAACGAAATTCTTTAACTGGATTGCTTGAAGAGGCGGACATTGCTTCCTCAATAAACCTAAATGCATTATTAACCAAATAACAGTTCGCTAATTAAGTTCTTTCCTAGCTACTTTATGGCACATATCGCAATTTACGAATTGTAGGCTCCGAGTTCACACTGTAGACCTGGTCGGAAAGAATTCTTAAATTATGGGTTTTACGTGCCAAAACCACTTTCTGATTATGAAGCACACCGTAGTGGAGGACTCCGGAAATTTCGACCACCTGGGGAGCTTTAACGTGCACCTAAATCTAAGTACACGGGTGCTTTCGCATTTCGCCTCCATCGAAACGCGGCCGCCATGGCCGGGACTCGATCCCGCGACCTCATGCTCAGCAGCCCAACACCATAGCCACTAAGCAACCACGGCGGGTTTGGAAGGAATTCTAAGGACGGCACCGGTTCGCAATGTGCGCCGTGAAAGAGCTAGCGAAAATCCACTATTGTTGCACTTACCTTTTTAACGAACTGCCGTCTTATGCACTGAAACTAAGGATGTTCGAACAGCAAAATGCTTTAATTAAATACGAATATTCGGGAAAAAAGGACCCCCGAATACGTAATCGAATATTGAATATTTTGTTTTAAAAGCAGTGAAATATAAAGTTCACGCGAAGCTCTCTTGTCAAATATTGACGCTTATTGTCAATATTTACATGACTTATTCAGAAACATACCTAGATGCAAGTTATGCGGTTCACAATTAAAGATCCGCTCATCTGGCGAGCTTATAAATAAAAACCAACTTTTTTCAGTTATCTGGTGCCGGATGACACTGACAGCAAGGACCAAAAGAAGGAACTAACAAGTCACCAGGCGCACGTATGATAAGTTTGTTCAAGGAGAGAAGCCTGGCACTACAGCACACCATATAGTAGTGAAGGAATTAAAAATTGTTCCAAAGGGTAAATAACGAATTGCTTTACCTAAACCGAGACAATTACTTCGCCTTCGGCTGCCTAACGTGAGGCCTTCACAATGAATGGCTAAAAATCGAGCCCAAGTTATCTGCCCCTTGCGTTCACTGAGGAACTGGTGGCCCCGCGAAGCAAACGCAGCTTCGTTGGGGCAGAATGGCTTGGAAGAGTTCACATTTCCATCGTTCCTTATCCATTGAGACCCTAATGAGTGTGTTGTTCCTCACATATTCGAAAGAAAGAAATATTCGGCAATTTCAGATAGTGAATTCTCGAATCGAATATGAATCGAGTCGCAAAGACTATTTGATTCCTATTTGGAGCTTCCAATATTCTCACAGCGCTAAAGCAAACACAAAAATAACTGGAACGCTGCATCTATTTCGTAGCACATTTTGGGAATTAACGTCATGAAACTACTGTCGTCCTTCTAATTCATTCCAAGCGAATACGCCTTTTAAGCTAACGGGCTGGAGTTAACAAATTCCTTTATGTGCTGCAAAGTAATTATTTGAGAAACTTTATTAGTGAAATTTAGTTAGTGGAATGTGCATTTTGATATCTCACGCAAGAAATATCGGCCTTTACAAGTAATTCAAGTCAAGGACAACTGTGCTAGTTTCCACATGATCTTTCTTTTTTTCATTCTGTATAGTCCAAAAAGCACCTGGCATATATCACAGCAACGAGACAAACTCCTAACTTACGCAAGTCATCGACTGCACTTGTATCAAAGAAAGGTATTTCTTTTTCTGAGAAAAAATACACAAAGTGGCATCCCCTGACTATGAAATTTGTAGTGCACCGTTGTAAGATTCTGACTACGGCCCCACAGCAAAGGATCCTTTTTGTTAATGTGAGGACAGAGCAAAGTCATGGGTGTTCCTTTTATTCTCCCAACTTTTACATAACTGCACCGTCGCTAATATCAATAGGCAACGAAAGCATGGCTGCCACCACGAATTTCATCGAATTCATGTAAGCGGTATTTCATCGTGTAGCCACCCTCGCATAATATGGTGGCCATGTCATCATATCTACCATAAAAGGCAGTGCCACGCTCTCTGGGGCACCCAAGTTAATAGTGGCCTACATGTTCGCATGTGCAGAACCGAAGGTAACATTGAGGTTTCTGGTTTGCGTCAACCCAAGACCCGAAAATTGAGAAATAGGCTAAGCAATTAGAGTGAATCAAAGTGGTCTTACGACCACTTTGAATCACTCTGAAAGCTTAGCCTAAACAAGTATGGCAGGAGCCATCGAAGAGACGGCTCTCACCTAGCACCAAATCTGACCTCATTTCGGAGTAATGCGCAACCGTAAGACGCAAAGGATTATGTACGCTATTATCTTCACCCATCTCACGTAAATGACAGAGGTTGGACGCTAAATATACCGCTCCCTTTGAGATAGGTTGTCGATCGAGAGCTCGTAGGCCTAAAGACGGAAGGTTTCGGCCGGGGTACCGTAATGGGGTTTGCCTTGGCTGATGACGTGAAATGGAAACCGAATGGCATATGCCGAGGACCACCATTTTTGGCGCAGGATTGGTGGTTAAAGACGACATCAGTACCGGGATACTGCATGGAAGCTCCTGGTGTAAAGAATCTCCGCGGCAGCACTGGAATACTCGTGCGTTTATTCGCCACCCCCTCCGCATACAAGCTCCTCTCGTCTGCCAATTTGTGCAGTCGTATCCACAAGCCTGTCAGAGTTGCACCAAATGGCGTCTGACAGCGTGCCTCATATGACCTACACAGATAGATGCTGTCTGTGAGGGGTTGTTTTAAGTATAAACGAGGTGGGGGCAGACATGCGTACATGTGTGTGTGTGTGTGTGTGTGTGTGTGTGCGTGTGTGTGTGTGTGTGTGTGTGTGTGTGTGTGTGTGTGTGTGTGTGTGTGTGTGTGTGTGTGTGTGTGTGTGTGTGTGTGTGTTAAAAGTTACGCTCACCGTTTCTTTTGATTTTTAATGCGTTCTCTTGTTTTCAGTCCTTACAAACAGTATTCCGTGTTCTTGTAGAGTTTTTCGCTTTCACTACGGCGGTGAGCCAAACACAAGGGGCAACGCGCAACTGCGTTTCTGTCTCTTGTTCTCCTCACCCAAGAGGGCGGAACAGAAGGAGCTCTAAAAAAATATTGAGTTAGAAATTCTAAAAACTCTGGAAGAAATACACGTGTAACTGTGAACACAATGCCAGCGTTTACTCAGCATGGTCATTGTCGGATGCCTTCATCTTGGACAGATCGAATGTCCTCACAAACATGAATGATGCGCACATACGCAAGCGTAGAGTATATCCTCATCATTTATATTTGTGTGAACGCCTTTTTTTTCTAAGTGCGCTGCTTCACAGAAATCATGGATCATAAACTAGTCTGTCAGTACCTGTACGAATATCCTGTTCTGGCGCCACATCGACCTGCGCCTGAGCCTCGTTCGGAACGAATGAATGCATAACTAAGCAGGATCGCGTTATTTCCTATGTGTTATTGCTTGTCAAAGTGTACTTACATGAACGTTATGCGACACCATGCAGTACAAGCCAACCTAGCGCACTTCACTGTGGCGTCCCTAATTGCAACGCTGGGCATCGCGGCTTTAAAATGTCAAAAGTTAATCTAAACTATGAACATAGTTCTGTGCCTGCAAGATTCATTTGGGCGATGCTGCATTGGGCGCTAGCTGTTGCTTAAAAGAATGTTTGTGTCTTTCGCTTATGTGTTCCCCTACATTTTCCTGCAATCCGCATCCAGAAAATTGTGCAGAATCCATTAAAGATTATTGTTAATGTAAGCGCCTAACGGTTCTAAAAAGCTTTTCACACTGTGAAGCGAATCCAAGCGTAGCATTATGAATGCGGCGTTTGGAGGGGTATGTTGCAGTGAGGATATTTAGCTAGCATTTATTGTTTCATAGAGAGCAGAGACCTTAACCAGCACATGTCAGTAGTATAGATGGCTGTGAATTTATATATATCTCAACCGCGATTTTATGAAGTTTACGGTGTGTGATCAAACACTCCGATATATCAGGAATTTTGTAAACTTGAAAACTACAAGAACGCCGAAAGTGAATAACCAGTTTCTCTCTAGCGAAAAGGTCGGTTATTTAGGTTGGCCTGCGATGGTCCAATAAGCGTGTCACGCGGCCCTCCTAGCTCGGAAGAGCAATGAGAGCGTGTTCTCCTCCTCCTTGAGATTCAGCAGATCACCCGAAGAGGTGGACGGCGTCCATGACCTCGTTAGCCGTCAGTGCATGGTCTAGGCTTGCTTTCAGTGTAGTCAGCTTCTGACACTATAGTCTCGTTCTGCGTAGACAACAAGCTTCACAATGCCTTCGTAGTCCAAATTTTCTATTGCGGTGCTATGTCTTCGCTAGAATCAGCGCTTACGTAGCCCACGAGCACGGCATGATGGCGTCAAACCGGCTGAGCTGTTCCGAGGAAGCGGAAGCTGGCAGTTCGACCTGCTACTCGGGGCTAGCGTCGCAGTTGCACACAGCTTCCTCGTGGACCACTCCGAAACCGGCATGCCTGAAGCAACTGATGTTTATGGATTTCTTTGTTTCAGCCCAGGCCGCAGCCCTTTCACTCCAAGTCATGTGGCCTCTTCGGGGTGGTTTTGTAAGATGGGGAGCGGTGGTCAATTTTTCTTTGTAAGGCCTGGTTTGAGAATACAATATACCCAATGAAAAACATAAAGGGAAATAAAAATTTCTTCGTACAAATGAGAAATTCGTAAAATCGAGCTTCGTAATGTCGCAAGTTCAACTGAGTAAGTTGACTCGTCATATGTATGTCGTCTCCACCGGCGCCTGCGCTGACGAGGAAGGCGAGTGCTATCCTCCTCTAGTGCCACCAGAGGACACTGCCACCACCGTCATAGAATACCTCGGGTGCAGGGGAGGGCTGTTCGTCCCGAACGCTCCATCGCGAGAGCACGTGCTCCTGAAACAGCTGTAATAGTTCGTCAAACAGCTGTAGTAGTTCTCCTCGGTGCAAGAGGGCTCCCACATTGATGTCTTTGCCTTGACGGCATAAGTCTGACCAGCAAATACCGACCACAACGCAACCTGCAAAAAATCCAAAAAATATTATTCGCTTTGATATTCGCATTAATATACGACTCGTGTCTACTGTTTTATTCATAAAAAAGAAGTCAATTGCCGAGACCCATTTATCGCAAGACGCTCTTTTAAAAGGAAGTTTTAGCTCGGGGCCAACTCGTAGTTCCCTATTCATAGACATGTAAAAGGAAGGAAAGCTCTCATTAAAGAAACAACTGATTTGAATGGTCCTTGTTTCATCTAAGAGAGCGAAAGCAAAATTCTAGCACCATTAAAAAGTAAACTTTTGATTTGAAATTTAAACTGGATTTTACAGAAATTGCAATAAATCGGTGCGTTTGAAAGACATAAAACGTAGAAGCGCTACGTTTACAAATTTGTAACTCTGCACCGAATACAGATATTACAATTGTGTCAATTCCGTTTGATAGGGCATCTCAAGCAGACAAACTTCATATATGAACTTACAGTTTACGTTAAAATGTTAGTGCTTACGACGGTATTTCCAAAAGTCTTACTGAAAAACTAGCCTCTTTCAGAGCGATGTATAATGGATATATAATGGAACGATTTAGTGCGCTTTGTATTTATTATTAAGTGCAGTTTACAGAATTGTGATATGGTTTTTGTTGCGGAGTTGCAGAGTTGTAACCTTGACTGAGCCTAGTAGTCAAGCTTTTCCAAAACTTTGCATTTTTCAGAACTCTTTTAATTGATGGTAACAATTGAAGATTAACTTCCTCCAGATACTAGATTTTAGTTTCTTCTTCTACGGGCAAGAAACTTCAATAAATCGGTGCAGTGTTCTGCCAAGAAAAATGATTGATTCGTTCCCACGTATTCAGATAGGAGCTCTCCAGCTAAAGTTTCCTCTTAATGGGAAGTAGCAGCATTGATGAACACACATAACGCAAACACTTACGCACGTGCTACTTGGACAATCAGTTGAACTGCAGCCTATCTTTTCTGTCCTTCTTTCACAGGATTGGAATTGATGGCATCATTACCAACAGGCCCGACAACGCATTTTATGTCGTAGTACACCAGTTTGCAAATCAACTTAGAGTCGCCGGTGCTGGCGACAGCCCATGGAAAAAATTTCGGAGACCTCTGAAGGAGGCGACGAACGAGGTAGACGCTAACACCGACATACTGGAAGAACAGTACATCAACGAGCTGTTACCAGAGCCATCCGACATGCGGCCTCGTTGACCACAACCTGTTCCCTCTGGTATATACATTTGCGCTCCTCACGGGGTAAAATTGTATGCCGCTTGCAAACTGCCGATGCACGCTGGCATTTTCTCATGCACAATCTTCTCGGTATTACGAAAATTCATTGGCGCTAAGGCAATACTCGCAAGAAAGAAAATTTTATATTCAACTGCAACATATAAGGACTTGTGAGGAACTCGTTTATAGCTAATCTTGTTCGTATCTTTTTAGAACAAATGCGCATCTTCCGTCGCTCATCAGGCGCTAAAACCGGCTAAGCACAGTAACATTTAAATAAAGAAATGTTTCTTAATTTGCTGTTGTATGTCGCGAATACTACTTTCAGCGAAGCCACCTGTGTGAAAAGGTGAGTTCTAAAATTGCCGCCGCGAATTAACACGAACTTGAAAGTAGGAATAGACGAATAATAATGCTCATAGCACTTTTTTGCATTGAAACCGATGAACAGCGGCGTCGCGACACAAACTGCGATGCAAGGCCTGCTGAAAGTTCGTCCAGCAAATGCTTGCGGTTACAGTGTGCGTAGCTACATGTATAATGTATCCTCCCTCTGTCTTAGATAGACGAAAAAAAAAACAGCTAACGTCAGAAGTTTCTGGTTCAACATGGCAGCGCAGTTTACTTCACTGAAAGTTTTCAAGACCACTTCCCCAACCTTCGTTCGGCCAGTAGCACTCGCGCAAGGAGAGGCAGCGACGTTATCGAAGAAACATTGCAGAGGTGCTCAGATAGTTCTTCCCTTCAATGACGTCGGCGCATTGCCGGCCATGTAATGTGAATTATTGCGTAATAGACTTTACGGGAACACTGCCTAACTGCAAAGGCTCCAGAAGTTTGAACATTGCTAGAGCACATGGTAATGAGGCGTCCGAGATACATCCGCTCGAAGGCAATGGCTAAGCCGGTTCATTGAAATACTAGCCGTGTTAGCGAGGGCTGGCAGCATGTGGCTGCGCTAATTATGCGTGTTCGTTCTGAGGGCTTTGTAGTACTTCAAACTTTGGCGGAGAAATCCGATTAATGAATAGCGTGCCTTATCCCGAACATTGAGAATGATTCGTGGTTAAATATAGCGGCCTCGCTGAGTGCATGTTTCATTGGTACCTAGGAAGTCACTTTAGTAAACGTTTCTCCTGTTTAATGATGAAACTTCTCAATTTTCTTTTTCACACGTCTATCAAGATATTTTTAATGATGCTGGCACGTAATCTCACGCCACTTCTAAATTTTGTTACAATCAGGTTAGGATAAGTGGGGTTCAGGTTCATGAGTTTTACAAGTTTTCTGAGTTCCATGTCTAGCACGCTCAGGGCTATCGAGTTCGCATTCCGTTATCTATAGTAATGCGTTTAGCATTATTAGAGTACTTCCCTTTTGTAGAGTAGCAGGCCAGATTCTCCATTATCCGGCCGACCTCTCTACATTTTGCAATCATTAAAATACTTCTTCTTCTTCACGCACTTTCCGGGGACTGTCTGTCTATCTATCTGTATATTTCTCTAACTGTTTTTCTGCCAACTTTCTTCATTGGTTTGTCTATGGTCGAGTGGGTAGAGTATTTGGCTGCTGTGGCAAGGGTTAAACGCGGTTTATGGAAGAACGGCGCACACTCAATGTCACATACCTGAGGCCAAACTTTGCCCGATGATTGGTTTAAAACCCGCTTTCGTCATAACGAAAGCCCGATGCTCTAACCATTAGACCCTGAACTACCCAGTAAACCATGTTCGGGAAAATGGGGACAGACAAACAGACAAACAGGCATGTTTAATCATGCGTAATATACGTGCTTAATAATGCTAATCGCATTCCTTTTATTTATTGAATTGACTGAATTAATTCAAAGCCGAATGGCTTGGAAATAGTTGCCTGTGGTGGCCCTTTAGCCTCGGGCTGGCACTGATGTATTGATGTAAATTACACTTTTTCAAGAACTTCTGCCTTTGAAACATCCACATGCCATCCCAGGATTGAAATAAGCAACCAGAATGCATTGTTAGAGATATGAGCGAGACAGTGCGCATGGGGTCGTACCACACAGCTACTTCCTGCAAAGCTACTTTCTGTGTTACATTTCTGTGTTTTGGGTATTGCGTGCATAAAGAGTGACAGTGTGCCTAATTAGGCTCGTAATGAGGACTGTGAGACCGGCACTCTGGTTACTTCACAATAATGACATTAGGCTTCCATTTGCGCTATGCTGATGCGGTGCTGCCTCTCTAAGCGTATGACGAGATTGCTGTGGGCGACCCACTGACAATGATCCTAGTCTCCAGTCAAGGGCTAGCAATGCGAGAAATAAGTATGACAATACTGTTGGAAGACCGCAGGCGTGAAAAAACGTATGCTCATCAACTATAACACTCTCGCTTCGGGTTAGGGAACTACATAAGATGCTACTGCAACTGAATTAGATTCGCAACTTTCGGATATCTTAACAGTTTTCGTCGTCTTGAATCTTGCCTAATCATTTGATTAGGCAAGATTGAAGGCATGCAAGGCAACACCAATCAATGAAGCTAAATCGAGGCAATATCGAGACTCAGTGAGTCCCGCTGCACGTCAGACTGCTGTGCCCCCGTAGAGAAGTGTGGGGCGAAGTGTTATATCATGCCACGGTAAATCCTGACCCGACACACAGCCGCGCATGCTTGCCAGGCAAAGCGTGCCGTATCAGTAGCTGCCACAACTGGCCGAGAAGTACGGCCCGTACGGCCCGTTCGGCGTCAAACTCCTCAAACTCAAAACACCTCTGCTCCGTGCCTCCTGCTCCTGCCAATGGCTAGCTCTATGCCTTTTCCTTTCCACTTTCTGATTTATCCGTGAAGTTTCTCTCCCTATAGGAATATTTCTATACAATTTTATCCTCTCCCATTTCTTGTAGCTCTAGCCCCCATGAAACGAATGCATCGTTTCTTTGTATGTTATTTCACCTTGCGCATGAAAGTGGTCAACGAGTCTTCATTCCGCTTTCGCGAACAGACGCCGCGGCTGGGCTGCGATTGATGTCCCGTGACTGTACTTTGCCCCTGTGGGACTCAAATGCTTTCACCATGTGTCGGTTGCGTTCGTTGTCTCCGGACATACGGATGCACCTCCCGCCTGGGTTACCACGACGTGAACAGACCATGCTCTACCGTCTGTGGCTAGGCGTTGCCTTTACTAACGCATATGCTTTCCTCATTGGAATGGCCAACAGCCCCACGTGTGACACATGCAACATCGACGAGACGCTCGCACATATTATCTGTGTCTACCCGCGTTATAGTGCTCAGAGACAAGTGATGTGCACAGTACTGGACCAGTTGGACAATCGTCCACTATCAGAACTAAAAGCTTTAGGTCAATGCTCCGAAAAAACATCCGCGTTAAAGGCCTTACTCGCGTTATTAAGGTTCCTGCGGTCTACGGGGCTTCACGACAGACTCTAAGAATGCCGCCCCCTACCGCTCTTTACTGTACGCGTTTTGTTCGTGCTTGTCTCTCTTTCTTTCTATCTTCCGCTCTGTTTCTCTTTTTATCCCCTTTAACCCTTCCCCCTGCGCAGGGTAGCCAACCGGAACTACCTCTGGTTAACCTCCCTGCCTTTCTCTGCATTATCTTATCTCTCTCTATTTCACCTGTATATCGCTCGCCAGAGGTCTCTGTTGTCAATGGGTGAATGGAGAGTCCCATTGGAGCTACCCTGTTGCTACTGGCTTCTTCACCTTTTCCCATTTTCTCAGAATGTTTCTACTGTACCCTTCCAAATCTATTACAGTGCTCTCGTGTAGACAGCATTGTTTCACTCTGAATTTTTGTCTATTTCTAATGTGCAAAAAATATAAATTAACATCGATTACGCTGTCTCCGCTGTTCGGTTTGGCCCTGCTTAGGGTAAGTGCGCTTCTTCCTTCCTCCTTTGAATGTAACTCACAGAGAAAAACTTGCTCAGTAATTCAAGGTCGGAGAATACTAGGGGTCACAGTAGTTGATAATAAAGTATGGGCGATTTGGTTACACTGAGGGCCACATAGCAGTACTAAATCTGTGGCGCCGTGAACGCGGGTTCATTGTGTCTTCCCCAACGTGTTCGTTGTCGCTTTAATTGAGCTTCGCTAATTGATCGCCACTTCGGTAACGAAAAGCGACGCTTATATCCGTGTCAATTGTTGTACACATTCAAATTTATGAAAATTATTCCACCATTATAAAAATACCACGATCCTAATTTACGACCCTATAAATCTTATATGCAGTCATACGACATGGTTTCCTTTTCTTTTCGGACCCTGTAAATTCCATGTGGATAATATCATGCAGCCATGGATAATATCCATGGCTGCATACGAAAGCGTTATCCGCACCCCAATACACTTGAGAATGCTGATGATTGGCGCTCCTATTTATAGGCATCAGCACTTCTTTGCAGCAGCCGCGCATGTAACACCAGGCGTGTGATTATGGGACACGGTGCTTTGACACATGTTTTATGCCAAATATAGTGTTACAAGTACATTTCAGGGGGGCTAGGTGAAACAATTTTTGCAGGATCGTCGTATCGTTATAGTAGAAAAAAAACTTAAACGCTTAGCTTTACGTCTATATTCCTCTAAGTTCAATGTATCGTTTTATTTTTGTTTTCTATAGTGTTTGCACAAAAACAGCAGAGCTAACAAGTGCGAACTGATTTTATTGGACTATAAGTTTCCTAATGATTACAGACATTTTCTTTTTATTTCGAAGAATAGCAACTGTGTCAGTTATATGTATTTCTTTGCTCAATATCCCACCGAGCTCTCACCCAACACCCTAATCACAGAGTATGGAAGTGTGAATGCAGCCCAAGACTAAACTACAACACAGCGACGACCAAAGAGCAGTGGGTGGATCGGCTGACGTGCGCGGATCTTAAGGACCAGCAACGCCTGGTGTACAGGGCCAACCTAGCATTGCAGGTCTATGCTTTCCTACTCTAGAGAAGCCACCCACCTCGCGTCAAGAACAGCCGACTCAAATTATTGAATAAAGTTCATTCTTTCTCTCTCGCTAAAGGTCCTGGTAACTCAATTTAAGTTCAGAATATATATATATAAAGCAAACACAAATTCTGCTATAAAATCAAAACCGCATCGCAACAAAGCAAGATCCAGGAGATCACGGTAATCAATAGCTATTACCCGCATATGAAGCAGCGTTCAGTTCTTCAAAGTAATAGTTACGTATAGACAAAGTATGAAGCCAGGATTTCCAACAACGCACTCTTATTACGAGCGGCTCTGTGTGAGACGGCAGAGTGCCGTACATAGGCAGCGCCTTCTCCTAATTTCAGTTCGAACTACAATGTGCTGTTAATCTGGCAAATAACTTGAGAAAGGCTAAAGTAACCTTCATTAGGTAAATTCACATCCAATTTTAGACGCATGCTAGAACGCGAGACCTCTCCGGACAATTACCGCTTTAATTGAATGCATTTTAAAGGAATATTTAAAATTACAAATGTTCAGAAAACAATTCAAGAACTCAGACTTAAAACTCATTTCAGAAACCATTCAATATTTCAGACGGTACAAACGGTTCTTGCAAATGGGGCACGAAATCCTAGAGAACGAACTTCCAGCACAGTTTGGCGTTCTAGCGCAATTAGTCAAGAGTTAGCGTCGGCTATATTAGATCTGACGTACCCTAGAGCGAGCCAGAGCTAAGTTTGATAATGCACGCGTCTGAAGCAAACTTTATGAATTGTGTTATAACATCCCTTTCTTTTTATAGAGGAAAAACGTTAACATGCCTGATGGTTGGTCTTATCCGCTAAAGGGATAAGATCATGATTAAATTAAACATGATTAAATTTTCATGACAAAACGTGGCGCAACAGTTCAAGCAGAAAAGCAAGAACCGAGATTTGTTTCTCTAGGAGTCTGTGCGTTCAAAGAATCATACATATTTTCTTTGAACTCACGCGTTTGCAGCCCCGCATTATTTCCGCAAGACTGCCATTGCACTCCGCTACGCCCAGTAAACTAGGTCACGTGCGTTGCGAGTTGCTGCGGGCGGCCGCTAATACTTGAAACAGACATTGAATTCTGGACCAATTTAGGAAAATAAATGTAGTTCGTAAATATTGTGACGCCTTGTGAACTGCATACAAGTCTGCCTAGACGATATATTAGGGGTTATTTCAGTGCTAAAACGGAAACGAAAGTGCGCGTCTATTCCCAATTTCAAAGCCACTTTGAAAAGAATTTCTCTTATCCGGAAATCATGTCACCCAAAATTATTGAACTTGACGTTAACGCAAAGGCTACGAAGATTGGTTTCAGAAATACTTGGGGGACAGGACCGTTATCTAGAGTAAAGCAAAACGAGCATGTAATAATTATTGCGGAACTTGCGAACGCGATACGAGCGTATTATTTGTAGGGCCCAAGAAGCCGTTTGTGCAGGTATTACTCTAGAAAAATGATGTATGGGAAGAAATGTCATTCACTTCAATTGCCGGCTTTCGCAATTATAATGTTGACTCCGTCTCTATCCTCCCCCTACCCCCTTAAAAGAACAGTTTGAGAAAAGTGGCCGCCTTGCCGCCATTTTCCCTGCTTGGAAACTGGCACTGTTTGTGGAGGAATATGCTGTGGGCACAAGTCGCTTCGCAACAAGTCTTTGTGGTGTAATACCTGTAACCAGCGTAGAACTTCGCAAATAACTTTTAGGCCTCATCTGGATTCAGTTCTCCGTGTCCAAATTTAGAAACCAACGCACTGGCATTTTACGCTTCGTTTTAACTTGTAGAATTGCATGATCTTGTTCATCGCTGCCATGCTGCGAATTAAACATTAGGTTAAGGAAGTCTTGCAAACACTCCCAAATCTCTTATTGGTACTGCTTATTTACTATGTACTAGACTTCGTGCTCAAGCTAGCTATATGTGCATAATTACCTTCTTGCGTTCACTAATGCTCTTGGCACTATAGTGAGGCCGAGAGAGTACAAAGAGAATACGCATGTGGTGATAGCAGCAAGATGCCATCCCTCGCTGACAGCATTTCACGGCGCCAACAAGAGGCCAATCTCGCCGGACGAAGGTGCTTCCCGAGGAAAGACAAGCAATAGTTCCTCTGGCTCGTGCCGCGAATATCTCGACCCTGATCTCATTAGGACCTGCGTCCTCCTGAGGTTGTGCTATTCACTTCGGGCCTCGCGTGCCGTATCCAGTACTGTATGTAACTGTGTGTCTTATGGCGATTCGAAGAGGAAGCAGTCTAGCCAATGTGATTGGGCCAAAACAAGGCCCCTTCTGTTCGTAATGAGCCTCAAGACAGAGAGAGCACGTAACTGTAGGACGAAGTCGTACGCACGCAGTACTGCAATTAGGCGGCCAACACTAATAAGCGTTGTTTCCAAAGCTAGATTATAGTTAGCTGCTGAAAGAATGTTCATTCGAACTAACGGGTCAGCAAGGAGAAAAAGGCATCAAGAGAGAGAGAGAGAATGAAGAGGAAAGGCAGGGAGGTTAACCAGGTATGAGTCTCCGGTTTGCTACCCTACACTGGAGATGGGGGATAGGGGTTATAAAGATGACAGAGAAGAAAATGGTAAAAAAAGAAACACGCACACGCGCGCACACACAAGCGCTATTGCGCTTTTTGCGATCTACCGGCCTTTGCGAACACCTTTGACTGGAAGGCCTTGTGTTTGTGTGTGTGTGTGTGTGTGTGCGTGCGTGCGTGCGTGCGTGTGTGTGTGTGCGTGTGTGTGTGTGCGTGTGTGTGTGTGTGTGTGTGCGTGTGTGCGTGTGTGTGTGTGTGTGTGTGTGTGCGTGTGTGTGTGCGTGTGTGTGTGTGTGTGTGTGTGTGTGTGTGTGTGTGTGTGTGTGTGTGTGTGTGTGTGTGTGTGTGTGTGTGTGTGTGTGTGTGTGTGTGTGTGTGTGTGTGTGTCCAAAAGGCATCAAAAATTCATACAAAGCATCGCGTTCGTATGAATCCGAGCTATACTAAAAAGGCAGAGAATGTTCTTGTTTGCATCTCTTAGATATCACAACATGCACCAAGTCATTAGACTTGAAACTTTGAAAGCGAAGAGATGAGTTGCAGAAAATAAACTTACTAAACTGGACTAAATTTCACTAATCATTAGCCAGAAAAGGAAATTGATGAAAATGTTTGAAATAATTATTAATTGAATTAAGAGGGTGAATCAGAAAGTATTTGCCCCTCTTTCATTTAGCCAAATTACGGCTGTAAATGCGAGTCAAGATATCCATTCCCAGCGGTAGACATTTCTTGGAACGGTCCAGCCTTTTCTGCCGGTAGCTTCCCGGCACGGCGCTGCTGTCAGTTGAAGATGGCGGTTGTGGTTCGCACGTCCACGGCGTACGAGCAACGAAGTCTGATTCGTTTTCTATAGAGCAAGGGACGAACGCCCATCGAAATCCACAGGTAAATGCAGCCTACGTTTGGGGAAATATGTTTCACTTAGAGAAGTGTGAGGTGGTGGTGTTGTGAGGCCATGAAGACCCGAAATTCAGTGCTGAGTAGGACAAATGTCTGAATTGGCGTGGGGACTATGTGGAAGAATAGTGTAAGGTACATAGAATAGTACGTATATTTGTAATTACCTGTATGTACCTTATTTTGGCTAATAAAAAAATAGGGAAAATACTTTCTAATTGGCCCTCTTACTCGAAAAACTTTGGAATTGTTATTATCACTGATTTTTACTTCAAGTATTTGCATTTGCTCATACATTGTGAAATTCGTATTTGGATCAGCTAGCTTAAGCTAGTTTTATTAATTTTTTATTGTTTTTTTTTGGTTTAACTAGTACACACTGAGCCCTTAGCACTGAACAGCGAGGTATTCGCTGTAACTAAAACGCATACGACTTTCTAAATGCATTGGTCCTCAAGTGAAACATAGACTCCGAGTGCTGTCATCTGCAGCGATCCGCCCCGCAAAATTGTACAACTGCTGAACAGTCACGAATTTTATACCACATTCGACGGTTTTTCAGTACGAAGAGGACGACAGTTGACTACTCACTTTTGCTCAAGTTTTTCATCCAATGCCCGACGCAAAGCTTCGCCATTGTTATCACTCCGGCCGCTGACATGCCACTCGGCAAGCTTGTGGATGTGGTAAGCTCTACCGCATCACATACTATTCAAAGGCGGGTATACCACAGTGCCTATCACGTCTTGCGCATGCGTAAAACGGGGACAAAACAGATTTTACTGGCACAGCGAGAAAATCTTGAGAGAAATAGCCATTGAAGCTGGAAAGACGAGAATACAGCCGAGATAGTCCGAGATTGCTAAACCAAGGTCCATCAGTCTGAGCTTCGTCCGGGTCGATGTCGAAACCTCGAAGATCTTTCGGTGGCTGCAGATGAGAAGGCAGGACAGGAGTTTCCCGATTGAATCGGGCATCGTGCGAATCTGGCCCGCTTGCTCGATATGGAGGCCTGCATGTATAACTGCGCGAATGAAAGCGATGCGGGGAAGCATCACTTCGAACCAGTTTCTGCGTGAAAGGATGAAGTGACAAGAAGATGGCGCCATGATCATGGGTGACAATGCGCAAAAGGCGCACGTAGAAAACGACGTAGCTGCTGAAAAAATAAAACAAGAGCACATCGTTTCAGAGAACTTCTGTCCGACACCACCGTACTCATAAATTACTCGCCTATCGATCTCATGGGAAGCGCGTTGTACATATCGTCTCGTGAACCCAATGATTGCATCTATTCGTCAGGCGAATTCGGATTATTCTGTTTCCGACGTTTGGTTCACATTCTTTTTTTACAGGAGTTCAATGTTCCAACGCTTTCCTTTATTTTTTTTCTCATTTTTCTTATTTTCTTGGCCGATACCAAACTCCAAACCATTGAAGGGACGTCGAAAATTGATTCAGACGCCTGACGATACCATGGCGTTCGATTCATATTATGTACTGTTCAGCTTTCTTTTCCATCTCCCGTCTTTTTGCGCATAGTTGCGGAATGCGGAGCATTTGCTTGTTGGAAGGAAAAGATTGTGATTCGCCGTCTCCTTCCGCTGAGGAGAACGGTAAGCTGGGCGTGTTCATAGCACTATTTTTTTCTATTGCCGCGGGGGTTGCGTAAAGTTCCCTAAATGCAATTCCAACCAATGCAAAACTCAATACAAAAAAAGGGCGCAGTGGTTATGTTATTATGAGACATTGCACAAAGAGGGCAAAAATTAAGAAACTGAATAGTCTGCCACTCGAGAGGCAAAAAGCATTAATCTAAACCCTGCTAAACAACTACTGTCAGTCTATTTTGTTTATTTCCAGCTTTCAGAGTGCGAGCACTGCTTCAGCGGATCAGTGGTTAGCGTAAGTTCCACGCTATGCAGTTAAAGGGAACAGAGCCCTTACTTAGGTGCACGTGGGAGTAGTAGCATACAATAATTGAAGCCATTATCAGTAAATGTGTTCGTAACTGCCTTGCACCTGTGTGTAGTCTGCTGCGGCACTCGACAAACCAGCTAGCGCCGCATCGTACGATGTGCTGTTGAGAGCTTCAGGGCCGTTTCCGCACACACCACAGAGCTCTCATTAGTGCCAAAATTGAATTAGGGAAGTGAGGACGTGGCGCAAAATTCCGCGTGGAGATATTTATTTTTTAATTTTTTTACCTCGTCTACATTCCTTTCTGCACGTGCGTACCGAGTTCCCAAGCTTTTAGGAACGGCCTCGCCAGATGTCACGTTGTCACGTCGCCACGTGACGGCTATAGAGAGAATATAGGCTCTTCTATTCACGTTTCACGCCACGTGACGCGAATCGAAGTGCAATCAGCCATGGACTTATTCCATAGCAACGTGGCCGACTCCGCTGCAGTGTTGCATCACGTTCAGATAAACAAAGCAGGTGCGCGGCATTCAGTGTAATAGGAACCCTCGGTCAATTGCTCTCTTCGAGGCTCTCATGTTTCTTCCTCCTGTTTTTCTTGCGCTTACTTAGGACAAAAAAGTTCCGCGCTGTCTTATTTGGCTGCAGTCCAGTGCTTGCATTTGCACGTCCTGGATAGTATAGAGCCGCGGGAGCCACATTGGCAGACAATACGTAGATGCACCTGGTTCGGTATCCGACCCTGCTTGCAGGGAATGAATAGGGAATGCGGAGGTTCGTTGCAACGAACTTGATTGCCTCTGTCCCATTACCTCCGGCAAGTAGAGAGTGCGAACGTCCCTGGGATGCACTCTTCGCCATTAGGAAGAGTTCTGAGTGCGCGTTGACCCAGTTGAGTTACTTTGAGTGCCGTTCATTTCGATCTGCACGAGGGCAAGAAGAAATGTAGAAGAAAAAAAAGAGCAGGATCGGGAAGGAGCCTTTTAGGGCCTACTAGTTATATTTAGTTCCGCTCAGACACTCCGAATGACTCACATTTATGCTATACTGACTATGAAATACCAATGAGAAAAGTATCATGCATTTCCGTTTACCCTGTCATACCTTTGTAACCAATGGGATCTTAATGACAGTCAGTTTTGGGGGAAAATAGTTTGTGCTGGAGTTCAAATTTGCTTCCACAATCTCTTCAACTGATCAAGAATATTTCATTTTGATGTTAGAAGCAGTTCAAAACAAGGCCAATCGAGTAAACTTATGAAACTATGGTGGCCATTCCAATACAAAAAGAAATATTAATAAGCTAAACGTTGTGTTCCAAACGTCAAGTCCTCATCACTAGACAAATACATTCACAAATACACAAATACATTCTAGCATAACACTATTCCAGTTGCAACTTCAAAAACCATTACGTACATTCAGGCGCCTTCATAATCCACTCAGCATCAAACATATATTTAATAGAACTAATACTGTAAAGTCCTCAGCTTTACCACGAGTCATCGCACTTTGAAATTGTCTTCTAGATACCGTTGTTTCAATCACAGACCGAAAATTTTTCCGTGCGCAGTTGTTTGCACATTTGCTAAAAAGTACATAATGATGCCATTTTTTGCTGCTGATAGCGTCCTCTTCGTTCTTGTCCATGCTCAATCTGTATTTTATTGTTCTGTTCGCCCATCACTCAATGTTCCCACAAGAGCCTCTAGTGCATTTATATAAAAGTAAATAAATAAATAATAATAACGGTAAACAAAAAATACTAGGTCACCTTTTACCTTTCGGCGCTTCTCGCACAGTTACTGTTCATCAAAGTGTCAAATGAACCTTCGTTTTGCGATAGCTACGTAACTTTACCCCTGGGGAACCACTGACAAAAAACAGTGAAATGTGACTTGATCAATTGTGCTCGAAATTCATGTTGACATCATACAAATTTCAGTCAAGCTTCTTCTACTGATCACTGTAATTTTTCTAATTTCGCCACTTCCTCATATTGCATCGCTAGCTTCACGCTGAGTCGCTCTCTTGACAACACAGTGTTCGTCATTGGTACCTAATGAAATAAATATGGCAGTGAATAGCACAAGGGTGTGCCGCTATATTATCCCTTTAATACGACAGTGCTTTATGTCGGGGTCCACTGTCAAGTTCCTGCAACGAATGTGACCTCGGCGTGAACGCATAAAATGTGCTGTCTCTTGACAGGGATGGCGCCGTCATCTAGGAGTGGTGAAGCGAGGTACTGCATCATGACACTAACGAGCACCGACAGTGAGAACTTCGATAGCATCAGCGTAGTGGAGGCTCCAGCACGGTGTAGCCTGGTGCAGGTGGTGTAGGCATTCTGCGGAGGTGACGACGCAGTTTCCGCAAATGGTTTGTTTTTCGCGTCGGGTTAGCCTGTGATGCTTCGTCGCCTACGGAGTGCAGCTTCAATGTGCATCAGCAGTGCTAACATGCTGCCTAGTGCTTCGCTTGCGACGGTACAAAGAAAACTGCTGCGCTAAGTGGCTCAGAAAGACAACGACGTCGACGGTCGAATATCGCTTTGGTCCGGCGAGGGACAAGCCAGCGTCAAATAAAACGCCCTCGCGCATTCGCAGCGCACGCTGCGAACTCTGCCACTCGCATTCCTGAAGCTCAGCGCGTCACAACTTAACTAGCTGCACAAGACACTACGGAGTCGAACCTAAATGCTTGTACCTTCGCCGAAACGGCTCATGGCGTTTCGGCGAAGGCGAAACAACATGCAACACGGTCACCGGCTCGCAAGTCGTGCGTCTTTGGCTGCAGCGGACCGTGAGTTCACGAAGCAAACAAACGGCTTCTGTGAAGACACCGTTTCCCTTTCTTGTTCCACCAGTTCCTATGAAAGAGGGATCAACCATATTTTTTAAAAGAAATGCAATGTTAATCATTGTCGACGCGAGCTGTTTTCGAAGGGATTGACTATCCAATTTATAGGCTGGTAAATCAAATTTCTTTTGGCCTCCACAATATGCGAGAAATTAAAGGCGTCCGCTTTTGCTGGAACGTTTAGTTCAGTTGTTGTTATTGAGCATGGTCACTGCGACAGCCCGTCACACTGCCTGCAAAGTTATATTCGACTACGCTAAAGTGAACATTCTTCGTTACAGTGAGCGAAACTATGTAATTCGTCAGGAGAGGCATTTTATTCGTTTGGAAAGCAAATGGTAACCAAAAGTTATCCTTCAAGCAGCGAGATTCACAACGTTTAGTGTAAAGCTCTTTGTTTGTAGCCTTTTTTGTGATGCAATGCGTTTTCATCGAGAACCTAAATGTTAATGTATGTGAGTGCAATTTGAAGGCACCATCAAAAAAATTTGTGCACAATAAGAACTAGTGCTTGATGCAGTTTGTTCCATCGCGACAGCATTCAAACGAGGCCAATGCTACAAAAGTTGAGGAAATGAGGGATCCAAAGCAATGCAGAAAATTTTGAAAGCGTCCAACTGAAATAAAAGAATGTACACCAAGGTAAAACTGACGGCATTGAACGTTGACCGTTCACAGAGATTCCCCTAGCCGCAAGGTCAAAATTAACTGCGCTTAACTGCGTAAATTCGGAATCTCACCAGGGTGAACATCGCAGGTCTCAAAAGTTTCTGCCTAAAACAACTGAGTGTTTCTTTTTCTTTTCTTCCCCTTTCCTTACTTCCGCAGTATCCAGAGACAAAAGAACACGACCACAGCAAACCAAACAATGGAATATGTAGAAAAGCAGCTAATAGGAAACCGGCTTACTGATCTGTTTACTGGAGGAGGAAGAGAGTTTTTGAGAGCATAATCTTATCTGGCTTCTTCGGTGAGACACGGAATGGTAACAAGCGTCTGCCTCCGCTGTGCTGCCGTTGAGTGTGGATGGCTAAAAAAGAATAAAGAGCAGATTTCGTTATTTTCTACAGCTTTCCTGAATTCATACAGGCCTGAATCAGCTTTGCGCACGTAAAGCCGATCACTTACTTTAATTGAACATTTAATGTTCAGACGGCTCTACAAAGACAACATCAGCTGTTAAACTAAATCTGCTCTGGACTGATCTGCTCTGGGAATGTTTTCTCTTGAAAACAAAAACACTTGAAGAACGCACAAGCCACGAAAGTCTTTTTTTTTTCACACCGTCTTCGCCATATACTTCTCAACTGAAGAAAACATTGAAGGGAGTATTATTTCATAGAAAACCAATACTCAGACAACCATAAAATTGATCGGATACAGCTGACTTCAGCATTTCGTTAATCTTATTTTAGGCTTCGTGTAACCTTTTGGCAAGCCGTTTTTTTCCCGACTCACGTCACTACAGCCTAGAATATTTGTCGGAAGCTGCTTCTCAAATGTTCTTTCGTTCCGTCGGCGATTGACATTTCTTGAAGGAATCTTGAAGGACATAACTTCTTGAAGATATGAAAGGTGAACTGTCGCAAAAGATCAGCTCACTTTGAATACATAGCCCACTTTGAGCACAGTTTAATTTATTTTTCACTCTTTTCAAACAGGTTCTTGTGGGAGTGGTGATGATGTTGCTTCAGGCAGCGCCAGCGGCGCAACCATCACTGGCAATTACTCCTCCTGAGCCTCTTTCCCGTGACATGGGTATTTGTTCGTCATGAGTTCAGCCTTTTCACCTCCGTAATTTTTTTTTACAACTTCCCATTGTTATTTCATTGTCTATGTTAATTTTGTGACGATTGTGACTGTTTCATGCAACTTACGATATGTCAAAAGACACGGGCTGCTGGCAAAACACGTGACGTTAACGTTACGAATACTTACGTCTGTGTAAAACTAGCGAAGGGTAAAGATCTGAGTGATATTTTCTGCATCGTCAATTATGCAAGTGTGTTTAGTATTATTACATTCAGTGTAAAACGGCGTTGTAAGGTAACCTGTACTGGAATGATTGCAAGCCATTGAAGCTATTCCTTTGTTGAATGGTGTCCTGCATGGACAATAGAGCAGTCAGGTGCCCATGTCGTATACATTCGCTCAGTCTGAACGGACGCAGCTGCTAGCAGAGATGAAATGCGCCTGGTGACTCGCTTTCACAGTCGGTTGACACCGATGATTGGATGTCATACGCAAGTGTGCAGTTCTGCTCTGATGGAAAATACCCACATAAATACAATTCCCTTACGACATTTCTTTTCTTTTTTTCGGGTGTTTTCTAGTGCTGAGTGGTAAGATAGCAGAGAAGTACTCAAGTTAGTACGTCAGCTTGCACAGAAATAGTGCTAGCGTAACTAGTTATACGCCACGTTTAGAAGAAAGATATTACTGAGCCCATTAAACTATCTTTTTTATGAAAGGCACAAAAAAGTGCATTTAGCCCGAAAGAATGAAAGAAATTTAGCTTTTGTTTTAAACGAGTAAGTCACATAAACTATGATTATGAGCCGACCCTTTGTATTTATGGTACCACTTCAAAAAAATTTTTGGCATCGCATTATTTGCTAAAAAACACAACAACATGCATGTGCATTTAGAAGACAAGCCACAATTTGAAACTGAAATGATCGTGATCCTTGACTGATATTATTGCACATATGTTGACGAGAATTTCTGAAAAGTGAGCGTACGCGTTATGTTCGTACATAAGTCTGATAAATGCATCATTTGCATCAAATAAACTTCTCCATAGACTACAGCAAGCTGGCAACTTGCTCTGCAGTCTTAGCAGACGACGTCAACAACAATGCCATTTGAAGCCATTCGCTGATCCCCTATAACTTTAGGAGTACGCTCAAGCTTTTAGATACGCTCAGCTGGCTTCGTGACACAAAATTCCGCTGCAGTCTTTTGACACCGTACGAACTTTTCCTTGTGAGTCTGGATAAACGAAAAATTTTTCAACTACAAAATGACCTTCGATTGAATGGGGATATAAATTCTTAATATCCTGAAGACCACATTGCAGTACCTTCTGCGCAAAGACCAGGACGCTGTACCTAAAGGCTTGCTGAAACTTGTGGGAACGGCAGTGGGGCTTAACACTCAACCTTACGGAGAAGAAACAAAAAATGTTGTGTAGTGCAAGACAAAACCAGTAATATCCAAACAAAACAAACGCCAACTCCCCATTGTCGTCACTCATTGAATGCATCCCCCCTCCTTGTGGTTGAAATATTCTCATGCTCAAACGTAATGAGTTACTGATAAGCATAGGGACTGCAAGAAAGACTGTAGTTGCCAGTTGCTTTCTTCGTGCCTGGACGGACAGAGCCATTTCATATCTTTTATCCTCGTCTTTCCCACAGTTTCCCTTTCTCCTATGCCCTCCTCAACAATTCAGAGTTGCCGATCCGACTATTGCTCTGCTTAACCTCTCTTATTTCTCTTTACATATATTTTTATTGAGGAGCGTTATTTTCAATTTTCACACCGTATTTCGGTGTGAAAACCCGTCTTCGTTCCTGCCTCGCGTTTCTAGTCGCCTTGTTCACCTGTCCGCCGACAGCGGAGCCGCAGTGGCTGTGGCGCTCTGGTGCTGAGCTGCTGCTGAGGTCTCTGGTTCGATTCCTGGCTGGAACGGCCACATGTTTATGGCAGCGGATCGCATAAACGGTTATGTACTTAAATTTAGTCACACTTTAAGGAACCCAAGGTTGTCAAAATTAATCTGGAGATTTCCACTAAACAGAGAGAGAGAGAGTGAAAATAATAAATAAAAAGCAGGGAGGTTAACCAGGACTGAGCCTAGTTGGCTATCCTACACTGGGAGCAGGGAAAAGGTGAGGGAAAAATTAAGAAAAGAAGAGAAAGTCCACTGTGGATATCGCCGACGTGGTAACAATTTTCTGCTCTATATCCCTACTGGTCGCTCTGTCGGATCACAGCCGGTCACTCAATACAGTAGCTTTCAAAAATCGCAGCAGTGCTTTTGTGGTCCTTTGCAGTTGCGATATGAGAGGCCGTGGTCTGAAGATCTTGTTCAAGGTGAACGGTTTTCTATCTGATTTAGAGCTGTGCAAACGTCAAGTCTTTCATTTAGCGTCTCTCATTTAGCCCCAGTGTTGCTTTGGATAATAAAGCTCCCCGAATTGTGCAATGAATTCGCCTGTCTCCCGCTGCGCTTCGTAATGATGACGCAATGAACATGAATGTGTACTTTACAGTTCTTAATATTCTGGTGAAAGGCGGCGTCCGCGCAAAGCAATTGCCGACATGTCTCGGGTAGATCCGCCTGCATCCAATATCATCATCGCCCCCTTGCTTATAATCGCCGCTTGAAGACATTCGCTGTTTTCTTTAGTGTTACACCATATGCATACCTTAATCCAGATGAAGTTAGGATGGGACAAACTGCTATTGATATGATAAACAACTATGATAAACAAAGTCAACATTGTAAGGTGACCCTACTCCTTTCCTTTTACTTTTACTTTCGTTTGAGCAAAACGCATTATCACAACAATAACGAAATCAGTTGTCGTGCTTACTGCCAAATAAACGTCATTCACAACTATAGAAGTGTCTTTTTACCGAGTATCTTAATCCGACATAGGTCCTATAACAGACCGTGCCAACATGCAGTACAAACGTCCGGAAGTACGTGACAGCCAGGTTCATCTATGTTCTACAGATGCATGCTCTTCTAGTGACAACATTGAAGACTACTTGCAAGGGAGGCCAGTATTGAAACTTTGCACTCAGGACTAGCGCTGTGCTCAGTACTGCCTGAAATCTTTTCTGTCGTGCGCTAGAACACTGGACGCAGCGAGTTCGAAGCGCCGAACATCAGCTGAATGTTAGTTCCAGAGAAACGGGCCGCGATATTCACTCCCGAATAATGGGTTGCTTTAGGGCTGCATGGTGAGTGTTGTAAAGCCGGGAAGGGAGAGTGAGCGATCGAAAACCCCGCAGATTATGATCACGTGCGTTTGCGCTCTGTAAATCGGTGTTTAGGCGATGAATGAGGAATATAATTCAAAGTAGTGGTCATCTGTTGCTAATGACCTTTGACTGCTGCTCGTCCCAATCTTGATAAGGTTTTTTTATTCCGCATCAGGCTTGAGCAATTTCAACAGCTACCTATTCGTTTCACATTTGCTTATTCTGTCGGTATAGGCAGCGAAGGGGAGTATCACCATTCTCTAAGAAACTTTTTCTTGAACATTGTCTGCCACAGCTATATTAAAACTACGGCAATAAAGGGGCAAGAAAAGATAGGCACGACATTCTATACTGCAATTGTAATTTGCACGAGCAGGGAGCGACTGTATTTTTATTAGTACATACATGATCGCTTCAAGCTGACTTTTCAAGGCAAAAAAGAATTAAGTGGGGGGAGGGGGGCAAGGTAATGGAGGGAGGGTGTGTTATGGTTGCGGTGACAGTTGTGGCATGTTCTAAAACTGATGACATGGCATAACATATGTATCTGGTGTACGTGTGACACCGCCGTTGATTTCTTCATCTTGTAGCGCAATAGTCATATATGGCACCGGTGCACACATATTTAAGTGCTCGTAATATGAAATGCCTATTAACGTACTGTTACTTGCTTGAAATAGAGAGACGGGCACTCAAATTTTAACCGCTGTGGTTGTTATAGTGTGTTCCCTCGTGATCAAGTACTGTAATTGGGGGCATCTTTCTGTGGCAATGGAGCAAAAGATACAGATACAAAACGTACCTAAGCGAGACCATTCCTGAAATAAATCCAACATTTTCATGCGCGTCAGCGTAAGGTTGAGGGGGAAACATGCACCTCATTTACAACAGCGAAGCCAAAGCAATATACACCACTGGGTGTTATATTTGGCTTGCTTGTCTGAGGTGTTGAGAATAGCTATTGGTTATGGGAACTGGGAATGAGATATCGCGGCATCTTTGTGCTGAGACAGAAATAAGTATTCGTGTAACAGAGGGGCTGCAGTTTCGGCATTAATGATATGAACCACACGATGTATTGAGTGACTGGAGTCTGGAGCGTTTTCTGTGGACGCTGAGAGACTCGAAAAAGATTGTGACCTAAAGCCGCGGGGTAAGGTAATCTAAAGCCACTACCATGGCTAATGGCGCAGTAGGTTTATACTTGATACACCAATTATGAGCCTAAGCCTTCGAAAAAAAAAACCTGTTGATGAACACAATTTCGCGTACAAGTTATTGAATTCTCCACATATCAGGAACGAATTTAATAGACGTGTTTAACTGGAAATCGGGCTTCTATATTTACTAGTGCATGGTAACAACATGAGAATAGGTAAGACAATGATGGGCGCGATGATGCAAATACATGTGCTCCTGCTCCGTAGGTTTCTCCGTGCCAGAGCTTCGTCGCCGTCTAGAGCACGATCTAAAGCAAGAGAGCAGGCATCGTAGCTTATACTCTGAAGTGGCAGACTATGTGCGAGACAATGATTTGCGGTCTCCGACAATACCTTTTTTGAACATCCGCATTCTTAAGTAAAAGTTTATTTCACCTTTAAACATTTTCACGCTAAATGAAATCTTCAGCAAAGTGCGGCGCCGAAGTACATGCATAAGAAAGCAGCGAAATGCAAACGCCGCAAAGAGAGACAAAAGAACCCATTCTTTTGTGCCATTTGATGTGTTTTTCTATCTGTTGAGTGACATTAAATAGAAAAAAAGGAATCATCATTTTTACATACTTTTCAAGCAGTTTTCAAGGCAGTTGTAATACTTGTATATATAGTATTTCTGAAGACGTCTTTAATGGACTGCTACATTTTTTTCATTTTGTGGTGTCAGTGCTATGTCTCCAAAGAAGCTTTTGACTCTTCGCTGAAAATCCTATAGGTTATCAGCGAAATTTGTACTGGCGGGGATCAGTAAGCTTTCAGCAGCACTTCAACAAAGCCCATCAGCTGAAGAAATAAGTGAGAAGCACTTTCTACGCACTCAACTTTCGCAACCCTCCATGTGGCTTCAATTCTAGCAACTGGAAATATCCATAGCCGCCTGAAAAGAACATTCTAAAACGTGGCAGTTTCATTAATTATTTGCGCTTTCTTAGACATATAAAACTGTTGTGCAAGCCTTCGCTTCTTGCTATCATTGCAACTTTGGGTAATTCCATAGTGCAGCCTGAGTAAGAAATGTCTGTGTTATGTTATACGTAGTCTAGGCTTGAAAACCTTATGTCAGTAGCTAACTGCAAGAAACGGGAGTCCATCATAACCTCGAGAGCTTAGTCCAAGCCAGGAAGCCACCTCCGCAGTCTGTGGGGCGAAATATCTTTGGGCAAGACTGCTTAAGCATGCACATTCTCAATGTAAGACTGCCGAAGCTGTGGCTATAGTCGTAAGCGTCCTCTTTAATAATATCGAATGCATTTGCTGCTTCTTTCCTGAGACCACATGCAAGTTGCCGACGGAAATGACCTATGCAAAAAAGTAAAAGTATTTAACAGCAACAGGAAAAGGATAGTCACCCAAGCTTGAACACGCAAGTCGCTGTTTTTTAATCGTATTAATTTGAGGTTGCACGACTCACATGGGGTCGACTGCTTCTGATCCCAGAGCGAACAAAAAAGTAAGCCGAGAAATCACTGAAAAACACTGACGAGTGTAACACCATAAAATACATGCAAAGCTCAGCGCGCGAGCAAAATGAGGACATGAAGACAGAGAGAGAGAAAGAGAGAGAGGGAGGCATATAAGGAACGCAGGGATGTTAACCAATCAAGAGTCTCGTTGGCTACCCTGCACTGGGGCAAGGAAGGAAGGGAAGAGAGAAAAAAGAGACAGAGAGAGAACGTATAGAGACGTGCACAAACAGTCATTGGAGTCAAAGCCACTCGTGCAAACCAGACGTTCTCAGAAAGCACAAAAGTGCTTTCACTGCCTTCTGAGCCGGTGGTCGGTGGGGACAGGGCTCTAGTACTGCCTTTTCACTCAGAGGACGATCATCTATAGTTTCCTCAATGTGTTGAACAAATATTGTCTTTGTGCTTGAAATTGAGGACAGTGGCACAATAAGTGGTCAGTGTTCTCCTCGCATCCGCAACCACCACCAGCAAGACAACCAGTCATTAAAATTAGTGCTGAGTAAGCTTTCGTGAAGGCAACTCCCAGCCACAACTGACACAGAAGAGACGCTTCACGTCGATGCAGTCCAGGCGGAGGTCTGAGTTGCAGTGAAGGGTTTAGTCTGTGCAGTCTGGTGCGCTTTGCATGTGCGGTATTCCACTCTGCTAAGGAGAGCGTGCGTGCTAGAATGCGAAGTTTTCTCGCAGCGTTGGTCCTTAAAAGAGGAATGGGGACGCAGCGGTCTTCTTCGTTTGACGTCCTAGCTGTCTTATCTGCGTCATCATTTCCTATGATACCGCAATGATTTGGTACCCATTGAAATAGATATCATGCTCTTTTTTTCTCAAGTGGTGGACAAAGTCCACGATTTCACGCGAGCTGATCGTGAGTCCCATGAAGACACGGAAAAACCGGTGGTGCACACTACGGCTTCAACAAATCTTTTTAGAGCATCAGATCATGGTACAAAAATTAAAAAATAATCATGAACGAGCCACATAATAGCCAGCTGACCTCACACTTTTTGGTATGACAGCCGAAAATTTTATTCAAGGCCGGCTTCACACTAAAAGGTGTCTCGAATTAAGTCAACTTTGTGCTAAAAGTGCGACATCCTGGCGGCTTTGGCGGGGAACAAAAAAATTGTTGTCGACTTCTATGTGTTCAAAAGTGGGGAATCATAAACTGGAAAACACTTTCCGTGAATTCAACAGAAGAATTCAATAATAAAACACATAAAATTCAAAGTACAGTTAACTTCGTGAATTCTGTACACATTTACACAGTGACGGTAAAGTTGGCACTTCTACCAACCTCGCCGATCAAATACGAGGAATGGTGCTGAAGTATGTGAAACAAGTTTCATCTGTGGGATTGAAAACGACATTTTCCCGGGAAGGACTATACCTCGGGTGAGGAATAAGAAACGATACAGCAGAGTTAAAGTTAAATATTGTGGAGCATTCGCCTTCATAAGACGCTACCGCGTTCCGCTCATGTAGTAGCCACCCAGCGCTCAGCTGGTAGACATTTACGTATTTTCGTTGTTGCAAGTGTCACATGCTTTGGAGTAATTATGTTGTTGAAAGGCGTGCCCCTGAAGTAAAAATGGTGCGCCGCCGCATGTCATGGCTGACACTGTCTGCCTCACACATTTAGTGGTTCTGCTGCGAAGGCAGGTAGTCCTGGTGGTTACTTTCGTTTAGTTTCACAAACGAAAGATCAGCACCTTCCGCGTATTTGTCCAAAAGTGTTCGTAACTATGCGTTTCAAAACAATAAGTGTATAAAATTGATAAGGGCTATAGAAGGCATAGAGCGGGGCGAAGGGAAATCAAAATATGAGATAGAAAAAGGAAACAACAAGGAGAAACTAAAAGAAACACATCCGGCTTAATGAGGAACACTTCTCAATATCTTTGACGCATGGGTCACAACGGGAATGTGTTGGTGTAATTAATACAGAAGGGCCGACGAAAATAGCATAAAGAACAAAGCAACAAAGGTGCACGGGGTCCACGGCGTGATTGGGAACCGTAACAAGCAACAAACATCAGCAAGAAGCAAGCACCACAGAAACGTCACTTTGAACACAAAGAAAGATGGACACAGCACAGTGCCCACCAAAATCCTTTCTTTGACCGTTCTCGAAGTTTCGTTCTTGACAGTGGTGCACTTTTGCTCCGAGGTACCAGACCTAAGTGTCCCAGCTCACGCCCTTGCACAAAAAAGAAACAGGCAGCGCGTTACGGTCCCCGCAGTTTGAACTAACGATTGCGCTGTACTAATGGGGCCCTAAATCAAGCTGTGCCAGTGCCATATGTCTTTTGATGGGGCAGCACCTACTGCAATGGCTGCACGGCGCCTTCTAGCGATTGTGGACAGAAGACATCGAAAATGAGTGTTTGTTCTGAACGCGCCAAACTTCTTTTCTTTTTCTGGTTTACTAACGGGCGGATTTCAGAACCCCGTCACAGAGCTCTTCGAATCGGCCTTGATGGTCCCGTTGTCCCAGGAACTCTGCAACTAGAAAGCCCTGTCATTCTATCTCGCTTTTTATTTTTCTTGCTGTTCTTGCTTTAGTTTATGTCTTCTTCAACGAAGAAAGAATTACACTCTCTGTAGCGCAGAGAGCAGAAAGCTAGAAATAGAATTGCATTACCCTCTCATGCAGCAAATTCGTACTAAGAAAATAAAATAAATTGGTGACAAAGGTGGATTTTCTTTATTATTTATTTAGAAACACTGCCAATCTCATGCGAAATACAGCATAAAGTCGCTAAGAGAAAAAAAAAACGTATTTACAGTAGCTGCAATTGATCAGATTATACAACGAAATTCGACAACTTTGACACCTAAACGTTGCTGTAACATAGGTTAATACAAGCTAGTCATATAAAGTAAGTCAATAGTTGCATCCTTTACGTTTAAGTGCATAAATGAAGATATACATAAGTCGAACTAGTGCATTAACAGCATAACAATACAGTACAGGTGATATAGAAGAGAAACATGAGAACTGAAGACAGATCAAAGTATAAATTTGTCGAATCTGATTTACGACAGTAACAAAGGGACTAACAGAAAAATGCCCTCAGCTATTTAATGGTGCCAATTGGAATTAATGCAAATTAAACTATTACATCTAAATATTACTGCTTAAGTATTTGGAAAAACAAGTAGATCGACAGACGCAATGTGAATTCGCAACGCAAAGAAAAGCGCTGAAGTCCACGCAGACTTATTAAGTGGAGTTTATTCTGAATCTCACCACATTGCTAGTATCTGATCCAATTTGTGGTGGTTGATAACTTCAACCGAGACGCTGAGCGGGATCCAAAAGTATTGCCTATAAATCGTCGGATACGCAAGATGAAACGAGTTTTCTTGCTCCCTCCCGCTCCCGGAGTGTAAGTAAAACGATGCTCGTTGAAAGCAACACTGCAGCTGCTTGAATTACGATAAACTACCACGAATACAATGACTGGCTTCAATAAATAGCCTATACGCTGCAAAGTGCGTTCTTTCTAGATTTAACGGTTTACGTTCCATTGCGAAAAATGGAAAGGAATTTATGGAAGAAACCTCAACAGCCTCGCATGCCTTATCAACACCCCCTGGGGCAGTCGCATTGTCAAATGCAATTTTATGCGCCGTTTATTTAATTATCAACATGTCAAAAGTCATTTTATTGGAGAAAACTACCATCAAGGTCGGTCTTTCATGCTCAACACTACTTGAAAGAAATATTAGGCAGTTTTTCGTGCCGTACTTACGATGATTCTTCCACAATTTAATGAATGATGCGAATACGTTACGCGATCGCGATCGTTATTAGAAGTACCCAGGATGGCGAACAAATCACGTCTTTAGCCTTGTGGAACCATGCCTAACTTGCAGACACGGAAACGCAGATAACATCGATGTTTTCAAGAAGTAAAGCCGCTATGTTTGGCATCGGAATTAAGTGTTTACTAACACCTAGAACACTACGACACAAACACGTCTTATTGCACTGAAAAAGCAGGATCGAACGCACGAGCATAGTGTACATACTTGCAGCTTCCTTTTTAAAAAGCTAGCATCTGTAGAGAAAAAAAAATATCACTGCACCATCAATACTTTGGACCTCTTAGAGTCACGACTTTTGAGTTACGTTCGAAAATTTACAGAAAGAAGAACCAATACGATGTGTCCAAAAGCAGTGAATGAATATCTACATGCTAAGCAGAAGCTTGTTTTGCGAGCAAATGCATTTTTACCATGAAGTCAAGAGTGTTCTTATCCAACGACAGCAATACAACCACAACCGAAGTTTGCACCATAAGTTACCGCAACGTTAGATGCAGCGCAAAAATTACAAACCAGCTCGTGGAAGCTTGCATATTTGTAAACACGCGGAAAAAGCGCTACCGCGAGATGTTGTAGCACGCAGCTGAAAACACGTAAGCGCAAACACGATATTCGTTTTATTTAGAAAAGTCATTTGTTGGGTTGATATTCAAGAGTAGAGGAAGGCGACAAATTGAAAGTAACAAACCTCCGTCTTCTATCACGCGAGAGACCAACGCCGACGCTCTGGTAAAGGTCGACGTGATTCGGCGCTATTTCGACCAAGTGTACATTCGACGATCGGCACCGCAGCCTGTGGGATGACGTTGAATCGCATTAATCTTCCACGTGTCTGTTCGAGGCTGCTCCCTTCCCACCTCTTGGGAGATATCACGCAGCCGCCGCCTCTGTTGGCATAACCGATGCAGGACTGATTTGTAGCATTGGCGCTCACTCCATTCTTAGGTGCAGAACATACTACGTGACTGTCAATTAATGCAAGAGCGGATCACTTATGATCGTGAACACGATGTCTCTACACTGAGTCGCAAAAGGGAAGGGTTTGTTTGCCCAGTTCCTTATACACTAAAAAAAACACCAAAAGCTGTTTGCTGAAAAGTTATTTTTTGTTTCTACATTTTTTCACTCCAAGAAAAACTAGAAGGTCTTTCTCGCTGCTTGCCCACGACGTCAAGACTGTGACCATTTCATCTTCCGTGGACTCCCGCTGACGAAAGCGGGATGTCGAATGATATGCTGTAAAATCTCGCCCTCGTAGGACGTCATGATTGTTTATCGCGGAGATGTTATTTAATAAAACACGAGGGCCTCACGACTGATAACTGCGTAATAAAAATTGGAAGAACCAGAATAATAAAACGCCTCAGACAGGCTGGCCAACGCCTCAGACAGGCTGGCCAACATAAAGGAAATTACTTGTGCTTAATAAATGCCATAAATAAATGATAAAAAATGGAAATGAAAGTGGATGAAAAAAATTGCCGCAGGTGCGGATATATAGATATATAGATGTATATTAAAAGCTCAAGAGCAAGTTAAGGACCGCACAAAAGGCGTTAGAACGAATAATGTTAGGCGCAGCGTTAAGGAGACAGGAAAAGAGCGCTGTGAATCAGAGAGCAAACGGGGTTAGCCGATATTGTTATTGACGTTAAGACAAGGAAATGGAGCTGGGCAGGTCATGTAATGCGTAGGTTAGATAACCGGTGGACCATTAGGGTTACCGAACTGGTGTCAAGAGAAGGCTAGCGTAGTCGAGGACGGCAGAAGACTAGATGGGGTGGATGAAATGAAGAAATTCGCAGGCGCAAGTTGGAATCGGTTGGCACAGGACAGGGGTAATTGGAGATCGCAGGGAGGGGCCTTCGTCCTGCAGTGGACATAAAGTAGGCTGATGATATATATATATATATATATCATCATGTGTATCATCATGTGTGTGTGTGTGTGTGTGTGTGTGTGTGTGTGTGTGTGTGTGTGTGTGTGTGTGTGTGTGTGTGTGTGTGTGTGTGTGTGTGTGTGTGTGTGTGTGTGTGTGTGTGTGTGTGTGTGTGTGTGTGTGTGTGTGTGTGTGTGTGTGTGTGTGTGTGTGTCACATAACCTTAAACTCCTAAAGAAGGTGTGAAATACAAGGCGGCTTCTAACAGAAAATAAGTATTTGCTCCAGGAAGCGCTAGAAGGACGTGCATATATATTTTTTTCTGAACATAAAGGGAAAGTTGTACTTACTGTTTATCTTTTCCTTATCTCGAGGTGGCCGCCACCTGCAGCACTTCGGGAGTTTTTCTTTCTTGATGTTTTTGCTTGAATATAATGCACCACATTGAACGAAAAAAACTACTTATCTCTCGGCGAGAATACGGGAATCAACAAACATAGCCCCTTTCTTGCTCGAGGTTTGATTTCTAAATAAAATATAGAAAAGTAGCTATACAAACACAACAACAACATCTCTATAAATATAGTTCAGACGGAGCGCCGCTTTCGCTCTCTGCAAGCGCGTTATTTATGGGTGGAGAGCTTTTCCTATTACGAACGCAAACTCGCTTGTCGGAAAGAAAATAAATTCACAAAAAGTTGGATGGAGACGCGAATGCTGTCTAGCTAACACATCATTTTAACGGAATTCTCTGTCCATTATATTTTGCGCATTTCACCTTCAGAACGCAGGTTCATGCCGCCCAGTTTATCGAGTCTTTTTTGGAGATGCGGCTGCTTGTGGCTCCAAGTCATCGTTCTTTGCCAGCTCGTCAGCGTCAAAAGAGGTGTAAAGTGAGAGCCCTTCACATGAAATCGGAACTCCTAACTTAAAGTTCAAAGTTTCAAAACTTGAAAATTTAGCTTGATAGCGCGCGTAATTGGCTATCATTCGAATAAAGAAGTTTCCAGATACGCCTTGCAGAAGCGTGGGGTTCCAGTAAAGGCTATCTGATTATCATCATTTAAAAGCTTCCGGCTTGCCAATAAATCTATTGGTCCCTTCATTAGCCAAATAAAGTATGCAAATTGACGGCACACTGTGGCACCTATGTACTTTTTGGACTAAAAAGGCGCTTCTGCCCTCCTTATGGTCCCTCTTGCGGTCAGTTTGAGGACATAAACCTATAAACTCCATTAAGCGAAGAAAATTAACGTCACCATTTGTAAACTTTCAAGCTTTCTAATTCTAGTGTGTTGGTTCTTTCTTCTTCTTTTTTTTTAACTCTAATCAATCACTATACAGTACGCCTTAAAATCTGAAGTCCGACATCATAGAGCAACTTTAACCTGAAAAGAGAATGTTCAGTATACCTCACTCACTGTAATAAGTCTATTGAGTGAATAGTTGTCTCTATATATGGCGCAGATTATAGCCAAGGACACGAACTATCGATCAGTGGTTATGCAGTTTTACTCTACAGCAGAACGGCTTAGCCACTGAGTCATTGCAGCGTGTCGACTCTGCAGATTACTTCTTATAAGACGACTCCCAATCTGGACCCTCGAATTGTAAACATAACGTCACCGTAATTTACGTCGCTGAAATAATAAAGAGATGTTGCAGCTGAAATAAAGAAAGAACATCCCGAATTGTGCGCTGTATCAACTGCACTGTTGAATCCTTTGTACAAAAACTTACTAAAGCAAACTTTGGCTTGTGTATTCGGTCGCATATAGCTGAAATCCAACGCCGTCGCCGATATTGTGCAGCTTTTGCACATAGTATTGCGAGGAAAATAATACACTACCTGGTTTTTGCATGGCAGCCTTGTAAAAGACCACCTTTGCCAGAATTACGCTGAGAATAAAGAGGTCAAGCATTTTTTTTCTTTTTTGGGGAGCCCAAGTCCCGGAAACGACAAAATGCTTCCGTGGGTCGTTTGGCAATCATGTAAGTTGCGGTACTCAGAAGGGCAAAATGAACTGCTGCAAAATGTATCGGTCGATTCTCTCCAGTGCCATATTAAGCTGAAAGAACGCCATATTTCTGTTAGTGGTTCTATAGTAAGCTGACACGCTCATTATTAAAGATATATCCCTCAGAAGTCGTAGGAACATACCTCAAGGGTAGCTGTTGCTGGGTCACTGTGTATGTACCATCTCTCTGCATTTCCACGGCGGCCGCATTTCTATGGGGGCGAAATGCGAAAACACCCATGTACTTAGATTTAGGTGGACGTTAAAGAACCCCAGGTGGTCGAAATTTCCGGAGTCCTCCACTACGGCGTGCCTCATAATCAGAAAGTGGTTTTGGCACGTAAAACCCCATAATTTAATTTTTTTCTCTCTGCATTTGTGTAAATATGTTATAAGAGTTCCACAGCGTACCTTCGGGTTAATGAGATGATGATATCCCTATAGTTTGTTGTTTGTATAGTCAACTTCTATGACTTAGAAATTTGTATAGTGTGTTCTTATTGCTGCGCAACGCACCTACGAAAACTTCAAAAGCAGTGCTGCCTAGCCAGTTTGTAAAAGCTAAAAAACGTTAACTTGTTAACGAGGATAAAAAAAATATCCTCGTTAACAAGTCCCCACATAGTGTCGAGCTAGCGGATGACATGGGCAAAAGAAAACTAACAGTTTTATTCTGCATACATAAATAGTAAAGTAGCAGCATGTCAAGTGGAACTGGTATAGAAAGGTTGGGTGAAGTGGGGAATTTCTAGGAAAATAAAGGCCATCACAAAGTGACTTCACCCACTTGTCACCGTGGACCACATTGCCGGCGACGTTCATTGTGGCAATTCGTCAGAAATGTCGTGATGGTGACCCTAAAAAGAAATGTATTGCTGATGTTCTTGCGTTTTATTTTCTCAAAGAATTCAGGACTATCTATACCAATCTATATGTTACCGCAGAAGCTGGGTTGCAATAGGACTGCACGTCTATGGCATAGATATGTACATTACCCATGGACGCAGCTAGCGTATATTACGAGTGCGTGGACCAGAAGGCTAGAAAATATTTATTTACGCCAAGAGGTGTATGGTAATTATTTGTTGCCTGAACAACGCTCAGGGGCGCTACTACATAGCAAGGACAAACTACACGTTTCCAATTCCACTTTCGCGCGGAAGAACGTATGTTGGTCAAACCAGCAGATGCATCCATGAGAAATTAAAAGAGCATCGACATAACGTCACTAGGGTAATATCGGGTCATTTGGGTATTCACTGCCGAGATTCTTCCTGCAAGCCCATGCTTGAAAATACTTCCATTCTGTATAGAGCTCGTAGCAGGATGACGAGCGAGATTGTGGAGGCCTACGAGATTGCAAAATTAGAGGAAAAGTGCGTAAGCAAGCCTTCGGTATCGCTATCTGAAAAGGAGATACGATTCCTCGGTTTATCTGTGTGACCACTGCAGTACATATTTTCCCCGTGCCTTGCACACGTGTACGGCTTATCGAAATAAAATATGGGGAGATCACGCAGCATTATAGATTGGCTCGTAGACTGGTATGCCCGCCAGACCCAGAATTAAAGAACAGCAAGCAGGCGCGTGGAGACGACTACAAACTTATACGTATTCGTACCCGGTTATGGTGAACCACATGTTCCCCGAGGCCAGGAGCGATAGATGTAATCTTTGTGGGGCGAGAGGTACCCTCGACCACATAATATGGGAATGTCCGTACTCTCCCGGGGGAACGCACAAAATAGGTAGTTGAGACACCTGGGAGACCCTGCTGCGCAGCTCGGACTCTGAGCTCTAGCTACGGCTCGTCCAACTGGCTGAAGAGGCTGCTGGGACCCAAGACCTCCCAGCCTGCATCTGAGGCGGCGGCACTGGCCCCCTGACCTGCGTGTCGGGGGGTAGGTAGATCACCTTATCCGTTGGACAATCAAGTTTATTTTATATATATCGAAATTCACCCCTGAATGTCCTTTTTTTTTTGCTGTTACGTTTGTTTCCGCTCGTACGGTATATATTTATCGATGCGTGCGAAAATAAAATCTATAGTTGAAAGTGAACCGCTGTGTCCGTGTATTTGTTTCTTCCTACATCCCCCCCGTACCGTCACACTTATACACTCTATCATGGGTTCTAACGAACTAGCCCGCTAACGTGTTTTAAACAAAATACACGTTAATGAGTCATGAAATATTTGTAAAAGATATTTACGCGTCCGAGTTTCGATGCACGAGCAAGAGGAGCATATATGTTGGCGAGTGCTGCCTGAAGCAACGCGAATCCTAGCCAATGACGCGATAACAAACTAGTTCTTCAATCGTCTCAAAAAACGAGCTACCGCGAGCAAATGAGAGCCGCAGGGTCAAAATTGCTCATGAGTTACATGTGTATGTCCTGAAATGTTTTGAAGTAGTATTAAAAAGGGGTTACAAACAGCTACACCTTCGACCTGAACTGGGCAGGTCGTGTTCTAGCATGTGGACCAATGACGTAGCTTCCATGCGAAACCTCAAGAAAGACCGCAGCTGCGGTAAAACGTTGGCGCAAGTTCACTTTGCTTTCGGACGCGCATTTTGGACACTACGAATTCTACGCGTAGAAATAATTGAAATATGTGTAGCAAGAGCGGCACTTCGCGGAACGATAATAGTACTCTTTCTCTTGTGTTCGTTGCGGTACTTGAAGAAATGATTCAGTACATCAAACGCGCATTTCAAGCAACAATAGAATTTTCGAGAAGCATAAAAATTTGCATCTCTGCGATCATCTAAAAAAGCGCCACATTTTTGACGCAGTCTCTAAACCTGCGAATTCCTCCAGCATGTAACCTTTGAAGGTTAGCTCGGCACTGGACCGAACTAAAAGAGGTTAATAACTTTACGTAGTGACAGTTGTTGACGAAGTCCGTTTGATATTTTTGAACACGTCATTTCGCGAGGTGAAATTCGCTTTCACGAATTTGTAATGGACCGATGGACTACCTGTGTTGACACTGTAGTTTCGTTATCGACATGAAAAATAATTTTAGAGAACCCCTCACCCATTATCGGCATTGCAATCATACAAGCGCGGAACGCAGATAAAGCGCTGTTGGTCGTGTCTACATGCTATGAAACCACTGCACGGCCGCGAAAACCACCAGCAGCCAAAGTTTCAAACGAAAGCCCGTCTGTTCTTCCACTTCAGACAGATATGCGGAAGGATCAAGTCGTAAAGGCCTCTACGTCAGACCCACTGCCTGCAACGTCACTGATTATAAAAGGGGACTTTTGTAAATGACCCAGTGGAGTACGCACCAAACTGCCATTATAGATACGCTACAAAAAAAAGTAAATGAAAAACGAAGAAAATGAACAGAAAAAAAAAAGCAGCCGAGCTTGTGGCTGACGTAAGCGTGACACGACTCCTTGGAACCAGCATGGTAGAAGGCAGAGAACTGAATGACGCCTGCAGACGCTAGTCGAGGCAAATCGAGAGTTTCTATGTTACCAATGAAGTCCGCCTCCTGAAACTATAACACGCACTGACCCGCGCTCCCTAAAATGTTGCAGAAAACAGCGCCCCCCCCCACCCAATGTCTCTCTCTTGAAACTATGTCAATGCGACATTTCTGTTCCTGATATCACCTGCAATATAGTCGAAATTGCCCATGTGGCCTGGTGAGGGGTGCTTTAACAGCTGAACTAAATATAAAAGTTACATAAGGAAAGGACAAAACAAACTAAAAAACACATATTTCACGAATCGTGGGAACCTATGTTAATACGAAACATTTGCTGCACAATGCATGCATAGTAATGTATTTCACTTTCCCTTTTGAGACTCTCTAAGACGTCATCAGGAACAGACCGGCGCCTACACTCTAAGCACCCGGTCACTACAACACTATTATGACCTTACCATCCCTAATGCCATGTTTAGTAGAACACCAACCGCTATCTCGGGTGGGACGCGCGACTGATCAGGGCACTCCCACGCACGCTCCCAACCACTCCCACGCACGCACGCGAAAGTTAACTTGACTCATCGTCTGCTGTGTGTGAGAAAGGAGGAAAGAGATAACGCGTGGCGCCACTCTGAAACACCTGCCTACAGTAAATGTTCTGCATGCGCGTCGCGTAGGCTACTGACTGAGAGAACGCCTAAAGCCACGTGGAGCACAAAGCATAATAAATCAGCGTAGAGATAATGAGTTCGACTCATTGAAATACTCATGTAGACAACTACCTGCTGAGTATTGCGCCTCGGCCGGCATGGGTCGATAACGAGGGCGGCGCAATACCGCTTATACCACTTTTGAGAAGCTATAGCTTCTCAAAGTGCTAGTTGGCACTAGTGAGAGAGACTGTAAGAAATGACTTTATAATCGTGGTCAGCTGAAGACCTTGAAGGTGCGGTCTTCGATGTGGCTTCATCAATTCGTTTATCATTTATCGACATTGGAAAACGTCATCTGAGTAGTGACTTTGGAAAACGCCAATCAGAGCGACGGGCGCAACTTTCGTTCCAGGTGGCACCTGAGAACAAGTACTGTAGTGAGAAAAATGTAAGTTTTCTTTAGTATAAACGAACCAAATGTGGTTGTTATCGATGGTAAGTTAAATATTCATCTTTAAAGCAAACGTCTTACATATTCCGTTGCAGACTCACTTACCGACGGTTGGTGACACTCTCAGATTTATTGTCAGTATTGTCTCTACTAAGCTGCAAGAAATGCCTTTCATAAAACTAAAATGATAAGCAAGCATGGCGTGCATGAAATTACATGAAATAGCATGAAATTGTCGTGCGTCTCAAACGTTCTCAAGTTGAATCGGCACTGCACTTGCTTTCCCTTTTGACAGCATTCTTATCGGTGCTACACCATAGGTGATGCCGTTTCATTTCAAACGCTTCAGGGTCTCCCGTGATCCACTATGGCTAACAGTACTATTGCGCTTCTATTATTCATCTTTTTTTTATTGTGGGGTTTTTTTGCATCCAAGCTGTGAACCTAGATCGCTAATTCGTTATTCTGTTTCTATTCCTGAGCCAGAGTAGCTATTCAAGGGTGCGCCAAGGAGCAGCCAAAATGTTTGCTTCGTCTTCACTTCTTTCATCCAGCATCCCTCCGGACATCCCGACGCCATTCACGAAGCAACCTATTACGAGTGCATTTCGCGTGAGTACACCGGTTGTCAGAAGTTGTTTCGCCGGCTAATTTTCGGCGGCCGGGGATCCGGCTTCCCTTGATAGCCGGGCCACTGAACCACGCAAGTTAGGACGGTTCGCTCCTCTTGTTCGCTCCACTGAGAGCGAACAAGATGCACGGTGCTCTGCACATGCGTTACACGCCTGCTCGTTGACACGGAGGCAGTCCACGTTTTTCTCAGACGCACTTCTCGACGACGCTGAGCGGTGCTTGCAGTGCGCTTCTTGCAACAGCGGCAACAGCGACGCAGAGAAGCGCACTTAGCGCTTGCCTTTGTTTCGTGAGACTTATGAATATCATAAGTATAAAAAGAATAAACGTGCCTTGTCAGATAGTTTGCGCACGACAACGTCCCTTGCTTTCCATATTTAATAATGGCTTGCTCCAGATACGCGGCTTCTTGCAGGATGATGCTTTTATTTGCAGCACGCTGGGCCGAAGAGAACGCTTCTCTGCCTTTACGCGGAGAAGCGTTCGCGATGCCATTACATTACAAAAGCTCAAAGCGTATTTCTTATTTTTCTGCACTCTTTAGTTTACGAATGCTTTCACGCCCACTTTTATGCCAGAGTGGCCACTATCCCCCGCGTGTTGAGCCGAACCAATAAAAATCAATCGTATTGTTTCACTTTATGAGAAACACTCTGTTCACCTTACAGAGTACATTTTGGTGGTCTATAACCAATTCTTTTCGAAGCACCCAGGTGCCTCTTGAACTACGTGCTTTCATTGTTAATAGACTCTAAGACAGGAAAACATGACAATGACAATGTGTCTGTGACGGAAGCGATCGTTTGACTTGATTGGGGCGTCGGCATTCAGCAGTGCATCCTGCTAAACTAGGCTACCGGCGACGTTAACGTAATTGAAGACTCTGAGCCGTCGAACTACGACAGCCACTGACGACGACAAAACGACTATGCAGAAATTCATTGCACAGCGTGCACTACAATACCACTCGAAAATTCTTGTTTGAACTTATTTCTGTTGCGATGCTCCGCACGAGTGATGCGTGGAAACGACATACATGGTCTCCTTTGCATTTACTTGCAAGGCTCTGTTCCAGACAGGTGATACAGGTCTGCATCATGTCTCAATCGGTTAAGAGCGGACATAACTGTGAACAGGCAGACCTATGCACACAGGTCAGGAAGTTTCCCACGCTAAGGCTAGCGCATGTAAACGAGCAATTTCAATAAATTTAAACAAAAATTTTGGCATGCTATAATACTGCATGGTCCCTATGTTAACGTCTAAATTGACGCAGGAGGCTAACCCCCGTATGCAGAAATGCAACTTAAGTCGAAGCACATGCTTGACTTGATTTAGATGACGCCTGGCGTTAACTTGCCCAAAGACGCTCACTGCGTTTCCTTCGGCGCGTTCCCGATAGGCGTCACTCGGATTCAGTCAAGCATGGGCTTCAACTTAAGTTGCATTTCTGCATACGGGGGTAAGAGTGTTAAAAAACAGTGGCAATTGCTTAACGGCTTTAAGGGCGATCAGAAAATACATTTCCGCGTCCATGTGCGACAAAGCTATAGGCACGAAAACAGATGCGGTGGTGAGGAGAGAAGAGGACGACGACTGTGCGGCCATTTGAAGCGTTAGGATTCGCGTCGAAGATCCCGCGGATTCCATGACAGGATCGTACACCATAGCGAAGTCTTCTACAAGGGTCGACGCTGCTGGCTTCTGGGCGTTAATATTATTTTACTCAGATTGGCGCGCCCGCACGCACACACACGCACACACAGACACACACACACGCACACAAACACACACAAATTGATTTTCTCATACAACCTGTAGTTCGTCATCCTATACGCATACAGATGGTCGTTGGTCGACGACCTATCAGTTATCTGACACCGTTATCTTCTTCTAGAATAAAGAATAAAGTACGCGCCATAAAAAAGACAAAAACACAAGAATACGCATTCCAATTCCCGTTATTGTAAATTCTCGATAAACGTATAGCCTTGCATCTATACCAATACAAAACAAAAAATACGTTAACGTAAACATTGTCACATAAGTATATCACATATACAATAACTCATAATTATCACGAAATAAATTAGTGTAAAATTAGTCACTGATCGCAGCGATACTGCACTGATTTGCACCACTCCTGCACGATTCTTTGCTGGCGCTGTTCCCTTAAGTCGGGTGACCCCTGGAACTAAGCTTCGGGAGCTCCTAAAGAACACGAATACGTGACCGCCGGCTCCTGCGATACAAGGAGAGCAAGCGCCTCAGAGCGCGAGAGCTGTTTCGAGTCTCTTTCGCAAGCGGAGTTCTTTGACTTTCGTTGTGTTTATTTGCTGGCATGTTTTTCGCTGTATTTCTGGCGATTTTCTTCATTTCGCGAAGGCGCATTATTCATACCGGCAGGGCACCGGGACACCAGCTATCACTCTCGGTAGTGGTCTCATGAGATCAGCCTGGAAGGTGCAGTTTTTTCTTGGCAGTGGTTTACGGATGATTTTCTCACTAGTGCGGGGATGACTGGCCATCACGGATACCTCAGAGCTTTTCTAGACCGGCAAAGCAATACACTGGGTTTAACTTAATCGCATTAGGTTCCACTAAAAGCGCGAACTTTCACTGTGAGTACAAGGCTGGTGTTTGTCTTGTTGGATCCGCAAAGGTTCAGCAGCGACTGCGTCGATATACAGAACGATGGAAACAACCACTTGAAATCTGGGACTTGTTCGCTTCCGGCATTTTCTTGGGATCATAGTGCTCCTTAGTGGCACTGTCCATATCTTGTGATGGCGGTGAAGCAGGCCGCGTAGCTAATACGTTGCCGTCATTAATACTTATTCGCTCTTGCTCAATGTAGCTACAAATGGACATGCCAGCCGCGACCTCGTTTCTCCCGTTCCGTTTGTATTTCTTCATCAAGCTGATATCTGGATACTTGTGACATTTCTCGCCGCAGACGTCCTGTGCGTGCAAATCTTCCGTTTCTTCAAGATGGTTAGAATCACCAGTTCCTGTGCACTGAACAAAGCAGACGAGGCTTCCAAACTGCGTTACCGCAGTGTTGCCGCAATATTGGGCACTTTGTCCTCCGACGGCCTCGCCAGGTGGGTCAAGTTCTGTTGGCAACAATGGTGCTTCTGTGGTTGGGGCAGCGGTGCTGACAGATTTGCGAAAAGTAAAACTGACCTCCTCTTCAGCTGGAAATTCGTTGGTATTTGCAACGTCGGTGACGTTATAGCGATGTCGCCGTCGCACAGCGCGGTCGGTCCGATTCGCCTTTGCAAGCTTGCCGACGTTCAGCTGCGAAGAGGAGCAGTGGCCGCTCCTTTTCTCGTTTATCTCACTAGCCTCGCCGTCGGACGTGGCCCTCTGACCAGACTTGTGATGGCGCCTGAGTTTCTGGTCTTTGCGAAACCGGAAGAGGCGTGTGCACGAAGTCTTATCGTCGCCTCCGGTTGACGTACATTTGATATTGGCGTTTCCTCCGAAATCCATGACGCTGAAAGACGTGTTCGTATTTGAAGACTCACCCATGCTGTAATGTTGCGATGCATCGGATAGGGAGGGCCGCCGCTCCAGAAGAACCCGTGGTCCGTCGCCGCCGCTGGTGTTGCTGGAAGATGGCTGTTGCGGATCGCGGCTCCGTTTGGAGACGATGATTTTCTTCCACAAGGACAGGCTCGAACCTTGACTGTTGAAGACAGTATCCCCGACCGGCTGATGCGATGTTGAACCTTCATCCCTGTAAGGCTCTGGCGCGGCGCATTCCATATCCAAGGAGCAGGGATTCATTAGGGCGAAGGCTGCTCCTCGCTGCTACACCAAGTGGCGCGGCTCCGGAGTTGCGATCTCTTAAATGATCATCCCTTCCTTCAGCTGTGGGTAGCCAACACGGTGCAGTGTGTCACACTCGGAGGAAGGGGGCATGTAGTCTCTAATGGAGCACTTGAGATTGCCGGGGCTAAGGACACCATAGAGGAAATTACTCTTCTTCTTCTTCTTCTTCTTCTTCTTCTTCTTCTTCTTCTTCTTCCTCCTCAATGGCTCAAAAGCCAGGGTGTGCTACACTCCCCTAGAACCAGCTACAACTGGTGAGCAATTTTCAACTGGTTTACGCACATGTTCGATGAAATCAGATACCAAAAGCTCGAGATATGCAAATGTTTAGCCAAGGAAGGCTTTCACAATTGGTTATTGCCCAACCATAAATGCCTTCTCCAGATCATTGTTATATTAACAATCATGATAGCTAACAGGCGCGATAGTGCATGTTAGGAGAGTTCGCCAACTCTTCCTTGCATGAAGTGTATAGGATCTAGCCGGATGGACAAAAACAATCGCATATGACGCTGTACGTCTCTTAGGGCTGTATAATGCAAAACTATTCCCCTCTGGTTTTATTCCAATGTCTTGACGTCAAATCTTACGTAACGGCCAACGCAATCATCAAGTGGTGACCCTCAGCATTGTTTGTACATCCCAATCAGACGCTCTCCTCCTTCAAAGAAGGTCACTTATGTGAGATTTGAAAGCACATGTCATCGCCTCCTTGACAGGTTTTTCTTATCTAATTAGCTTACAAGAGGCGAGCACAGCGCAAAAATGGGGAAGGTCTCGGTAGGTTCAATCTAACGCAGTGAAAGTAGAGAGGATGGTGGTTCCGGCGTCTGCGATTGGTCCGTTTTCCCTTGCTTAGCTTGCAGTCCCCGGTCGAAAACCGCGGCGGCGTGCAATGGAAGGGTAAAAATGACAGTAAAACGAATCATTAACGAAAACTGGTGGCAGAACGTTGTCGCATACGACGACATTATACTGCCACGCAAAAAAAAAAATGTTATTGCACGCAGAGAAATCAAGCCTCGCCGGTAGCTCCGAGTATCCGGCACCAGGGCGATGGGCGAGCAGCCATCTTTCATTCCTTTCGGAACGGGGCACTCTCCAGCTATTCCGAAATTTATTTCAGTTTTGTTCGACATATTAATTAACATCGCATGACAGATAGCAGAAGTGGGCGCAGGCCGAAAAGCGTTGACCAGTCGTGGGGGGCTAGCGGAAGAAGTGGAACAGAAACATATTGGAATAGCTTTACGTTATAGCACCGCTAGTCACGCCATAACTAAAGTTTGGCGGAGTGCAAAACGAGGGTTATGGGCGCGTGCATTTTTCCTGGAAAGCCAAGTTTTTGGTCTATATGGTCTTACACTGGAGATATAGCGCTTAAGTGACCTACACACATGGGCGGTGCGTACCGTCAATGTATATATCTTTCTTTTCTGTGTTTGCGTTGGCTAAACACCATGTTTCTGCCTACCTTTATCTTTGCTCCTCTGTATGTCTGTTGTGCAACACACAAAATAACGAAGAAGTTGAACGGGAACCCAGCAAATGAGGATAAGACTATTTCCGCAAATTCACCTCAGCAGTAGCAGGAAGAATGCTCCTTGTCGCGCAAGAGATACATGCAGGGGTCGTTCCTTTTACACCGTGCTCAGTATCTATACATGCATGCTCGTAATGCACCATGATATACCATAGTAGAAACGTTTTTAGTAGTAGCCACACACACAGGAAAGACACTGAAAAATCGTGGTACAGTACTCGGGCAACGGTTTTCAGCTTTAAGGGCATGCATTTGTTTACTCTATACGACCGAACGCCTCAACGTTGTCATGCGCGGTACAGTGCACTGAATCATTTGTTCCCGGGCTGCACCACTTTTGGAAGAACCTTCATGGAGGGGCTGAGACTTATAGTCGAGATGTCACGAAATAGAATACAACAAAGTGGCGTACCTGGCTCCAGCTTTAGTGAAAATGCGCGAACTGAAATAGGGGGTACAACCTCGGAAAAGCCAAATGAGAAGCCACACCCGCTATGAGCATAAAATATAGTTTCGAGTTTACACATATAGCTTTGTCGGACAATCCAAAGCAGAAATAACAAATAATTCTTCGCGTTTCCTAAAATATTTGTAGATAAGAATGACATTTGTCTATCGCAACTAACTTGCAGAAAATTACGTTTTAGATTATGAAAAATTGTTACAAAGCTAAGGAAGACGAACCACTATCCACAGAATACACAAGAAGGTTGCATGAAAAAAAAAATTATTTGCGCTCTGAATTCATGAGTTACTTTTTACGTCAAACCTATTCTTTATCTAATTATTATTATTGCGTAGGTTCTATATATTTCTTCTTTTTTGTGCATGGCCGAATACACAATTATACGTATTATTTTATTTTATTTATGGTCGGTTTCATTGGCATTTTCTCTAATATTATTTTAATCGTATTGTCGCCGAGTTCTTAGGTTATGCCTCACAGTGGATTTGAGTGATTGTTGAAAGAATCACCTACATCATCATTATCATCATCACCTGCGTCCGTCCTGTGCAATTTGTCTTCTTTAGCTGCGTGACCAAGGCTCATAATCTCAGTAACAATCTCACCCAACTTTCAGGAGTAGTAACGCTTTAGCTTTGATTCACTGCTTAGTCTATAACCGGGATTTTATCCAATGTGTAACTTTCAGGCTTGTGCCAACTAACCCAATGATTGTGTCTAGAACTCTTTGGAGCATTTCTTCATCTCAGTGCACTGTATCTTTGTGTTCGTAAGTATCGAATCCAACCTTCAATTCTTCCTCTATTTTTGGATCAGATAACACAGATGTCATGTTCTCCAGGCGTTTGACTATGTATCAAACAAAAATTTACTGTAATTATACAGTCAAGCGATGCTCAATCGCGGTTTGGAATTTTTTTTCTCTTGCATCTCTTGCGTATCTTTGTATTGAGTTCAGCATTGCGCAAATGTTTTGATGGCCCGCAATGAATATTATGCACTCACACTAAATTTTGTGTGAACGGCCACGAAAATTATCAGGAGAATCTGTCAGTCGGTCCCGTCTAATGAGTTCAACTGGCATCATGAGCGCATACCTAGCGCATAACTAGTATTAGCTAGTACCTGAGAGTGTTAGCCAGTGCCACTCAGGACATCGCGGCATATGTGGGACATTCTTTTTGACCGATAGCGCCACGTAGTACGTGAATTTTAGGAGCACACAGCCGACAGACAACAGCCCTAGTTTTCTACCTGAAGGCATCAAACCTGCCAAAATCGAGACCCTCGCTGTGCAATGAACGAGAAGGGGAACCGAGGGGCCCACCTCTGATATTCCCAACCTTACGTATCCAAGACATAATGAAGCCAAAGAAAGCATAGGGGAAGTAGTTCGTCGTTTCAACTGAAATGTAGAAATGCTAACTTAAAGGGAAATAAAAGTGGACGAAAAAATCTTGTCACAGTTGAAAACCGAATCCACAACACCCGCTTTAAGCGTGCAATGCACTTCCAATGGTGATACGCGGAAGACGTTCCAACGTCCCCATTTTTTGGTACTTATGTTTCTGTAGCCCTGGAAGTGCTAGCCAGTGCCGCTCAGGCCATCGTGGCGCACGAGGAACATTCTTTTAGTACGTAGTTCTCAACATCCCCCTACCAACTCTATCCGTCTCACCAACGGCTTCATTCCAATTGCACCCATATGGGACGAGAGCAGGGCATATCTTAAGCTACACAAAGATATTACGAGGCCACAGGGCACACTAATCCGACGAGCTCAGACGAACACCCTTCTCACTCCAGCATGGAAGCACCTCCTCCAAGGTCTACTCACTGATGGCCAACCTCACCCTCGCTGTAGCCACTGAGGTGTTTATCCTCCCAACACATTGCCCTTCCTATGGCAATGTCATACAGCACTACTCCCCTTACCAGAACTCTCATCTCTCCAGCCCACCCCTTCCTCCGAGTGGCTGACCGCCGAAACCACCCTTTACAACCAACGATTCCTTGCGGACTTTATCGGCCTAGTGCTGAAGCATGCTGAAAGTGGCGCCCTGGACTTCTTGCGGTGACGTTTGTGGCGGACGGACGTGTCCTGCCAAGGCTCCGTGGCGGCGACGAAAACATGTTTTTTTTCTTCATGCTTTGAGCTTGCTTCTATTTTCGATTTGGTGATTTTTAGCCTTTAAATAGTAATTGACTAGTTTTCTTTATTAGAATTCTCACATAAAAGAACAGTAAACGTTTTATCACATTTTAGTTAAGCAAGATTTATTAGTGAGATCTGCTTCCTTGACTGCGCCATTGCAGTTTTGAGTTTTGCCTGCCACCCCAAATCACCACACCAGGAGAGGACGAGCCATTTATCCAAGACGAGTTCTTTTGCCCAAGGCATAGTCGTACCTCGTGACACATGTATTAAAACCAAAAACAGTGGTCGAACTAGGGATATCTTCAGAGCCAATGTTTCGAAAACCAAGCCTGTCTTCGTAAGGCCCTGAAGAAGGACCTGACGAAGGTATACATAATAATTACTGAATTCATAAATCACGTAATTTCTTTAAAAATGAAGGGTCCTCCATAGAGTTCAGCACCAGAAGCACGTAGAAATTATCCAATTGAATAAACTAATAAGACCACGCACAAGGAAAAGTAATGATGCCAAAACTGTATTCGAAATTAGTCCTCTTGACATGTTTTGAAATATTCCGTCTACAAGAACTATATCTCACTCTGACGCGCGAAATTTAGCTGCAGACATCCGCGATGCGAGTCTGAATTTTCCTTGAAGCTTCAACAATGACTTTCTTCCTTCCGGCAGCCTTTGTCTTGAACTCTGGTTCATTTGTACAAGTACTGCATAGAATTTTGTTATAGTACGCATTCACACATAACACAGCGGTCTGCGAGATGATTACCTAGTTCTCTCTCCAAACATTACAGAACTGTGCATGCAAATCGTTACACAATCACCTAAGTTCAGCCACTTGAAGTAGAGAGAGAGAGAGAGAGAGAGAGGGCTCTTTATTAGAAAAACAGAGAATTTTGCCGGCGCGTATATAACCGCTGGCATGCTACTCTGTATAGGGATGGGGAATGGGATTAAAAGATTCCAGATAAGAGTGGGAGAAAAAAAAAGGATAAAAATAAATATGAAATGTCCGACTGGACCTGATACTAATTTTTACAGGTGACATGGCGGGTAAATTTAGGCTTTTGTATAGGAAGGATGCAATTCTTAAAGCTTTCCTATTTGACCAATTTCTGTCAGGTATTGGAACAATAAATCCAAAACCCGTCGCTGTTTCGAAGGGCCGGGCATTGGACCTAAGATGGTCGGTAACGTTAACGGTTCGGGGCAAATCATGTCCATTTGGTGCTCAAAAAATTGTCTCTCGTCGCGGTACGCGGGGCATTCTAGTAATACGTGCTCAATTGTCTCTATGTTGCGACAGTTATCACAGTATGGGCTAGTGGTAAGTCCTATGCGGTACAGATAATTGTTCGTGTATGCCACGTTCAGTCGCAGACGATGGTACAATGTCTCTAAGTGTCGAGGAAGTGGTCGTGGAATTTTCGGTCTCATTTCTGGGTCAATGTAACGTAGGAAGTTGTCTTGGTGAAGCGGCAGATTCAAGATGCGGTCTTTTTCTTGATAGGCATATTTTTTTGCCATGGTTGAAGCGTCGGCTTTTGTAAAATATGTTCTTCTGAATTTGCGGTATTGGAGTCCATTTCTGGCAGCTTCGTCCGCTCTTTCATTTCCCGAAATGCCGGCATGGCCAGGTATCCACTGGAACTTTATGCAATGCCCAGCAATCTTAGCCCTGTGGTGAAGATAAGCAATGTCAAATGCTGCTGGTTGATTATTGCAACGCTTGTGCCGGTTCCATATACTTTGTAGGGCTGCTTTTGAGTCTGTGAATATCACCCATGTCTTTGTCGGCTGCTGTCGAAGTATATACACAAGGGCCTCCTTAATGCCATAGAGCTCCGCTGAAGTAGATGATGTCGCTCGCTCAAGACGAAACGAGAATCGTTGTCCTGTAGAGGGAACAAAAAGTCCGCATGATGAACGATGTGGAGTTGTAGAGCCATCTGTGAAAATGTGCGTTGCGGCTGCGTATTCTTTGTGCATATATTCTAAAGCTATCTGATAAGTCGCTGCTTGAGGCATTTTCTTTTTCGCACTGATTCCAGGTATGTATGGCACGATTTCCAGTGGGGACAGTGTCCATGGTGAAATGTTTCGCGGCATAATTTGTGACGCCTGAGCAGGAATCGAAATAGATATGCTTCCGACGGCCTGCCCAAAGCTGGATGTAGCACGGGTTCTGGAAATATCCTTTAAAAAGTGATTCTTCGTATGAATGACGTGGCGGAGGTGTATCCGAAGTGTCTCCTGCGAACATAGCACTTCCAGAGGCAGGCATCCGGCTTCTGCTACAGTCCCTGAGCGGGACGACCCCTTCGGAAGGCCAAGACATACGCGAAGGCAGTTGTTTCGTGCTGCCTCGAGTTTTCTCTTGCTTGTGGGAGACACTTTGTGCAGGATCGGGAGGTAGTATCGTAGTGTTCCGTCGACGTAGGCCTTATGGAGGAGCACCATTGATCGACAGTTGCTGCCCCACTGTGATCCGGCTAAAAATCGGAATACGTGCGACGCCGAGGAAATCTTCTCACTCAATTTTTTCACTTGGGGCGACCATGTGAGGTTCCTATCGATCGTCACTCCAAGAAACCTTTGCGTCTTGACGTATGGAAGGGCGTGACCACCCAACACTAGTGGGTATTTTTCCATACGCCTCCGCGTGAAAGCCATGGCAACGCTTTTGTCGGGGGACAATTTCAGACCCTTTGGATTTAGGTAGGCCGATATATTTGCTAGCGCTCTCTGGAGGCGTTGTTGGGTGGTACTGCGGGAACGCGCCGCACTCCAAATGCAGATGTCGTCCGCATACAGTGTGATTTTGACGCCAGGGGGCAGGTTTCTTTTCAGATGGATGAGGACTAAATTAAATAATATCGGGCTTAACACAGCTCCTTGTGGCACTCCCTTCTCGACGGCATAAAGCGCTGTGGGGCCATCCGGGGTACACATGAAAAGTCGGCGTCCTTGAAGATAGTCTGCAATCCATGTGTAGAGCCGTCCTCCAAGACCAAGAGTTTCCAAAGCGTCAAGTATCGCTGTATGATAGACCGAATCATATGCTGCATGAATGTCTAAAAATAATGCAGTAGGTATGTTTCCAGAGACCAATTCCTCTTCAAGTGATGAAACCAAGGCAATGACATTATCAATTGCGGATCTATTTTGCCGGAAGCCATTCATTTCCTCCGGGTAAACTTTTGCAGTTTCCAGGAACCAATTTAGTCGTTTGTAGATCATTTTTTCGAATAGCTTCCCTACGCAGCTAAGCAGAGATATGGGTCTGAAGGAGGCGTAATTCGTTGGCTGCTTTGATGGTTTCAATATAGGAATGACTTTCGCAAGCTTCCATTCCGTAGGAACCTCCCCAGTTATCCATGAGGCGTTGTAGTACTCCAGAAGGCGTAGGCGAGATGTGTGGCATAGTTTTGCGAGCGCTTCATAACTCACGCCGTCATGGCCAGGTGATGATCGCTTGTTTACGTCGCTGATTGCTGCCGTGAGCTCTTCGATGGTGAATGGTAATTCTAAGTCAGGAAGGGTAGCTCGAGGTGGACTAGGCTGACGACTTGCAATTTGCCGCAAAGGTTGTGCCCCGTTGGAAAGGAGCCTGCAGTACTGCTCTGCCACCTCTTTCAGGGATGCGCGCTCATGTAATGAGAGGGCGATAAAAGGATAAAGCTGTTGCGGCTCTTTGCGAATGCCTCTGACGACTCGCCAGATTTTGCTCAGCGGTTGTCGTATGTCCAGTGTCCCACAAAAGTCCCTCCACCTTTTTCGGTCCAGTTTGGTGAGGTAGCGTCGTATATGCCTTTGTGCCCGTCGACAAGTTCTGAGGTCTTCGATATTCTTAGTACGTAGAGCCTTCCTTTCGGCACGCCTTCGAATGGCACATAACCTTTCAAATTCCTCGTCGTTTGTTGGTACATTACAATGCTTAGTGGCAGAGCGGGTACTTTGTTTGAGGCAATGAGCTATTGTCGGTATTATTTCTGTATTTGTAGTCGAGGCTGTGATTCCTTTGTCTACGGCTGCTGTGTAAGCTTCCCAGTCTACCGACTTCAGTTTCACTTTTCTGGGCGACGTCCGAAAATGAAGGGCAGAGATTAGGATCGGGTAGTGGTCACTACCTCGAGTCTCGAAATCTGTACACCATCCGAACATCGGGGCCACTTGACTTGATACGAATGTGATGTCAATGCAGCTAACAGTCGTCGGATTTTTCAGGTACGTTATGCTGCCATCGTTCAAGGGCTCTATATTGTATTTTGCAAAAAGCTTCGCCAGCTTGGCACCCCGACCACATGTATGTGAACTGCCCCAGATCTCGTTATGTGCGTTGAAATCGCCACAAATAATATGTGGCGACTGAGTGTTTGTCAACAAGTTTTCCAATCTGGTCACGTCGAAAGGTGATCCTGGTTCCAAGTAGACGCCGATTAGGGTAAACACTTTGGATGCAATCACTGTGGTTGCGCAAATATATTCGTTCTTGTCATGTGGTGTTACGTCAATCGCAGAGGCAGGTATGTCGTTGCGAAATCCAACGAGCAGTCGGCTATTTCCATTTTGTCGCCTTGAATGATGAAAATAATACCCCTTTATCCTAAAGTGCTCGTCGACGCGAGACTCGGAAATGACTAAAAAAGGGAATCGGTACACTCGCGTAAGATGCCTAAAGTCTGCTAACTTCGAGCGCAATCCGCGAGCGTTCCACTGGAATATAGTACATGTGCGGAAGTGTTTGTTGGTGGACACCGCTTGTGAGACGATTGTTGGCGAAGCCATCGTTGCTACTGCGAAGAATCACGGCTTTGCGCCGTGAAAGAAGACGACACTAGCGGTTCCAAAGCCAGGATGGCCTCTACTTCAGGGATGCTCTTAAACGATGTGCTGGCACGGAGAATAGCCTTGAGTGCGGCGAACATCATAGGAATCAGCACACTTGATATCTCATTTGCAGTGCTACCATCTAACGACCTTTCTTGGTTCTTCCTGTACTTCTGCTGTGACCTTGAGGACACTTGTTGCTGTCGTGGGGTTGAGGTTATATCACTTGAGGGCATTGATGGATTCGTTGCAGTTGAAGGCCTTTGCTGGTTTTCTTTCACGACTGAGGCGTAGGACTTTTTCAAAGTCGTGTCGCTGCGCTGCACCGTGTCGTGGTGCTTTTGGTTTGTAGATGTATACATCACATCCGGATTCGGTGGGGGTTCTCGTCGTTTCCGTACTTTTCCTTGGATTTGCTCCATAGTCCGTGCGAGAGTGGCTGATTTCTTTTTAGGACACCCTCCGTATGACGCAGCATGCTCAGCTCCACAGTTTGCACACCGAGGCTGGGAACGTGACGTGCACTCCTTATGCGTATGTGGACCAGCGCATATCTTGCAGCGGATGGGGCCTTTACAATATTTCGCTATATGTCCGTGTCTTTGACATCTGAAACATTGAGTAGCAGACCCCATGTATTCCGTCACGGGATAACTGCAGAATCCAAGCGACACTCGGTTTGGTAAAGGGGCGTCCTTAGCGAATTCCAGGATGACCGAGCGTCTTCGGGTTTCCGTTACTACGCCATCTTCGTTAGGGACGTAGAAAACTTGCCTTTTAGCAGATATGACGCCTTGTTCGCTCAAATACCCCTTGAGGTTGTCATCTGAGTACTCAACAGGGACGTCCTGTATCCTCCCGTACGTGGCAGAGTAGGAGTATGGAACTCGAGCTTCTACAGGAATGCCCGATAGATCTGTCACTGTGAGGAGACGATTGGCTGCGGGAAGTGTAGACACTGTCACCATGAGGCTTCCATCCTTGTTGAGACGGTGGCTGAGTATCTTTTCTTGGGCTGTTGTCACGACCGCAGAAGCCAGAAGATTTGGGTTTACTTTCCATAAGCTGCTGTCAGGCTGAGTTGGCTTGAATATAACAGGAACACCTGCGGCTCTTTTCTTTTTGTAAGAGACAACAGTGAAGGCTGTCTGATCCATCTCTTCGTTGTCTCCTGCAGATTCTCTTGTGTCGATGTCATCTTCACGTAGCCTTTTCCTTGCTTGTTCATCTTCTCCGTGGTCTACAGAAGCAACGTGCTGACCTGATTGCTGATTGCTTGCGACGGATGCCATCAGAGCATCACGAAGGGCGGCCGACGGCGGAGGCTCGCCTCGCTGCTTCGGTCCGGTGCGCTTCGGGAGCCGCTTGCTGTGCTTCTCTCGCAGGACGGTGACCCCCAGACCGGCGTTCGGTGAAAGAGGTGCACAAAGAGTAAAAAGGAGCTCTACACTTGCTAAAAAAGACTTAAAATTACAGACGGGCGTTCGGAAGCGAGCCTATCACTCGTCGTCTTCGTCTTCTTCTTCTTGAAGTAAGAATATATAATTATATAAGTGGACGATTGAAACAAATACCGAGAAAGAAGGTATCGAGTAACGTTTAAAGTTGTGCAGTAAACATCATTTCTTTTGCTCTAAACACCCTCATTCGCTTACACGAAAAATATCTAATGCTTCTCTTACAGCGCAATCTGTTAGCGACTGCACTGCATTTTTCTGCCATGTTACCTGAAACATAGCTTCTTCTGCTGTTAAAAAAAGAAGGGGCTACTCTTTCACTGGCAATTGCAATCGATGGCTGTGGAATCTACAATAACGTTTGTCGCTAATTGCACAGCTTTATTATTATCGGAGGTTGATTACTGCAGTGGAGGTGTTTCACCCTTGTTTATGGCACCCTTTTCTTATATATAGCCTGCTCGTCCTCTGTTACGACACATCATCAAGAAATTGTGAGAAACAGCGCAAAAGCGGCTGTCGAACTGCCTCTGATTTGTTGAGTCCGGCTTGTGTGGGGCTAGCTGTCGTGCAAAGCTAAATGTGACAACCTTCATTGTGCTTTTATCTTGCTCAGCTGTCGCATTTCACTCTGACTCTTAAGCACTGACACAAAAACGAAACAACGGTCATCGTCCGCAAGGAAACTTCTATTTGCAACTACAGTGGCTACTTCTATAGGTTCTGACACTGGCGTTATATAGACGCGACCCGTCGTCGCAAGAACAGCGGTCAGGCCATTTTTATTCCTCCTGCCCCAAGGAAGGCTTTCCCGCAAGCCAGGCGACCAATATTTTCCGCCAACGCGTTTGTGTCAATGCTTTCATTTATTCTCTGTCGCCTGGACACGTTGTGCAAATGGTGAAATTTCTGGCGGTATACCACTCATTTGAAATCGTTTAGTATCGAGGTTGAACGTGACAGCTGGGCAGAAAATAGAAAATCCAAGGTATTGGGCTCCTGCCTTCCAGTTGCTTTGCTTTCAAATGTTTATTACCAAGGACGCCTTCCGTTGTTTTCATGGCCTATAAATTACAGCGAAAAGTTAAGACACGGCCGAGAGTAAAGACGGACACAGGACGGACGCTGTCTCACAACTGTTCTGTCATTGTTTCGCTGCTTTTGTTTCATACAACCAGCTTTTGTTTCTGCCTTTTCTTTTTGCGAAGTAAGCTTTGTTTTGCACATCGCTTATGGTCTCCCGTGATGGCTGCATTCTGGCTTTAGCTGACAGCTTTTTAAATGGCCTCGACATTCCGGCTGTGACACCCTGACAGCTCTTGTTTTGGAGGAAATGTTTCTGTTGCTGCCTGAATTTGTGAGGACGCTCAAGTAACCGAGACCTACTGACAGGATATTTCATGAAAGCAAATGCGGAAATCCTTGGACGTGGAAGTGAGCGCTGCAAGTATTGCTCATCGCGTAAGGCTTCATGGAATGTATTTTGAGGCCGAAGGCAACTGGGGAGAAACAGAGAATTGCCGGCAGTGCGAGCACGTTTGGAAACACTTTTCTAAGTTACCATAAGCGTAGAGTTGAACATGATCACATAAATATAATGCACCACGTACCTGTTAGAATTTTTTAAAATTTTGTTAAACATGACGTCATATTTGGCATGTAAATGGGCCCTATAGGCTCAAAGCGCATTACCAAGGAATCAGAACAGCACAGAAGAGCACAGGAAGATGCGAGAGTTGGCGATCAACACTATGATCAACACAAACATCCCTCGCACGACTACTGTTGATTGTGCACTAATGAATGATGTGGCTCTCACACTTGCTGACGAAAGTTTGAAAATATAATGAGTCTTTTATTTGACGTGACCGCGTTTCTATGATTATGCCCATAATGTAGGCGCTGAAGTGAGGGACAGCACATGCAGTGCATGCAGATTTTTGTAATAAAGAAACATTTGTGGCCCACGTTTATTCTCACTGAAGACCATCTTAAAGTGAAACTAAAATGTCATAAGAAGGTAGTATTGTTTTTTTAACTACATTTAGCGTGCGTACGCGGCGCAGCTTGTTGCAGTGTCGCATCCGATAGGGTGAATTAAATCAGTGATTCAATAGAATGTCTCCGCTAGAGCCGTATTTGTTTTTAGCCACAAGATTTCTCCCGCGTTTTCCATTGAAAGCGCCGCTTTGCTAATGATTTTTTTAAATATGTAAATTGTACGGTTTCACGAGCCATAACTACGATAATATTATGAGGCACGCCGTAGTGGAGGACTCCGGATGGATTTTGACCACCTGGGGTTTTTTCAGGTGCACAAAAATCTAAGTACACGGGCGTGTTTGCATTTCGCCCCAATCGCGCGACCGACGTCGAACCCCTGACCTCGAGATCAGCAGCGCAACGCGTAGCCGTTAAGATACCGCGGCAGATCACTAGCAAATGGATAATTTCAACCACATTGAAAGTATTCCGATTAAGCCAGATTAAAGGACACGACGAAGGAAGATAAACACAGCTCACATAATTTGAGGTCATAAAAATAACAGCAAACATCAGTTGAACTTATAGTTTAGTCGCAAGTGTATTCCACATCTTATGCTCTTTGGCCACTTCCAGCGCATCGCAGCTACATTTTATGAACAAAAAGCAAAGTTCTGGCAACCCGTTTTGTGGGAGTGACTACTTGTACAATCTGTTTATTCTCATTTTCAAGAGTTCTCACGCATCCCAACTGAACAGCTTTAGTCTGCTAGGTTACAGGACGTGGAAGCAACCCCGCCACGGAATACGAACACTTCCTTTTCCATTTCTGCGCGGTCTTTCAGTTTTGAACACCATATACCTGATAACTCTGCAGCAAGCTCTCTTGAACATGTAATTACTCTTGCATTAAGGAGTTAATCCAGCCGTACGTGGCATTTAATGCATAGAATACATCTCGCGTAGCAGAAAGTGCAGTACTTTCGTGTACATTGTGTCTACGCGCGAGCACAGTATCAAGTGCTAGCAGCAGCGACATTCTAGGAATCGGTGACAATCACGGCAATTCTATGAGGTCCACGTATTCACGCCAGTGTATATGGCGTGCATCCAAGTTTTAAGCTCGCATCATAATGCGCGCCCTAGAAGCTTTGAGGGCCTCCCATCCTGTGACGTAGTGGGGGACAATTCCCAGCCGTTCGTCTTCTTTCGGGACGATTTATGACACGTTTCGCTGTCCCGCACCGCTGAATTTTTTAGGCCGGATTCCGCAACCTCCGCATCCAGACATTTTCACTCTGAGCCACCCCGCAGGTCCCGACCGCATTTCGGGGGCGAATTTCGCAGATGACTGTGGCTCAAGTAAAAAAAAAAAAAAAAAAGCACCGTTGACAGGATTGTTATTCATCGCGCGAGTTGGAGAGGAATTTTCAGCCCTTGAAGCCAAATCCTATGTATCACTTTCCTTTTCAGCGAAGTGGAAAGTTCTGCTTTCAAATAATGGGTCGCCTGTTCCTGCGAAGTAAGGCATCCATTTTTCCGTCGTTGGTGCGTATAATAGTGTTTACCTACGAGAGTGAATTCAGTGCTTTCAGCCAGATCCTTAAGAAAATGCAGTCGCTTTTTTTTATTTGCTGTCTGTCTTTTGGCTTAACAATAAGGTTTGAATTGACAAGCCATATAGAGCAGCGCCATTCTTGCCTTCACTATGGAAAATACAGATGCAAAAATTACCGAGTTTGTTGCTTACCTTAGTCATTGCCACTAGTATATATACGCACAAGAACACACAAAAGAAAACAGATTCATTGGCGTTGCATGGTTTAAATGGTAATAATGGTCCGTTATATTGTATATATTTTGAAATAATACAATGCGTGGAAATTATTACTTAGCTAAGAAAAGCGAAAAAAGTTAAACGATAAATTACATAAGGTACTTACAGTAAAGATTGACAATGTCCACTTGGTTTATTATACAATAATATTTACGTACCTGTGTCGCGCGCCGAAAGTGCGTAAACCACATGGGACGCTATAGTTGTGATGAAAGTTTGTATTGCCACTGACATCGCGGCTAAAAAGTACAATCGTCGGTGTAGTGCTCATCATTTTATCACATTTAGCTATCGGAGGTTAACTGGCTCCTTGACAAATAATTTATTGCGATGAACAACAAAACAGACGTCCTCCTTGTGGCGCCTCCTTCATTCATACGTCCGACCACTGACAAATAACTACAACTTCTTTATCCTTTGGTTCGGACGCACTGACGAATCACTGGTCTAGTCACAAAACTCGATGGCATAAGCAAGACACTAGAAACTTGCGTACAACAGCAAATGTTCACACTGCCGAACATAAGCATTGGCTACCAACAACGAAACCTTGTGCCGCTTTCTGAAGGCGTTCTTCGCGATCACGAATATATATGGACGGCAGCGCTGAAGACATTTGCGATTTAGATATCGATGGTCATGTGCGCTGTTGTCATTAATCCCGACACATCAAATCTTCTGGTCAATCATTCCTGGTCACTCAGAAATAGTCGTTCACAAAAAGTAAGGGAGCTCTAATGCCGAAATTTACAAATCGAATCAAATACGAGTATTCGGGAAGGACGACTGAATACTGAATCCAATATAGAATATTTTTTTTCTCACTTCTAAACAAAGTGAAGTATGAAGTCCCCGTGGTAGATCTAGTCCCTTCGGTTGCAAAAAAAAAGCAGACGGTTATTTACGTTATTTTTTACAAGCTTGTATTTCCGCTCCCGTTTGGGGAACCTGTCAATTGAGGAGCTCCTAAATTAGCAACAAGTGCTTCCAATTTTATGTTGCACCGAAACAATGACATCAATAAAACAAGGAAACAGCGCGCCACTAGACGAACTCAGAGTGTTTTGTTCGTATAAGGAGAGAACTGTGGTAAGGCAGCACCGCGTATTGTTATTAAAGTTATGCAAAAATGACGAGACTGGTCAAATAATTCCTTGCTTCGCTCAGAACGAGACATGTAATTCGTATATTAGCTGTCCGAAACCGAGGCATTCTGGTTGCATGACTGGAAATTATTGAGCAAGCATAATGTGCCACGAGCGTTAACTTAGAAACTGGTGCATCTGGGCAGTAACCATGACTCCTTTCTAAACAGAATCATTCAAACCAGCCAACACTTGCATAGGTTTTCCTCCCTCGAGACTCTAGTAAGCGCTGTTATTTCTTAAATTCGAACAACATCAAAAAATGAATACTCGACAATTTCGAATAGTGCATGGTCGAATCGAGTACGAATGGAATATTGCTAGACTATTCGATTAGTGTTCAGATTTCTGCATTTTGACATACATAAACAAAAAAGCGGATATCTTTATTAGCGTTGAGGAAAATTGAGTGAAATTAATGAGCACTAAAGGAAATGCAAGGAAATGCAAGAAAATATAAACACAGCGAGATGCGTCTTCCCACGTTTGGGTGCATTTATTCATTTCTCAAGGTCTGCCGTATTTTCGTCTGGCTTTGTCAGAAATCGAATTGAATGTATTATGGATCGAAACTCACGTTCGTCCTATAATATTTCGCAGAACGTCTCGGAAGCTTTCCAATTTAGCGCAGCATGATCCTCATGCGGCACGATATGAGTGCCCGGCAAGTGCCCGCTTTATGCACTCATTACCTGTATCTGACACCGCGTTGTTGTAGAGGAGTTAAGCTGGCCAAACTTCTCTCGAATGTTGTTTAAAGTTATCATTTGGTGTCACGTGTGCTGAAGCTGCAGCGCCGCTCCCAAAAGACAGCTGACACTTTATGCTGAAAAGACTTTAAAGCGTACTGGCACACAGACAAAAAAGTTTACGAAAAAAAAGTACTGTCTGATTTTATGTAACCTTTTGTATGTGTATACAATGCAGTGCGCTTCAAGATCTGTTCAACATGAACTTTAACCAAATAACTCAACTCGCCACCTTTTGGCCAAGATGTTATTGTGTGGAAGAACGGAATGTCTCAAAATGGCATTCGTAAGTTGCTCTCCGGCGGATTTAAATAGCGCTTTACCAAAGCCTGAAAATTCAGTTCCGTTGAGTCACCGACGAAGCCTTGGGTACCGAGCAATACCAGAAAACAAAGAATCAATCTTTCTGGGGCCTTAAAAGAAACACACCTTGCACATTATATTCAAGTCTGGCCTATAGGCCCACGATAACAGTAAAGCATACACACCCGTCGTTAGTTTAAAGGACGCCGATCTTGGGATTTCTTTCGCGAAGTAAAGTGAAAGTGGCATTGCCCATTGCATTAGGTCCTACCTTAGCGGCCAATTCAGGCATGAGCTTTGCAGCCGAGACGCCGTCAAGTCGCAAATGCACTACTAACGGCTGTCCGTGCATGCAGCAGCAATCGGTAAAAATGTGTTCTTGCAATGTACCATAAGCACCCTTTCAAAGCAACAATCCCTCACGTAGCCGAAAAGCGAACAGACTTCTTTCTACGATTTGTGTAATGCAGAAACAAGTTGTGTTGGCATTCTCTGTTGAGGCACTGATACTGCGCACGTGCGTAGCCTTGCCATCCTGCTCAACACTACACGCTTTCTAATTACGTACGCCCCGAGGAGTTGCATTTTGACTTCAGGCAGCGTGTGCGTATACTAACGAGTGAGTGTTCTGCACTAACTGCACATTAGGCACGTCTACTGCCCATGCAATCAGTAAAATTTGAAAACTGAATAAACTGCTTCGAAAGATGGTTGACTGTACGAGCAAAACGAATCTCTCCGCGAAAGCTTTGAACACACATTTCTGATGGTACAGGGTGAGTCAGGTCTGTCCAAACAAGCGCTCAAACTAAATAAATAAACGAATAAGAAGAAGAAAAATTAGAAGAGAGGAGAGCCTGCTGATAGCTCATCTATTGTCCCTAAAACGTTAACCAGGAGGTTCAATGTTGTATTACACCCGGTAAATAGCTGCTTTAAGCTACACAAGCTTGCAGAGTGGTGGAGAATGAAAAAATTATGCTTGATCCCTCTTTCAAAGGAATCGCTGGAACACGAAAGTGAAAAGTGTATTTATAGAAGCTGTCGTATGTTTGCTTCGTGAACTCAGGGTCTGCTGCAGCGAAACGCGCACGATTTACAGTTCGGCGACCGTGTTGCAGGTTTGCTTAGCGCACGGCGTCCAGCTGCCGAGTCGCTTCGGCGAAGGTATATATATATATATATATATATATATATATATATATATACGAGGGTCTTTGGTCCGGCTCCGTATCTCGGGCAGCCTGTTGAGTTTCGACGCGCTCAGCTTCACGAATGTGAGTGGCAGAGTTCGCAGCGTACGCTGGCGTGTCTCTCGCCAGACAAAAGCGAGATCCGCTCGTCGACGTCGTTGCCTTTCTGCGCCGCTTAGCGCAGCAGTTTTCTTAGTTGGCACCATCGCAAGCGAAGCGGTATAGGCGGCGTGTAAGCACTGCTGATGCATGTTGAAGCTGCGCTGGCTGCACTCCGTAGGCGACGAGGCGTCACAGGCTAATCGGACGCGAAAGACAAACCATGTGCGGAAACTGCGTCGTCACCTCAGCAGAAGGTCTACGCCGCCTGCACCAGGCTACACCGCGTTGGAGCTTACCGCTACGCTGAGACTACTGAAGCGCTCACTGTCGGCGCTCGTTAGTGTTATTGTTTATACTGTTGTCTTGTTGATGTTGTCAGTTTCTGACATGTGTAAATCTAGCTCACTTCTGAACAACTGTAGAAAATCACGCAGTCATGCAGCGGAGAGCATCGGCACAAAAGTTGCCGAACACCATGGGTGTACTCATTTTTCCTCGACCGCCAACGCGCGACAGGTTCGCCGAAAGAAACCCGTTTATATTTTCGTGCCGCGTAGCTGACGGTATACACAGGCGCAGATCGCGCCTGCCGTGTCGGTGACACTGATGGAGCAGACGTCTGCGCAAACAGTTTCATCGATCGCACCAAGCCAGTCTCACTGCAATATGGCTCCGGCGTGGCGCCCACCATCAAGAACAGCTTATTTCTCATGTGTACAGCGAAATGAGGCGCTTCGTGATCGGCTCCATCTACAACGCAAACGCGGGCGTAACCAGTCCATAGGGTCGGTGTCTTGTCCCACGTGCCCCAAAAGCTTAAGGGCGTAGCAACAGGGTCTGTCAAGCTATGATGGACATGTATGCGTGCGTGACACCCACTCTACGCCCCTACATCGAGTACGCATTAAAAGCACAGGGGGACGTCCAGCTGTCGGTAGCTGTCGCTGCTCCCAGGAGACGCCGGTAGTCCCCGGTCACGGTCTAAAGATGACGATTCTTCACCAGCCTGGCAATCCTATAGGCCAGACAGCGCATGACCATCGCTGAGGTGCCCCGATGAGGCACGTTTTCTCGGGAAATGTAAAACATGGCGGAGGTATACGGGGGTGTTAAGCCGCTTCAACGAAGGCGGGAGCAATGCCGTCCATGGTGTAAAGCATCACGCATGCAGTGGCGCTGCGCTCGTCAGCAAGACTATGGCGCTGTTGCAAAATCACCTGTCGGTCTCGCCTGCTCACGCTGCGGAGATAAACGACTCTGTTCGTGCCAATTCGCGCGATCATTTGGATCATTAATTAACGGGTGCTATGAGATATCTCGTATATATCTCATGCTTTGTAACGAGTGACATTTTAAAAATAACTTCTGCTGAACCGTACAAACTCATAATTCATTAGCGTATGTCAAGAACAGCGTCGGTTGAGAATGAACCTAAGGGTCGCAGTGGTCTGAGTTTCTCAAAGTGAAATATGTAGCTGGTGCTGGAGTATTTACAGGCATCGCGGCGCCTGACTACTCAACCAAGTTTCAGTGCAATTTAGCAGGTAAAGGCCAAGTGCAACGAAATATCATTTGGGCTAAATTGCCTATAAATTCTTAGCTTATATTATCAATGTAATTTTGGCGAATCCGCGGGGCTGGTAATTGTCTAATTTTCTCATTAGATGCCTTGATATAGCACCTAAGCAGACGACGCGTGCACCTGGCGGCAAAACAGTATCGATGCGGAAATGGCGAACGTTGGAGATCCGTACTACACGACTTGAGATGGGCAAAACGGCTCACTTCAGTGAGCGGCTCGGGACATCTCAGCTCACTGAAATGAACCGGTTCATTTGAACGGCTTGCCAGTTCACTTAAATTTGTAACCTGTGTTATGCCGCGCGGCATCTCGGCCCGTCTCGTTTTCTTTTCTTTTTATGCGAGCTCGCCCCCACCTTCCCTTCCATATGTACTTTTCGTTTCTTTATTCTTCTTGAGCGCACGCGCGATACTGGCGATCATGCCATCATGCGCCAGGACCAAAAAAAAAATGAAGTCGCATTACAACACAACAGATCATTGTCCTCGTTTTCTTGACGTGCTAATGATGCAGGCTCGGAGTATGCACAGAAGTGGATGACAGGGGCGACATTTTCATGATTACACTAATTAGCACAAATGAAGGCCGGGACGTAAACTGTACATTCACCTTCGCTTTCGAGGTGTTGTTGTACCAGCGCACGATGCGGGATCCGTGAGAGTCGCGAAACATCGTTCGAACAGCGACAGGCAACGAACGGCGCCATCCTTTGTCAATTAAGGCTTATTCTCCCTTCGGTTGCAGCGGTTGCCACACTATAGAACGCACACAAAACCAAAGGGACTGCCGCGCATACAGCGAGCGAGTACGAGTATAGCCCGATTGCTGATCTCTCAGTTGCGCGCCCAGCCAGGCGCGTCGCTCGCTCAACGTGCGCAAGTTGACGGGTGTCTCTCCGGGCGTGCTTTCTCGTTGCGCACGTGATTTGAGCTGTCGCAAGAATGCGGGCGCGTTGCGTTGCCGCTCGGTGCTCGAACCCGAACTCGAGCACAAGCGATGGCTGTGCAGTACGCAACGCTGAGCAAAGGAAGCCCCGAACACATCTTTCCTGTCCCAGCTTTCAGAGCGCAAGCGTGCACCCCGGCGCAGCAGGCAAGTGCGACGCGGTCCAGCCAACACGCACAAAGCGTGTAAACTGCAGTTGACAAGGTTGCACAAGCTACGCTTCAAACAGCAACTTACCCATGCAAGATCTGCTTGGCAAACGCTTTCTCGGGATGACAATAAGTACTGTGAGCCGCGATGGCGCACGAAAACCAAAGGTAATTTGTATTCAGGGACGATATTCTCGAGCGATCATTCCCGGTAGTATATCATCATTGAGACATTTCGCGCATCCCTACGTCGGACGCGTAGAAGTAGACGAACGAAAACGTTTCTGAATCAGCGCCAGAAACGCTGTGAGAAGGAACCGCATGCTGCATTTGTCACGAAGGGGAACGTGATGCGGCGCGCATGGTATAGATGCGGCAGCAGGCCATGCCGGAATGCGATGCCGCCAGAGCGAAATGAGCAAAACTTCGTCACGGCTGGAGGCCGCGGCCTGTCTGGCCGTGAGTTTACGCGCACTTAGCACCGGGCCCACGGCCGTGCTGGAGGGTAGAGCCCTCTTGCCCAGCCAACGAACGTCAACGAACGGTGTTGAGGCGACTTTCATGCGATATTTTCGTGGTATCGCTTATTTTTCGTCTGTAGTCGTAGTCTGCGAGTGTTATTTCGCGATCATGTTTAATTACAGTGCACAGTGATGAATATGGTATCGTAACCGCATATCGAATCGGTAACATAATTACACAGCTCCCGTCGCAGTCTGAAAGATATTATCAATTAAGTTGCAAAGAAACAAAAGGACAGGACAATGCTGCCAACAAAGCTAAAAAAAATTTGCAGTCTCAAACAGGCTCCGTCAATAACTGCATGAAAGCGACAATCCGAAGCGTTAACCGACGTTCGTGCCGTTCAAATCGTGCAACATCATTTCCAGCACAGTAGGAACCTTTTAATCGTACGCTAAAATCACTAGCGGAACCGAAATGAAGCGGTGTTGTTCAGGCACGTACCCAAGGAGGGGTGGGGGGGGGAGGCGAAATTAAGTGGCATACCCTCCCCCTTCATCCCCCCCCCCCCCGCCCAGGTCACTACTCCTCACACACATTCCTAAAGCGCCGACAAATCAATCTACTCGGCGGTCAATATTTTGCTGCCTTTTACAGCGAAAGCAGTATATGACTAACTTCCGTTACAGTGTACTAGATTCTAGTACACTGTACTTCCGTAGTTGTTGCGGCGTCCGTCACCTGATAAAATCATGTGGCCGATCCTGGTGATAGTGCAGAAAGGGTCCAAGCTCAATGGCACATACCCCTGTGGCCTTGGGAACATGTAACGCGCCCTTCGAGATCTTCAAGATGGGACCACGTGTGGGGAGCGCTTAATGCCTCTTCACCTCCGCCGTGGGTCGGCCCGGCATTGCACCATCTTCGGGATCGGCCCACGTATGGGGAGTGCTTAACGCCTGCTTCACCTCCACCGGGGTTGGCCCGGTGTTACGCTATCTTCAGGCCGACCCGCGGCGGAGGTGAAACACTTTGCTTTTCGTTTGAGAGCTTTGACTGTCGTCAACTTTCACTGCCATGCATGCTATCTTCACGGAGTGGAATGGTTGTCAATCTTTTCCCTCCTTTTCGATGGCGGTAGTTATCGGCATCTCCTGGGGTGTGAAGGCCAGTTTTCTCATCGATTCGGTGCCCGCGCAATGAATTCGACATGAGTTCAGTTGTCGCCATCTATTCAACGATCATGCGCATCGTTGTTGCTTTAATAGTTCAACCTTTGTTTAGACTGATCCAGGGACCAGGAAAGGGATCCGGTTCATAGGCAGCTTGTCTGTATGCTCGTGAAACGAGTTGCGGCCGGAGAAAATGCCAGTTGCATTAAACTTTTCCTTTTGCTTCATTATTTCTTCGAGTGACGGCTCGCCACGACACTGGCAGATATACCCGCGATATGGGTTAGATAGGGTATAAAATAAAATAATGTGAAACAGCATCCATCATCTGACCCTGCAATAACCATTAAAACCATAAGCAATATGATTGTTGCCCGTTAGCCCGTCTGGCTGTACCTTAGTTGCACAGCACTTTTCGTGCAAAATTGGCAACTGGAAAGAAATGCCGCAAGGAGTTGAGAAATTAAGCGATCTACTAAGGGAGAGGGCCTAGGCAACAGCCAAACAGGAAGGAAAAGCGAAAATTAACAAATTTAGCCATTGTTTGTGAAAATATTTATGGATGAACATCTCTTTATTTAAAAAGGAAGTCGAGAAAACGCCGCCGGAAGCGGAGAATAATTCCGTGCGTTTTGAATGACGTTTCTACAGTTATCAGTCGAGGCGCCTGACGTAGCCACTTCACTGCTGTGCTAATGTGGGTAGTTTTCTAACCTTCCGCGGTGGGCGTAGTACGTCTAGAACCGCTGCTGTCTGTGCTCTAGGCGGTTGTACCGTACTGGTGACCATGCATCGTTACGCAACCACCCGAATAACAACACGAGTCGGTTTTGGCACTTGGTAGAGCAGTAAAAAAGGGATCCAAAAGAACTGTGATTGTTCCGCAAATATATAATAAAGTTCTTCCTCCTCCTCCTCCTCCGCAAATATATATTTCTCTATAATTATTCCAGAGTTAATTCGTAAAACGCTACTAGAAATCTTTATTTTACACTTCCGCTTGTTTACTTGTTCTTGGCAGTGTTCTTCATGCGCATATTTCATGCGTGAGTCCATTTGATGTGTTTTTTTGTGTGCCACGTAAAGGAGAGGTGTATCTCAGAGGCGTACCTCTGGGATACACGTTATTTCAATTCTCTTTTGCGGGTTTACGCGTCTTTATAGCGAGTTGTGAGCATTATTCACATTTGTACGAGTAAAGGTACCTCCCCCCCGCCTCATTTGCATAGAAAAGTTACCTTGTGCTTACCCCCCTCCCTCCCCCCCCCCCCCCGAAAGAAACTCCTGGGTACGTGCCTGGTGTTGTTGCTGCCGTTCTTGCAAACACGATCCGAAGTTCAGTCGAAAAGTCATATAACTTTAAGCGAACAGCACGAACTAACCGCCGCCACAGCTGCCGAAAGTTTCAAAACCGCCTAAAAAGAGCGCGAAGAGGCTTTGTGGCACCACCCGCGCTAACGGCACTGTGCTTGAATAAAGCTAGCCTTTTCTCATGCTTACGTATGTTCCCTTTAAAAGAACTTTAGTGCACAGCTACGTTTCTTGAGCAGCATACTCTTTATTTTTTTACTTTCCCTTTATGTATATTTTAAATTGTGCGCACCCGCCGTGGTTGCTCAGTGGCTATGGTGCTAGGCTGCTGAGCACGAGGTCGTGGGATCGAATCCCGGCCACGGCGGCGGTATTTCGATGGGGCCGAAATGCGAAAACACCTGTGTACTTAGATTTAGGTGCACGTTAAGAACCCCAGGTGGTCTAAATTTCCGGAGTCCTCCACTACGGCGTGCCTCATGATCAGAAAATGGTACGAGGTCGCGGGATCGAATCCCGGCCACGGCGGCCGCATTTCGATGGGGGCGAAATGCGAAAACAACCGTGTACTTAGATTTAGGTGCACGTTAAAGAACCCCAGGTGGTCGAAATTTTCGGAGTCCTACAATACGGCGTGCCTCATAATCAGAGAGTGGTTTCGGCACGTAAAACCCCATTAAAAAGGGGGCTGAGGAGGAAGACGAAGAAGACGAGTTCTTGAACAGCTGCTAATCCTGCTTCGCTCTGGTTTTTTCCGTGAAATTTGTGCGTACCGACGCCCCTGTGGCGGGTACGATATCAAAAGCAATGACGGACATTCCGCCTCCTCTGCCGCCAAGGTTGGGGCCTGGCCTCCAAGATGCAAGTCGGTCTGCTGCGCCCGACCACCTAAACGCGACTCTGCCAAGGTCATCGAGCTGCTCGGACGTCGACGACATGGATTCTGACGGCGGATATACCGAGGTCACAAGTCGTCGGTTGAAGAGGAAACTTCGTAGGACATCAAGCGTGAGTGAGCTGAACTACCATAAGCCACCCACACAGCAAGCGTACACAATCGCCTACGTCCCCGTCACTGCTACAGGCAACCTCAATTCCCTCAATAGGCAAACTCTCACTGCCTATCTCGAGAGGCTGGCTCCAGGGCAAATCAGAGAGGTCCGAATTAATCCCAGAAGAAACATACTTACTGTTGATGTAACTACACGAACCATCGTCGACACTTTGAAAGCTATAACTGAGCTAGGAAATATACTTGTCCGCTCATTCATCGTACATGGAGGCAGCACCACAGCCGGTGTTATCTACGATGTCGATACAGATATCGATAATGACGATCTCGCAACGCTAATCTCCTCGACTGTCCATATCACAGATATACACCGTTTGGGACGGTCGAGGTGCATAAAACTTATTTTTGAGGGAGAGACCTTACCAACAGATGTAAAAGTGGGTTATGTGCGACATCCTGTCCGTCCGTACATCCCTAGGCCCTTGCAGTGCCGTAAATGCCAGAAAATCGGGCATGTCAGTGCTGTGTGCATGAACAAGATGACATGTCCGCGTTGTGGCGGTGATCACGATGAGCTGACGTGTGCTGACTCTGACTTGAAGTGCCCTAACTGCGATGGGCCGCACAAGGCAACGTCGAAGGACTGTCCAAAATTAAAGACTGAAAGGTCTGTGCTAAGGAAAATGGTACGAGATCGATCTACCCACAGAGAAGCGGCTACCAAGGTCCACCGTCGCCAGAGGCGCTCACGTAATCGCAGAAGGAGATCAGCATCGACCAGAAGACGATCAGCATCGACAACAGGACAACCTGTACTCCAGGAAACGTCGTCGCGCGCTCCTGCTTGTCCTCAAACGTCAGAGCCACCTTTAACCACGTCTACTCTCCTGAACACCAAGGACACTACTATATGGCCTTCCCTGCCATCTAGGAGAACAGAAGTGCAGCCAGAACGCCAGCGTGACCATGAACCTTCACCGTCGGATGGGCAAATCAAGGCAATGCTTGCACAGATGATTCGTTCCTTGCGAATGCTGCTCATCGGAGTTCAGACGCCCGTTGCCAAGGCTGCGGTGCAAATTCTTGAGGCACTAGAACCAGTGCTTGCTGCTGTATAAAAGCTAGCAAACGCCATGGCATCATCAACTTCGCGGTTGTCACTACAGGAAAGGATAAGCGGTTCCGTAATATTCCAGTGGAACGCACGAGGTCTACGGGGTCGCCTGGGAGATTTTAAACAGAGAGTGCTCAAGCATCGGTTTCCAGTTATCGTAATATGCGAGCCGAATATGACATCGCCATTTAGACTCTCTGGATACGAACAATTCGCGTCTGTAACAAGTGGAAATACTAGCAAAGTTTTACTATGTGTGCGATGTGACCTGACGTATTCGCTAAACCAAGTTCCGGTGCATAACAGCAACGAGTACGTCTCTATAACACTGAAGCTAAAGCGCCGGATAATCTCGATCATTGGTGGCTATATTTCCCCTAGGGGAAGATTTGACTCTGTACACCTAAAACTTGTTCTTGACTCTTGCCAAGGACCTCATATTATTGTAGGCGATTTCAACGCGCACCACCATCTTTGGGGTAGTAGGATCACAAATATTCGAGGAAGACAACTTCTTAACTTCACAAGCAGCAATGATCTCACCATCCTGAACGACGGCTCACCAACATATCTACGTGGAACAACGTACAGCAGCTGCCTCGATTTAGCTATCGCTTCACGATGCCTTTCGTCTTCTGCTGCCTGGTGCACAGATGCTGAAACGTATGGCAGTGATCACCTACCTACCTATGTACAACTGAGGTGGTTTACAAGACTTCCAAGTTCTCATACGCGACGCACTGACTGGGATGCCTTTCAGAACAAGCTAGAAGAATCCTGCAACTCTATAATTTCACCGAAAGAGATTGAAGAGCGAATTACAGCAGCAATGCACGCAACAACATGCATCATCCCAGCATCAAATCCAAGAACATCCGTCGACGTTGTATATGAAGAGCTGCGGGCTGTTCGTCGTCGCGCCGAGAGGAAATACAGGCGAACTAAATTGATATCCGACTTGAGGACGTCACGCCGTGTGCAAAAGAAAATTCAAAGATACTTACAAAAGCTCGACAGACAACGTTGGAGGTCCTTTTGCACCAGCCTGGACCCCAGAAAACCGTTGTCCACAATATGGCATGTTGTACGAGCACTACCATCTTCTCCACAACAGCTACGTCCCTTCCGAGCTTTGGCTATCATCCAGACGCGCAGTGAGAAGGAAATCGCGGAAGATTTCTGCATACACCTCTCTGGATCTACAACATCGGTAGCTTCAGTGCTCAGGTGTGCTCCTCCAACAATGGACGATCGTCTCGACCTCCCATTCACGCTGCAAGAGCTACGTGCAGCGATTTCCTCTTCAAGACACTCAAGTGCGCCTGGTCCTGATGGTATTACCTATTCCACCTTGCGCCATCTAGGCCCTCGAGCGACTGAAGAGCTCCTGGCTTTATATAATCTCTCTTGGTCCTCGGGAACTGTGCCTGCACATTGGAAGACAAGCAGAATTGTGGCATTACTGAAACCAGGCAAGACACCCCATGCTATGCTTTCCTACAGACCTGTGGCGCTTGCCAGTTGCATAGGTAAAACCATGGAACGCATGGTTTTGACGCGCCTGGAGTGGTTTTTGGAGAAACGTAATATATATCCAGACGCAATGACAGGCTTCCGAAAGGGTAGGTCGTCAATCGACAGCGTCGTCGACCTAGTAACAACTGTTCAACATCAGAAACGTCGCCGTCGATTAACGGCTGCTGTCTTTCTAGACATCAAGGGTGCTTTTGACAACGTTCTACATGATGCAATTTTAAATGCCCTAGAAGAATGTGGCGTCGGGGGACGTATGCATCAGTGGATAGCCAGCTATCTTCAAGGGAGAACAATATCCATGTCAACTCCAGACGGTGAAACAATGAACCACCCCGTCTATCGTGGAGTGCCTCAAGGAGGTGTATTGAGCCCAACTTTATTTAATATCGTTCTCATTGGACTGGTCAAAGAACACGCACGCACAGTCTCGGTCTCTGTGTACGCAGACGACATCTGTATATGGACCACGAGCTTAACGCGCTTGCAAGTGCAAACGAAGCTGCAGCGCGCGGTGTCAATAACTTCGACATACCTAAACAGTCGCGGACTGCAGCTGTCACCGGAAAAAAGTGTAACCATGGCATTTACACGGAAGTCAATGGCCTGCTACCCCGTCATGATTAATGGGAAGATTATACCTTCAGTAACCCACATCAAGTTTCTCGGAGTCACCATCGACCATGATTTATCTTGGTCGAAGCACCTCTCTGGATTAAGAAGAAAGCTGGACAGCTTTACTCAGATCATTCGACATATGCCTGGAAATTCATGGGGGCCATCCAAGTCATCTCTTCTGCAGCTCTACCAGGCACTTTTTGTTGGGTACTTCCGCTACAGTGCGCCTGTACTTTCTCGGCTAAGTACAACTGCTATACGCACGCTTGAAAGTGCTCAGGCTCGCGCACTGAGAATTTGCCTAGGTCTACCACGATGTGCGTCTACTTGGGGCACTATTGCAGAGGCACGTGCGTGCCCAGCTCGAGTTTATCTGCAACATGAGCCATTGCGAGTGCATCTAAGGCTACTGACTAGACACAGGAATCATCCACTCGCGAACATCACGAGGGTACGGCCTGTGTCCGCTTACTCAGAAGCCGTGTTGTCGCAGCAAGACTTATTGCCGTCGGACTTCGAACCGTATGACATACCCAAAGTTCCACCCTGGACGATGGCAAAGCCAACGGTGAGACTCTCAATCCCTGGAATAACGAAGAAGTCGAAAATGCCGCTTGCTGGTCTCAAGCATTTCGCGCTATCATACATTGCTTACATGTATGGACATTATGAACATGTTTTTACAGATGGTTCCGTGACACAGACCTCTTCCGCGGCTGCCTACACGGTGCCAGGAATGGGGATCGCACAACGGTTCAAGACAGGACACAGGACGTCATCTACAGCAGCTGAGTTGACCGGAATTCGAGAAGCAGTTCGCTGCATACTGCAACAGAGTCTCGAGAAGTGGACAGTGTTCTGTGATTCAAAACCAGCACTGCAACTCATCAGCAATTATATGAATGACACAACCGCATATAGTCCTCTCGTTTATGACATCATGTCTCTGCTTGCTGAGGCGTCTCATTCCGGGCACACCATCGTGCTGCAGTGGATTCCTGGCCATTGTGGAATAGCTGGAAATGAACAGGCTGACGCGGAAGCAAAAAAGGCGCACACTGACGGAACCATTGTAAAAATTCATTTTTCCCGGTATGACATTAACACCTTGCTCCATACCACCATTCAAACTTCTACAGCACGACATTGGGACAACCCCGAACATCGACAAGAGCGCCTATATAAACTTGACGCTGGATTACAATTCCGGCTTCCACTTCGGTTGCGGAGAAGCCAGGAAACACTCATTCATCGATTACGGCTGGGTGTGGCATACACCCACCGATACCTTCACAAGATTGGACAAGCACGGGACCCTGAATGTAGCGTCTGTCACACGCTCGAGACAATAGCTCACGTACTTTGCGTGTGCCCTCAATATGCGACCGAACGAAGAAAACTCAAATCTACTGTTGACAGCTTGGACTCCCGCCCCTTTTCAGAAGAAAAGCTTTTGGGCGCGTGGAGGAGTGTTGACTGTGCCCAACGTGCCATAAAAGCACTTTTTAACTTTTTAAGTGAGACTGGTTTAGACGATCGCCTCTAGACGCTGTGCGAAAGCTGTGTGTGACGTGTAGTCAGTGCGAAATGTGTTTGCGCAAAAGCTTTTTGTGGCAAGATTACTTTTTGCAAGGACAAGATTACTCATAGTGTAGTGCGTCTCCAGTGCGCATCCGCATATTGGACAACGTGTATATAGTATCTCATTGTACCATATCATAATCATCCGCCACCTACCTTTCCCTGTATTTCCCACTTCCCCATTCCCCAGTGAGGAGTAGCAGGCTAGAGACACGCTCTCCAGGCCGACCTCTCCTCCTTTCTCTTCATTAAAATCGACTCCTCCTCCCCATTAAAAAAAAATTCAGAAAGTGGTTTTGGCACGTAAAACCCCATAACTGAAAAGAAAAAAAATTGTGCGCCCCCCTTTGCGCTCGGCAAGTCGCGGCAGGCTATCAATGTGGCGGCAAATTCGAACCGGCCAACGTGCGTGCTTCAACACGTGCGTAGGAAATCCACGAAGAAGCAGTTTCCACGCGCTCCATTTGCGGTGCTGATTAGGTTACAAGGGGTTTCCCATCCCCTACCAACCTGCTTGAAGTGGTAAACACGTACTCCGAGAACATCCCGTCACCTTTTCCGAAGCATGCCGGCAACTTGCACGCTTACAAAATTGACCATGCCCATTCGGCGAGCCCAGTCGCTGGTCGTAATCTGATCTCACGAGCCAAGTCCATCCGCTATTTATAGATGAGTCACCCTACATTCATATGGGTCTCGCTACACCCAGGCTACCTGCCGCAACCAGGCGATATATGCAGTGAACACCATGCTATGCGGTGACGCCACACTGGGCACCGGCGGGGATTGCTGCGCTCCATAAATCCGGCTCCAAATTTGAATCCGAAATGAAATTACAAGCGGCAGTCACAGACGGTTGGTATCTTGAACTTTTCAGAATATATGAACGTTCGCGCAGCCCTGGAAAATACAGGAACAGTTTCCGTTATATGCGCCTTAATTGGTGTTGCGCTAGTGAGCCCGAGGGCGCGGGATCCGATCCCGGCCGCAGCGACCGCATTTCGATGGGCGCGCAATGCGAAAACAGCAGTGTACCGTATGTTGTGTGCACGTACAATAATTTCAGGTGATCAAAATTAATCCGGAGTCCTCCACTACGGCGTGCCTAAGAATCATATTGTAGTTTTGACACGTAAAACCCCAGAGTCCATCAGATATGAACATGAAAGAAAATGCAGTTTGGCCAATAGCATCGCAGGTTAACAGGAGAAAGTGGTACCACATATCCCGACAAGATACCCGATTTTAAGACCAGAATGGCGTTTGCGAACGTTAGCAGTGTCACCATTTCTCCTTTCCAGATTTCACGCACCACCTCACATATATAGTAGCCCCAAAGTGTTCATTCATTATTGCTGCATTCTGCATCCCGTTTACTTCCACATTATCTTGGTGGGTGCCGTTGAAGTTAGCCTTTCCTTCGTATTTATATTGCTTGTCTATGGGTATTACGTAATTACTTCTCTCCATTAAGGAACGTCATTCCCAATTTCTCTGTGCTAAACATGAGGCCTAGATTTTTCGCTTCATTGCCACGTATATTCCCAAGTATCTGTAAATGTCTTGCATTGTCCACTAGTAGCACTGTAGTACTAGGTCATCCGCATACATCAGTCCAGGGACTTTATGTCGCACCCTTTGGCAATTACAAATGCAAGGTAAACCAAATCTTAATTGACTGTTTTCCAGTCGTCTTTTTATGCCCTTCACATAAAGCGTGAACAATGGAGACACAGGACATCCTTGCTTCAGCCTTTGGTGAATTTCCACCACGTCATTGCATTGTTGGTGTTCCCATACAATTTCTACTTGATTTCCTCTTCATACCTCCCTCAGCAGCATGTGCGCAAAGCCTCACCTGATAGTGGTGCCATGGTTTTGCTTGCATCGTGATGCACGAACACCAGTCTTTCATGTCAACCTTCGTAATACACTGACTGTGTTACAGCACACGGCACAACAAACTATATATAACGTAGCAACATAAAACCAGTCTCGCGGAAAAACCGGTTATGAGATTATTCGATTCACCAGTTATTCGAATTTTGAAACCGGACAATTGGAGTGGTTGGTTATTCGGTTAATAGTATCCCGATATTCGGGTAGCTGGGTATTTCTTCTTCTGTACTTGTGCTGAAACAACCTGGCTTTCTTGTATTTGTAATTTTTGTAACCGCTCGTACAAATCCGATAGCTGCTCTGGGTAACCTGCTTAGCTTTCCTTTTTTTTAAACACCAAATATTCGCATCCAAATATTCAAATATCTGGCTAACCTGTTATTTAAACTGGATATCCTGAATATCCATTTCTTGAAATCCTGATAACTGGCTGTCGAAACCGGATGGCTGGTTTGACGGATATTTGCAATATACAACAGACTGCTTGAAGTGGTAGACAAGTAGTCCAAGAACAACAGATTTTTGCAAAGGTATTATTTGTTTCAATATTTGACAGCACATTGTGTGCATGACAGGTGTGGCTATGTGCTACTCGTCTCAATTTACCTAATGATCTCATAACAAATATCGGCACTGCTCGGCCTTTTTATCAGTAGCGTTATTTGTTGAATGGGAAGAAGCGATGCAGTCAACAAAAATCTTTCTCAGGCTAGTCGGTGACATATGCTACTTAATGGCTAGTTAACAAAAAGAAAGGGGGTTAACCGAGGGGCCCGATTTTTATTAGTAATATCATAAGAAGCCAACAACAACAGCTTGTATTTTCACCTTAGGCTGTTTTGCCACTGAACACAACTTAGTCGTCCACTCATTAGGACGGGGCGGTTGCATTGCTTAGCAGCGATGTTGCGCGTGCTTACAGTTTGTGATTTTACAATAAATGTATTGACTGAGCAGGCAGATAACACTAAGGCAAAGAAAACGCCGAGAGACCGGACATGCAAGCAAATAGACTGGCGAAAACATTGTATGAAAGGTTCACACTGTAACATGTGTATTGGCTCCTTTCAACTTTCGTGTTATAAACACTGTCAAGAAAAATATTTCACCGACAATTACGATACTCCTTAATGTGAAATTTGAATGCAGCTCTATATGTGTTTTCGCTTCGCAATTTAATGGCTGGCGGGGGCAGTCTCATGCAGCACGTTGCAAACACAGCGAGGTGTGGTGCGACTGCCTCGCTAATCGGGAAATCGCAAGAGGCAGCACGTTGGTGCGATTCACAGCAACTGCCGCAGACAGACCTCCCCTCATGCAGTGCTGTCTTCACACAGACGATGCGTGCCACTCTGGTGCCATTTTGTAGCCATCGTCGCCGCACAGTGACTCTTGCACGGTGCTATGGCACTGCGCTTTTCTCACGCTTTTGCCATACCCGTGCACCTAAGAGCTGCGTTCTAAAATGCCAGGAAGTCCCTCGCACACGCACAAAAAGTAAAAAAAAAGCAGGTATTCTGCACGTACTCTTTTACTATTTTTAGCAGTTTGTTCTGCAATGGGCAATAACAATCAGTGCTTTATGCACAGTGATGCGAATGACTTTGTCAGGCATGCTGCACCGTGATGTAAGCAAATTACAATACCTCCAGCGGTCGCATCTGGCTAATTAATAAAATTTGTGTCGAATTTGTGGACGAGGTAAACTTTAAAGTTTTGCAAATCTAAAACTATTGTTATAAGGGTTCCACCTGAAAAATAGTTGTGCAAATCTGGAATTCGAACCGAGAGACGGTGAGATTTCTATGCGTTGTTGCATGGCGCGATTGCTGGTTTAACTTCTTATGATGCATGTAAGATAGCTTTTATATAGGGTGTCCCACGTAATTCGAGCCAAACAAAAGATATGTAAATGCCAAGTAGCTAGAGTGTACTAGAACTAGTATTCCAGTAGACTCGTAGCTGGACAAAACCAAGGTAACATGTTTGCTGTTGCTTGGAAATACTCAGATTTTTTGCATTTTGCCTAAATATGTAATTAGTCTTCATTAATTTATCAACTTCTCAAATATAATTAGATAAAATGTGTCAATGAGAAAATTGTAGAGCAACATGAGAAACTCCCAATACAGGTTTCTATTGCTCAATAAGTGCTACATGAAAGAAGCCTATGAATACATGCGAATTTGCCGTGCAATTAGCTGTTTGAGGCACTTAGCATTTGGCTCATTACGTGGGACACCATATATATAAGCTATCTATGTATCTCATAAAAGCTATGTTATAAAATTCAAGTAATATTGAACAACTGATCCCAGTAATTCTATTGTGTGGTATACCTTTTTATACCACTCATTTGCTTTCCCCAATTTTTTTTGAACTTTCCCGTTTCTCTTCTATAAGGCTGACCACTCATTATGCATTCCTTTATTAGAATTCAGTTTCTTTCGATTATCACTTATCTTTTCTGTTCTCTTAATACCACCAGAGTCTTGACTTGTTCTCCATAGTGGGTTTGCAACAATTTTTGACAGATAATGCGCGTCATCTTGTGTGCGTAAAGCACTCATGATCAAGAAAATCAACTGGCCAATACATAACTTTATAGAAACAAGGAGCTGGGCATCTTTCCAGTGTTACTGCACCTTGACAAGCAATATATGGAAGCTGCTCGCCATAAGTGGTTAAAACCATATGGATTCAGCACAGAAAAGCGCTTACAAACGGCTACGTTCCCGTCACTGTTCACATAAAGGCTGTACAACTAAATAGGTGGTGTCCAAGTCCTAACCCTAGCAGCAACTCTCTTGGTAACAAAAAACAAGTGTTGAAGGTATGGCTTTTGCCAATTTTATGTGCCACAAGCAATTGTGGGAGAAGGAAACGCATCGTAGATAGAATGTTTTAGACATATCCTATATATGCCTTGTACCATCCAATGCAGCTGGCACATCAGCGCACATTGTAGCCTTGGCAACAGCGAAGGGAACTACCGGGCTTCAGCGCAACATACTTCCCTTTACAATTGCAGATATATAAAAAATGCAGCAGCACATGCAAAGTGTAAGAAGGCATGCACACATGTGCCAGCAAATTACATGTGATTCTCTCTCTCTCTCTCTTGCATTCCTTCTTGGAAGTCATGGTGCAACATTTGCATTGCTCTGTCAGAGTCATGGCATGGATTCTGATGAAAGAGGTACTGTTTATGCAGTGCTAGCATTTCCCAGAGCAAAATGTCGCCAAAGCTCTAAGCAGAGCACAGAGTAAAGCAAAGTCAGCACATTAAAAAAAAAAAAACAATTTTATTGTAGTAACAGAGAAATAGAACACTACATTTGCATCGGGTTAAGCAAGTGCAATAAATATCCGGCTGTAGGAGCCAGACTCTTGCAACCCTTTCCTTCCTTTGTTACTCACACAAATAATTTGTTCCCAACTCTTACAGAACAATCAGAAGGATTAGAAATTTGATTTCTTGCTTAAATATGGCAATGGTGAAAGCACACTCAAAATAAGTAATACTAAAATTTTCCAAAACAGGCAGACGAAAGTGGAATGCTGCTAAAACTCAATAAACTTATGGACTGGGTTACAGCCTAGTCAGCAAGCACAGGTTTACGACTACAGTTAAATGGCTTGCATTTAATAAAAATGGCCAAGTCCATGTAAGCTTGCAGTGCATGTTGTGCTCCCCGTAAAAGCATACAACAAAAACCAGAAAACTGCACAATATATGCAATACGATAAACGAATACATTTCATTTGGCTACTTTGTAAAAACAACTGACGGTCACAACTTGGCACTCGAAACAGTTCATTAGTGTTCAATTCTATGAACTGTTCATTTGTGAATTCATTAGCACTAACCAAAGTGGGAGATAACAAAAATGATGCCAGACAATCACCATTATGCATCCAGGTTAATGGACCAAACACTTCCTGAGGATTGTGCTCTCCAGGCAATGAAGGGGGAAAAAGGAGTAATTCATTGCAGAGGATAAATTGTAATTGATAACTTAGTATGTACATAAATTCCATTAGACATGTTTGTTCATCATAAATTACCAATAACTCATTTTCAGACAAGGAAGGCATATGCAATTCAACTTAAATACAATTTTTTAAACATCCTGTTGTGCCTTAACCGCGAGATGTCTCATACCATTGGAGTGACCAAATTCGGTATGTTACAGCTGGCCAATGAACAGAAAATGCAAGAGGTTCTCGAGACTAAATACAGCACACTGAAATTGAAGTTCATCCTGGATTGCAGGAACACGCAGTTGCATAAAGCTGTCCAAGCCTGCACACAAAGGTGACAAATTCTGGTGGCACATTGCACTGCTGCATTTGTTCACATGCAGGGTTCCACGTAATTTCCTGGAAACAGGCCTGTCACACCATTCATGACACCTTCATACCAGCCATCGTCATTCTTCTTGATAACGTAGATCACAGAGTTCTCAGAAAAGGAAAGCTCATCGTCCTTGTCAGCTTCGTAGTCGTATATAGCAACCACTGTAAGTAGGCAAAGAAAAAAAAACGGGAGTGTTTAGCACAGTCGAAGACTGCACACATTAGCACTAACGTAACACAACAGCTTGCCAATTTTCTTGAACCTGCTCGATTGCACTTTTATGTGGCACTTCCACAAATCCCATAAAGACCAAATTCTGCAACTTTAGTCACCATGTAACTCCTTGCTCCATCTTTTGAATGTGAAGTGTGCACTTAATGCTGCAAGTATGGCAGCTATATAAAGTGTACCAGTCAAGTCACAACCTTCGTTGACCACATTTGTTGGCTTTATGAGAGTAGTTTGGCTAATACATAGCGTCGCTGACCGATAATTTGGACTTTACAGCAACTGCCAAAAATGTTTTAAAAATCGGGAGTCAAATATTGGATTCCCCAGAAAATATTACTGTATGTCCAAGGTGGCCAGAAAAGCTTCTCAACATGTTGCTGCGCACATATACACATGCCTGCAACCTGGGGTGGTTTTCTCGAATGATCACTTTCGGGGATACAATCCCTTTTAGGAGATTTCAGGTGACGCCACACTGGACATGTCCAAGCAGATGACTGACAGCATTCCTGACACTGCACACAAGCGCCATCTTGAAAAGTGACAAGGATGCTGTCGGCAGCACACCTCTCACCGGGTCACGCAATATCTTGGGAAAGTGATTGCTTGAGATTATCAGCGGAGCTTAGGGGGCAGTCTCAGTGGAGCTTAGGGGACAGTGAATTATGTCGTACACACATGATCTCTCGTTGAAAGCAGCTATTTTTGTCCTGCCTTAGGAAGATTTTCTAAATTCAGGCAGTAACCGTAGCTCTCCAATGTCCGATTACAGTATTTACCCCAAGGATGATTCAGCTTAAAACTCGATAATTCCCTTCATCCATTGGCCATCGAATGTTTCTCCCACGCTTGTTTCACAGGTTAAATTAAATGATTAAATTAGCTTATAAAGTTTTACGTGCCAAAACCACAATCTGATTATGAGGCACGCTGTAGTGGGGGACTCCTCATATTTGGGCTACCTGGGGTTCTTCAATGTGCACCTAAATCTAAGTACACAGGTGTTTTCACATTACACCTACAGCAATAAAATATCAACATTACACCTTTTATGCCCCCCTTCACATGTCATGCAGACTACATAATCACTTCCACTTCATGCGCATCTGTGGTAATGAATGGATTTAACACATCCACACTTCCACAAGCCATCTGCATGTAGAATGATCTTCCCAATGATATCGCCTCTGATAACTGGAAAACATTTTGCCACAAGCTTGAAGTACATTTTTTGCAATAGCACTCTAACATGGTTTCATCTTTATTTTTGCTTTTTTGCTTTCTTTCTATTGCGATGTGTTGTGTCGCCTTCTTCACTTGCAGTCAAACCCTCTTTAGTGCTTATTTCGCAAACATATTCTTTTTTTTTTTTCACTTGTGTTGAAATTCTTTTGTATTTTGCAACTTATTTCGTTGCGTTGCATTTTTCTTGTTCACTTGCTTTGTAACTGTTTCTCACGAGTTTGCTTGTGCTTTCATTGTAATAACTACATCACTCTTACTCAATGCTCTTTGGGCCTGTAAGGTATCTTTAAATAAATAAATAAAATGTAACGCACACCTTTTCCTTTTCAGAAAAATTGAGTAGAAAATTGCCTGCACAGTGCAATCCGATAAGAATCAAAAACCACATTAGGCACTCATATACTTTGCCATATAAGAAAAGTATATTGTGGCAAAGCTCACTTTAGGAAACCAGCCTCCATTATGCAACACATATTAGGCCCTTGCTCATTTCTCTTGCTAAAAAAATTGGGTGAGTACTAGATTTCCAATTTGTTTAGGAACTTTAATGTCCTTTCTATGTTAGTTTCCTACTTTAAACACATAGAAATGGGCGCACATTAGATTCAGGGGGGGGGGGGGCATATTAGAATGGGGCAAGTACTGCCACATGAATCAGCAATGCATTTTCAAATTTTTTTTTCTGCATCTTGCTTAAACTTGCCAAATAATTCTATCGATTTCAGTGGTCCCTTCAGGGTCGAACTAACAGGGGTTTACTGTACTTAAGGAAAAAATGCGATATTGTCGCTACGTTTTCAGTTTGGGACCTGGCGAACATGGTTATATTTGTCACAGGACAATGGTATTTTGTAAGCAGTAGCAATACCGAGTAGCATGTACAAGAGTAGCACATCAGTGCACTTAATGAAGTCTTCCAACTAAAGAATGAATTACTAGTTTGCTTAGACAACATTCTTCACGATGACACTGTGAAGGTGATTTTTGTCAAATAACTGTCTAGTTAACATTGTGCAATACTATACAGGACTTATTGAAGTCAGCTGCCCCTTGAATATGAACGAAAGTATCAAAATTTGCTGTTAACAAACATACTAAGCAAGTATGAATTTCCCACCTATCTACTAACTTTAATTATGGAAAGGCATGATTTTACTTTACGAGCCTTCTGCTCCAATGCCACATTGCACATTTTTGCACTTCTAAGCAACTCATAACAAATACAGGGCTTGCCATAAATACTGTCACACAGTTCCTATGTCATGTTTACACACGGAGTAAAACAGCCAGAATGTTTTGTGCAATATTTGTGCAAGAACGGACTTCCTAAAAAAAAATGAACCGCAGAGAGGCACATGAATTATGACACCACCCATGCTGTTGTTCTTGTTCCTCTCTATGGTTGATAGGTTCAGTGGTAAACATGCTTTTAAGCAAACACTAGCTAGACCAGGAACTAATTTTTATCCAACACTTTAGAAAATGAAATCTACTTCCATCAACTCAAACCTGATGGGAACGACGAAATTGATCCAATTATCCAGCGGGTTGAATTAAACAAGATAAAGAAAAAATGGCAAAACACACCGCTGCTTAATTTGGCAGTATTTGACTGATTCTAACATGCCCCCAAATCAAATTTGTTCCAACTTTCTATATGTCCAAAGCAGAAAACTAACACAGAAATGATATTAAAGCTACAAAGCAATGGTAGCCATTTCCCCAAGTCAGCTTCACTGTATGGTTCTTAAATAACAGTCAGCTTTGCCGCAGTACTCCCTGTTATGCAGCAAAGCGTACAAGTGCCACATAGGCGGTTTTGGTTTCTTGTCTGACTGCACAGCACCGGCGATTGTTGGAAAAAAAAAGGTCGCCGTTAGGATTAGGAAAATATTCTAATGAGACATTGTGAGCTATGGTTATTGCTTAAAACCTTGGAGGCTGAAAATAGGAGTTTCTGACGGGAAATGATGCGTTCAACACAATCACTGTCCCCTAAGCTCTGCAGAGACGGACAGTGCCAATAAAGGGGCTGCTTTAGGGGTTACCATAGGGGGTCACGCGCGTACATTCTTACTTGTCAAGTTCGAATTATCTGGCGAACGCCAATTTTAGGATCGAAATAAGGAAAGTTTGGAACTATAGAAAAATGCATGAGCACCGGCCAGAACCTTCAATCAGGATTGAATTAACCGGAGTCAAATTAAAGGCCTCCAGCTGTAGAGCCACATTTGCTTGGCTCACATCATTTAAATGCTTCGGGTACGTTTTTGCCTAAGCCGGCGAAAAATCCTCTGCAGCGAATTCAGAGCCTCGCTAGTACACTGCACTGTTTTGTTTGCCTTCTCCCCTAGACCGATCCAGACGGAAAGTTCACTGACTTCAACATGGGGGAGTTTGCCAGCCACTCTTCAGCTCGAATGAAGAGGGGTAAGAGCACGACACCACTGCTGGCTCTGCTTGGATTTGCCTGTAGGGGCTCCGTCCCGGTGAAAGGTCCAGGACTGCTCGCCGAAGTGGGACTGTGACAAGGGAAGCAAACGAGGCTGTAGAATTCCCCGTCAAAATAGAATTCCAATGTCGACATTGGCCCCTTTTGCATAGAAAGATGGGAGTTTGGTTCATGGTGGCTATCTCAGCCCAAATCATGACAGTTTCTGTACTAGTGTCCCAGAAAGACAAAAGACTGGCTTTGTTGGAAAGCTGTGACTGACATCAGTGCGGGCACGTGAGAGGTATGAGAGTTGTAGTTGGCTTGTACTACGGAAAATATTCTTGCCAGAAAAAATGGTCATCATGAGCTCATGTGCTCTCATTATATGGCCCGTGCCGAAAAACAGTGAACACTGCTCTCATCTTCCTTTTTCTAAAGCTCTCGGAGTACATGCCTTCTTGCAACTTGTAAGACAGCATTTCAAGGTTCTGTCACATGATCCTTCTAGCTGTCATTGAAGCCATACTGAGCTCCAAAAGTGACTGTTGTCACAATCTTCATTCACTGGTATTGAACAGTCTCTTTCTTGCAATCTTCTGAAGGTCAGGTGAGTTCAAGACAAATTGCTGCAGGGCTGGTCCTTGAGTGTTCCACACTTGAGAGCCCAACATGCAATCTTGCAGGTGTTCTAAACTTCAGGGTGTCTACCAAGTTGAGATTTCCAAATTCCCTGAGTTTTCCAGGTTTTCCCTGAGCACCTTTGCGAAATTCCCTGAATGAGCCAGATCTTTGTTCTATGTCAAGACAGGCTGACACCACGTTGCCCGATGCTGTCACTCTCTAGTAAGCATGCTGAAACAACAAAATGACTTAATCCAGTTTGAATAGTAAGGAGTAATATATATTTTATTTAAAAAGAAAACAGAAGGAAGGTGTTAGTAAAATGCACAGCGAAAGAAATGGTAAAGCCCATTCCAAATTGAGTCGAACATTTTCAAATACGAATGAAAAGGAGATGCATACATAAGTAAATATTTTTTTAATATCAGCTATTTCTATCAACTCATAGCAAGCTCATCTGTATGAGGTCCTGAACTTTGTCACAACTAAGGTTCTCTCTCAGCAGCTGGGAAGTCAACCTCAACTGTCCTGACATACTCTCAGCCCGTACACAACGTCTCAGTGTTGGGTTTCACTGCGTAAACAATTTATTTTGGTTTGGATGAGGGACACCTGTGTATCAGCATCAGCCATCACTTAGTTTTTTTAGCTCAAGCTCCTTCAAAAAGGTGGCGGCACCCTTCCTTTCCCATTAATTCCTCAGTGCGTCGGTCCTTTCTGTTCTCATCCTCCTACCACGCTTTCACCACATGGATCATCTGAAGCATCCTCTTGGTCAGTTGTACAGTCAACATTTGATTTCTTGGACTTCCGAGGGGCCGCAAAAAAAAAAAATTGAAAAAAACGGGCAGTCTGAAAAAAATTAATGCATGTCTTCAACTGCCTTTAAGGGCTAAACTTACCACAGGCACGTCTCAAAAAGCTCTGAAGGCCTGCCAGTACGCTTTTTAGGCATATCAGGGCTTGTACTGTGACAGAAGACGACGTGCACGCATGTGTAATTAAGTAATGCATACTGTGTCCCGCGACAATTGCCCCCTTCCCACGCTTGTTATGCTTCACCGCCTAACACTAGTGTACCGAGGCGAAGCTAACTTTCGCAGACTGGCATTACGCAACGCGCTGTGCTCTGCGAGCTTCAAAGCCAATCGCTAGGATTACAAAGGCGGAGACGGTGCCATTGGTGATAGCGGCGAATTCCTTCAATGAAAAACACGGCACCGCACGGCAAGAAGCTTAATAGCGAACATAGAAGCAGCTAGGCCTAACGTTGCCGCGGTGGTGGTTACGGATTTGCGGATTTGCCTGCGAGAGTGCCGGTTCGAGGCGGAGAGATAGTCAAAATAGCGGCGGTGGCGGCTTTGATTAATGCCATTTCAGACCTGCAGTCGGGGCAATATACATTGACTATATGGAGTACGTGGTGGTGCCGCAAAACCGTGCAAATTATTGGGCATGTCCGAAAAATCAGGCGTCTAGAAAATCGGTCGTTAACTACTCTGGCAATACATCGTGCCGATGACACGGCGTCAATGACGATTCGTTGCGATTCCTCTGTTACTGGAGCCAGCATTAACACGACTTTCGTTCCCTTTCAATAAAGTTACAGCTAATTTTCCCTGATGGAAGCACAAATTCCCCGAGTTTTCCCTGAGTTTTTCCAGACTGTTCAAATTCCCTGAGAATTCCCGGTTTTCCCGGTTTTCCCGGTTGGTAGACACCATGAAACTTGCTGTGGTCTCAGGAACAGCATGTCATGCTTCGATGAGAAACAGGACTGTGGACTTGAATATCCTTTCTATAAAAGTCTATAAATACACATGATCAAGCAGAATAAAGGAAAGCGAAGGGCTTGATCTCTTTTAGTTCTGACTATGTGAAGCCAAAAGACAATGAAGTAAGGAATAGCAGAGGGGAAACTGACCATTATTTTTACTAATTGTAATTTAAAACAGTAACGAAAATGAATGTGATAGTGGGCAAAAAAGAAACAACTTGGCACCAACGGGAGCCAAACCCACATCTTCCACATTACACATACAATGCCCAACCATTAAGCTACCGTGTCGGCCTTTCTCCTGTCACCTTTCTCAGGTATTGTGCATAAATACAAGATTAGGCCTGGCAATGCGCTAGCCAGATTAGTGCTAGCGAGCACCCCTCATGGCCATGAGTGGCACCCACTGAAACATGTGAAATTCAATCCACATGCTTGAAATGGCCAGTTTAATATACAAAAGAGAGAAGGAGAGGTTTCCAGGGTGTCTACCAAGTTGACATTTCCAAATTCCCCGAGTTTTCCAGGTTTTCCCTGAGTGCCTTTGCAAAATTCCCTGAGTGACGCAGAACTATGTTTTATGTCAAGACGGGCTGAAACCACATCGCCTGATGCTGTCACTCTAGTAAGCATATGAAAAAAATTTTTAAAAAGACGACTTAATCCAGTTTGAATACTAAGGAGTAGCGTTTATGTTATTCAAAAAGAGAATAGAAAGGAGGGGTTAGTAAAATGCACAGCAAATAAAATGTCTTCAAAAAAATTGCAAATCAAGCCGGACATACTCAAATACGGATAAAAAGGAGATGCATACAGAAGCAAATATTTTCGAATATGAGCTATTTCTATCAACTGATAGCAAGCTCAGTGGTATGACGCCCGAACTTCGTCACAATTAAGATTCTCTCTCAAGAGCTCGCAAGTCAACCTCAGCTGTCCTGACATACTCTCAGCCAGCACACGCCTCAGTTGTGTTTCACTGCTTTAAAAGAGTTCATTTTGGTGTGGATGATGGACACCTGCGTCCCGGCATCAGCCAACATTTCTTTTTTTAGCTCAAGCTTCTTTTCTCGTTCATTCCTCTATGCATAGGTTCTTTCTGTTCTTGTCCTCCTTCTGTAACTCGTTCGCCCCACAGACCATTTGAAGCATCTTCTTGGTCCATTGCACAGTTCACGTCCGATTTTTTGTACACCCTAGGGGCTGCGAAAACGTCCGAAAAATCGGCCAGCTGGAAGAAAATGCATGTCATTTACTGCCCTTAAGGACTGAAACCACTACAGGCACATTCGAAAACGCTCTGAAGGCCTGTCAGTACACGTATTAGGTGTATAAGTGCTCATACTGTAACAGGAGATCCCGGATGCACGCCTGTATAATTAAGGAATAGATATTGTGACCCATGACAACTGCCCCTTCCGACGCTTGTAATGCTTCACCGCAATACGTTTGCGTATGCTTCACCACGTAACATTCCTGTACTGAGGCGAAGCTGACTTACAGGAACCAACGTTATTCAACGCACTATGCTTTCCGAGCTTCGAAACCAATTGCGAGGACCACAAAGGCGCAGTCAGTGCCATTGCTGACAGCAGCGAATTCTTTCAATGAAAAATACGGCACCCAAGGGCAAGAAGCTTAATAGCTAACGTCGAAGCAGCTACGTCTAGTGTTGCCGCAGCTGTGGCTATGGCTGCCAGCGGAACTGCGTGCGAGAGTGCCGGTTCGAGGCGGCGAGGTAATCAAAACGGCAGCGGTGGTGGCTTTGATTAATGCCGTTTTGGACATGCGATCACGGCAAAGAGTCAGGATAATCGGACGGCGAAGGGTTCTTGCGTCCGAAATTTCCGACATTCGGATACATTGACTATATGGGGTGCCACGAATGGTGCCACGAATGGTGCACGTATGGTGCCATGAAGCCGTCCAAATTATCGGGCATCTGGAAAGTCGGTCATTGACTGTACACTGGAAATTCCTCCAGCCAACGACTGGGCATCAAAGACTATTCATTACGATTCCTGTCTATTACTGGAGGCAGCATTACTGCGACTTTCGACCCTTTCAACAAAATTACCATCAATTTTCCCTGATAGAGGCACAAATTTACCAAGTTTTTCCAGACTACTCAATATCCCTGAGAATTCCCAGTTTTCCTGGGGGGTAGACACCCTGGATTTCAAAATCAAAAGAAAGCCAACTGCTTGTGCAAACTGTGTGACAGCAATCGTGGGGCACCCTGTACAAGTACTATAGTAAAAACGAGTGGAGCCCCTAACATGGGAAGCGTACCTTTCTCCAGGTAGGTCTTGGGTACAGAGTCCCGCTGGGCGTCCGGCCGCTGGTGCCCGTAGGCTGGTGGGGAAGGCGGAACGTAATTACCAGGGTACAGGGGCTCGGGAGGTGGTGGAGGGGGGAGCGGAGGTGACACTGCGCACACACACACACACATACACAAAGAACATTCCAGGCTTGATCAAGGTCGTCCAGGCAGCATGCACTGAACACACACTGTTCCACTGCCTTCCTCAGGTCATGCGGGTCAAGGACAGGGGAATCTGCAAAACTGCAAATCTTATGGAAACACGAGTCAGGCCAATGGTTCTACATAATACTACCTAAATCTGCTGATCATGGTCACATGCCTTAAGCACTGCATTCAGAAGCAAGCCGTGCGCCTTTTCAAACAGTGTACTCCTCTGACAGACCAGCAGTAACCATGCATCACCCTAATCAACGATCTCAAGAGTTAGTGATTGCACAGTGCAAAGGCAAGTTTGTCTACTTGCATTCAGAATGTTACGCTAAGTAGGCAAGTTAGCATTGGCTATTTAGTAAATGCAACAATCTTTACAGCAGCCTTTTAGTGCACAAGCAAAAAACAATATTTCCAGCTTGTTTAGTGGAAGTTAGAACTAGCAGCAGTTTAGGGGTTGGCACCATGTTAGCATAATCAAAAAACCAGATCACATCCAATGTCACTCGGGATACCACAGCAAATGTGTGCCGGCATCACCCCTTGCATAAAGCTGCAGACATTTTCACATGCTATTAAAGTGCCCGAGAGCTGTGGTAATATAGACACATTTGAGTTTGAGTTGAATTTACCACACACGCCATGAACTCGTGGAAAGCATGATGCCAAATTGCAAAAAAGAAAGCCACAGTCATCCCTTTTGCATTCAGTAACCACAGCTTTTGTTTTGTGTGCCTTAAAGCAGGATTGTGCGAATACTGAATAGTAGATTTCAAATTGAACAAAGAAAGCAAAGCTGACTATTGAATTGAATACCGAACTTAAGAAAATTTTAAACAAAATTTAATGCTTATGAATTTTGGGCAAGAAAATCTGGGGCTGCACGTGCTCAGGAGTCTCCTAGCATTGCATAACAAGAATGTAGCAAGATATTAAACATAGGTACACATAAATCAAGACATACAGTATGATCTACTCTTTGAATTAAAAGTAATACCAAGTTAGCATGCAAGTGTTAATTACAACTCAGTTATATAGTATATGAAGTTCTGGAAAATACTTTTTTATCAACAAAATTTGTATTTTATAGAATCAAGTGCTTTCTTCCTCTGAATCTAATGAATTATTGATGCTCTGTTGTACTAGCTCAATACGAATAAAGTTCTCAGTTAAATAGTGGACCTGTGTATTGCGGCAATCTTTTATTTACTACACAGAAAGTTTTGCTTTGCTGGCACTAACAACACTGCCAGCACCAGCAGTAAAAAGAAGGCATCACCCATGCCATCTCATTGTCAGGTTCGGTAAGATTTGCCAGCCGTGACAAATTCTAAAATCTGCAGGGTTACGGTGACATTCCCCCCTTGTCCTTCTGCCATCCGCACTAATGCATGCAACCAAGTCATGATAATTTTGCGGCCGCCAGGTAAATTCAAAGCTAGTTTTCATGGTGTATTGCTACAAACCAAAAAAAGAACAAATAAAGAAGCCTGACGTGCATCTAGGAATGGCATCAGTAACAAGAGATGACCATTCCGTGTGTTGCAAAGATGGTGGCCGTAAACAACTTTGTTCACATCCTGTGCACTCGCCTTCGTTTGAGAGGCGGTTTGGCAGCTTTCCGAGTGTTGCACATCTGCTGCTTATAGATCTTTGTCGGTTCGGCACCAAACCGTAACAGCAACACCTGACGAAGCAGCAACGAGACCTAATGGCCTAGGCAGTGTGGCTGTGATGAAAATCTGCCGCTGGCCAACGTGGTAATGTGCTACAAGCCGCCGCGAAATGCTTGCTACTAGTATGACCAAAACGAGAGCATGGTGAAAGCAGAAACCAACGTTTTGACAAGTGGTGCCGAAACTTGTCAAAATGTTGGCTCCTGCTTTCACCTTGTTCTCGTTCTGCTCGTCCTCTTGAATTTCCATCTCCCACCTTCCCCGTGCTTTCCCTGGATTGCTACTACAGTATGTTATACAGGCGGCTCATCATGCGATCGGTCCCGAGGTCACGTGTGCAGGTTAGACTGACAGCCGTTGAAGTGGCGTGAAGTTCGTCACTGCATATCCAACATGATCTGCGTGCTTGTTGGTGGCTAATCAGCCAGATCTTCACACTTGTGGCGGCTTGCAGGAAATTGTTGCACAACGATCTCCCGGCCCACATTTCGACATTTATTCAAGAGCACCTTCAGGGTCCTTTGGAAATCATCTGGATACCTGGTCATGACGGGCTGCCGGGAAATGAAAGAGTTAATCAGCTCGCCTGCAAAATTGAACCAAGCACCCTGCATTCCGCGACCAGCCCAGACGAAAAGGTGGGCTCCCCTGCTTCTGTGGCCATATCAAGAGGCAAGGCACAAGTTCCCCAAGCTCCGCAAAGTGCTCACCCGTCAACAGGGTGTACTGATTCGTCAGGCCGACTGAAACTCTCTCTACATTAGTGCGAATGCACCGCGGCCTCTTACCTGAAGATCCCCCACCCTGCCGATACCATGGCGACCACCCGAACACATCCCATATCTTCTGGTCCTGTGGACCACCCCCACCTCCCCTGCCTGCCCCTACAAATCTTTCCTCTAAACCCCATGCCAGGTGGCTGACAGAAGCAGCCAGCGCCGACGACCAACGGTACCTTGCGGCATTTATCAGTGCTGCACTGAAGAATGCCACAAGCGAGGCTCTCGACTGAGGGCCTTTTCACCACACCACCCAACATGAAATAGTTTTTTCTCTCTCTCTCACACTTGTGTGCTGCTTATGTTGCCATCCCCTCTGTCTGTGTTGCGTTATCATTTAAATTGCTCCTGATGACCCTGATGAACCTTGTACCAGCAGAGTCTGCGAATTGCAGCGTTCGGGCGATGTGTGTGTGATTCCCGCACTGACCAGACGTTGGGAAGCGGTTGTTGCAGCAACAAAGTACGCTACTGTGTCAGCTAGGGCAGCCTGTCTGCAGTGCACTCAGTGGTCCTTTTTACGGTCAAAACTAAGTGAAACTCTTGCTCGGGTGGCATCGAGCACAGGGAAATCGCGGCGCACGTGAGCATGTGGCACTACGCATGTCTCTACATAGCAAATACGTTGAATATTTGAAAAATCAATAGATATTCTATTCGCAAATCGAATGATTCAAATGTTCACTAGGCTATTCGGCAATATTCGATATTTGCACACCCCTACTTTCAACACCTGCTAGGTACTCTTCAGCTCCAAGACTAAAAAACAAACAAAGTTGAAGAACAAAAAAAAAAAAAAGGGTTGACATTGCTGCAGACATTTTGCAATAATATCCATGAAGCTAGGAAACAAATTCATCGCACATAACCAAAAAAATCTAAGCAGTTCATTCAACAGCATGACCATTTTAACTTGATGAGGAAACTAATAAAAATCTACCAACGAGATACTGTACATGTTTCATGTTAACACGAAATAGGCACTATTAATATTAGTGCCTGCTACAGTTGACCTACATGTAATGTGAAAAATGACAACTTCCAGTGCTCTTCAACGTGCATCTTTATAAATACTTGCATACTAGTACGTAAAGGACTCGAAAAGCAACTTCATTTTCAATATAAGATGAAAAAAAAAAAAAACGATTTCCACTACACATTTTGGTCAAAACGAACGGTGCATGTTGATACTAGCATATACTGTTTTGTCTGGCTCACCAGTAGAGAAGACTGCCATGCAGCTGCAAATGGCAGAAGTGGAGTGCCGCTTAATCCGTGCATAATGTGCATTAACTACTAAAATAAGGGGAAAAAACGTGCATAAATAAAGGATCTGCGAACAGCAACCTTGTCAAGAGAAACTGCATGAAGAGAATGGCCACAAAGAAGGTAAGCACATACAAAAAAATATAAAGTGATACCATAGTTCCATAATTGTCAGCCTTTAGCTTAATGTCATAAATGTCCCTACCTTTAGCTTAATACAAGGAGCTCATTTACGGCAATGGAGCGAGCGACCCTCTACGGCAGCACACCCTTTTCCTACATGCTGCGCCCACTATTTATCAGCGGAGAATGGCAATGACATAGTGGCTGTGGCATTGTGCAAGTAATGCATAACAGAACCGATAAATGTTACTTCGTGCCGCCTTCCACATGCCTGGCCCTGTACCAAGACCCTATTGGCTCCCTCCCACAGCTTCTGCAAAGGATACAATCCCGAGCAAGAAATTCTATCTCAATCTGGCTCGATCGCGGTAGAAATGCACCTCATGACACCTATATTAGACTTGCACAGAGTTGTGCTATTTCATCTCTACTTTTTTAGCTTTAATGGTGTAGTTGCTTTTACCGAATTATCGCTTGTACAGTCAATGACCAATAATTCAGACTCCACGAGGAACATAAATAAGTTCGAACTATCGCATGTTCGAAAAAAAATTAATGTATCCCAAAAAGAATTTTATTTACGTTTTAAGGCCCCGGCACAATGAATAACTGCTCAATTCGTTGCTGCACACACTTCCGCTTACGTGCAACCAAGTATGCCTGTATTTATGCCAGTTTTGTGCTGTCGCTGTACGCCGATGCAATGACTACAAAGGCTCAGGCCCGCATATGAAGGCTCTGGGGCACATGGCACATTCATCATCGTCTGAGTTATAGTCGCTGTCTGATGGTGGAAGAACTTGCTCAATTCGTCACTGTTAAGTGCGGCACACGACAACACCACGCTGCAGATATCTGCAATGTCTTCAAAGGTAACGGTGGCAGAAATCGGCACACCGCAGCTTAGCGGGTGGCCAATGATGTCCACATATGAGCATGTTGTGCTAGGCAGCAGGTTCAGGCTCTTCAGTTGAGGCGTCATCACAGCTCGACTTGGAATGAGTGTTGAGTCCGAGTCCGAATGACTCCAAGTCAGACTGTGAGGGCATCTTTGGTGCGATTTGACACGGCCTGTTGATAAGTTCCAAGAAATACTTCTTGGAGCTAACAGAGCGTTGTCTGGAGAGCAAACTCGACAAACAGAATGGCATGAGCAGGCCATGCGCGGGGTTGACAGAAAAGGATACGATTTCGTGATGTTGATACAACCTATAATTCAGGCAAAGCCTCCAAGATCGGCATTTGTAGGTGAATCTCTGAAGCGTAGTGCTGCGACCAAGGCAGGGCCTCAGGAATTACCATCTAACGTGTAATCTCTGAGGCCGTACTTGATGTCTCATCAAGGTTGCCAGAGGAGATAATGGCGGCAGAGTCTGCATACGCTAAAGCCACGGACAGAGCCTGGATAACCGAATGTAGAGCTGGCGTCTGTCCGAAATATTGGCCGTCTTTACACATTGTCTATGGGTCTGTTGGCGGTGCCGTGAAGCTGTTCGAATTACTGAGCATGTCCAGATTATTGGTGCCCGATTTATAGGTCGGCGACTGTATTTAATTTTTTTCGCTCTACCGCTCACTTCTTTATAACGAGGGTTTACCGTACTTATGCATTTACAATTTGAGAAAGCTTTTATTTTTCTTTACAGCCGAGCTGTGGCTCATCATGCCTGGCTCAATGACCAGATGGCTGGGCTGTGTAGGCTGGACTATCACCCCAACAATGAGCATGCTGCCGAAGTGTTGCTCTTGTCTAAGAAGGGGCCAGCTGTATTAGTATACCGTCGCCGACTGATTTTTCGGACTCCAAAAATTTGGACATGCTCGATTATTCGATCTGCTTCGCGGCACCGCCATTCTCCCCATAGAGCATAATGTATAACAACTGCCGAAAGTTCGGACACCTTGAAACCTCTTGTCTGATTTTTCGGACACTCCTTGAGCCAACTAGATCGAGAGCACCATGCACCGACTGACTGATGCATGGTTCGACTTGCTGAACAGCACTTTTTATTTGAATGAAGCCTCCTTGCTGCCCCACGAAGTGGCGCTACTGGAAATCCCCGCTCATCATCGTTTCTGCCTGGTTCGTAGCCACAGCAGTTCCGGTCTCAGCTTATCAGCCATGTCAAGACAATCCAGCAGCTGATTTGTTTCTTTCTTCGTCCACGACGCTGCGAGTAGGCCACCTTTTTCGTTTGTGCGACTGGTGTCGGCGTGACGGCGTAGTGATGTTTCCTTTGTGTGCTATGTCGAGGTTGCGGTGATGCAACGCGGCATACGAAAACATCGCATCAACTGTCTAATGGCACCGACAGTGCCCGCGCAGACTGCGCTGGGGAATGCCGGCAAGCGGGTGCCAGGAGGCCTAGGATTTGTCGCCTTCCGATGTGCTCCCTACTGACGCCGAAAATGTTCTGCCGAGACCTGCACAGTGGTTGCATTGCGATTCCGGACACCGTCTCACTTGACAGTTTCACAGGTGCTGATACTGCCGTACTGACATGCGCGGAACTCGACGACAGCGAGATCATTCGTCAGGTTTCTGCTGCGCCACCAGACGATGACTCCAAGTCGGAAGATGACGCACCATATGCTATGCTGCCGTCGCATGCGGAGCGTGTACCAGCAGTGACTGTGCTTTCAGCCGCCTATAGTGGCCGTACGACCCTCTCCGAGATTCAGGCTTATTTGATTGCGCCTAACCGAAACAGCGTGCAATGGCACATTCACGATTTCTTCACGCTTACTGCTGAGCCCGAATAAGTGCGTGGAAATAAAGGATTTTTTTTTCTTAATCTGCTTTCTCGGACACCTGTTTATTCGGACATTTCCACAGTCCCCATGAGGTCCGAATAAACAGTCGGCGACTGTATATGCTATTTAGTACTTTGGAATTTCTGCAGATATTGTGAACAATTACTGTGGGGTCCGCCTTGTTCCTTTAGAGCTTTTTGAAGTAATTTCTTTAAATGTGTCAGCATGCAACATCACTTTTATTGCCTCATTCATCCAAAGCAAGAAATTTTTACGAAGTAAACAGATGAACTCTTACTGTCCTTTCACACTTACCATTCCCGTGCCGTTCATACTCAGCAGTAGGTACAATGCCTCCAGACATTATGTGTGGTGGAGGAGGCTCCGGAAGCCTGTCTGTGAGGCTCGAGGTCATGGGGTCACTTGGTGGCGGTGGCTGATGAGCAGGGGCCATGCTACCGTAGTGCTGACTCTGTAGCATTGAGCTTGGAACCATTGATGTCGGCACCTTGGGCATTTGGTGGCCCATGGCACCCACCGACATTGGACCTGGTGCCGCTGGATTCTGAATCGTTGGGTGAGCAACACTCCCTGGTGCTATGGCCACCATTGAGTTCTGGGCAACACCAGCTTGCATTGCCGGGTTCTGTGCAACACCTGACGGCTGCTGTTGCTGTCCCATGTGACTTGGGTGGTTCAAGGTGTGGTGGGGCATTGAGTGGTGGTGATGGCCTGAAGGAAGAGATTAAGCTAAGTTGTCAGTCCAGCCCAAACTAGCACAGCACATGCTCTTTGATCAGATGTCGAAGTCAAAATTAAATATAACAAACACAAACATAAAAAAGAATCTAAAACTTTGTTGGTCATGGTTCAATTCAATGAGTATTCTACTGCTATAATGCAAATGCAACATCTGGGACAACATCTGGGACAATATGCAATATCCGGGACCTGTTGTCATCCATTCTCATAAAGTTTCCCTTTTAACAGCGGAACTGTTTAGGGGCTCGCAATCTCCGCTGAGCGTGGTTGTCAGTGCGCGTCTGTCATGCCAAGCGAAGGTCCTGGCTGGGCCGACAGATGCGCCATCTCTCTGTCCAGCGGGGAACCGCCACAGCAAGCATCTGCATGGAGAAGGTTCCCTACTGGGCCGACAGATTATCAGCGTGAACCAGGTGGTGGGAGAGGAGGAGGTGAGCGGAAAGCGGTATACTAGAGAGAATGCACCTATCAGACGGCCTTTCGCGCCATGGACGCAGAACGGTTAGGAGGTCCCTAGTGCGCTCACCAGCGAACTCCAGCCCATACACACTCCGGAAACAGCGGACGGCAAACAGCTAGAATGTCAGCATGCGCTTGTCGAAGCATTGGGTTCTCCTGTGCTTCCCCAAGAAACGTGAACCACAGAACCTAGCTCAAAGCAACGATACAGATGATAAATGACAAGATCGGAGTAATAAACAGAGGATAATCACACAAAACCAATAATTACTCAATAACAGAATAGATAATCATAAGAAAAGATATGTGATCACACGAAAAGAACAGATAATCACAAGAAAACAACAGAAAAGAACAGACAATCACAAGAACAGACAGGAATAGATAATCACAAGAAAAGAATAGATACTAAAGACAATCACAAGCAAAACAGGAGAGCCACAGCTCCGCTGTTTCCTCAAATTTCACAAGCGTGGAACTGGCTTTAATTTTTTCATTGTTTGCCATGTTGTGCAAGTCGTGCCACTGTGTGCTACACTGATGGCAATGCTGGCAAAACAACAGAAGTACGTGGCCAAGGACTTAGTGATCAAAGTTGAAATCTTGCAAGTGTTGAAGGATGGTGCATCCGGACAAACGTCACATGAAAACGCAAGACTCGAAGAGAAGCACGTTGGATACGTATGTGAAAAACAAGCAACAAATCCTGCAAGCCTTCAAAGGTGAAATGTTCCTTGCTTCAAGAAAGTGGCTGAAGAAGCTTTGTTCCAGTGGGTGACTGACTGTCATGATGTGCATCTGCCTTTGAATGGACCTCTGATAATGGCACAAACGGGGAAGTGCCCAACAATGATGAACACCGATTCACTCAAGGCTTCCGCAGGCTGGTTCACGAGGTTCCAAGAGACACACGAGCTCGTTTTCAAAGTGTGTGCAAGAAAAAGGACAGTGTTGATGAAAACATGACAACCAAATGGAGATATGTGCAGCTGCTTCAGCACATCGCTGCATGTCACCCAAATAATTTGTTCAACGCTGACAGGACGGTACTCTTTTTCAAGGCTCTCCCAGATAAGACGGTGACCATCAAAGGAGACCCGCACATTGGTGGCAAAAAGTGCAAGCAAAGAATAACTGTGCTTCTTGCCACCAATATGAGTGGGATGAAGTGGTTGCCCTTTATGGTTATTGAGAAGGCTCCAAATCCATGCTGTTTTGAAAATATCAAAAGCCTTCCTGATGAACACAGGGCCAATGGGAAGGCTTGGATGACCTCAGATATTTTTCGAGGCTGGCTGCAGCAGCTGGACCGAACGTTCTCTTCCAAGGGGCGCAAAAATTATAATGGTTGTCGACAACTGCAGTGCACATAACTGCATGATCGAAGTGAAAAGCATGAAAGTAGTTTTTTTTTTTCATTTAATACCAATTTGCTATTCAACCCACGGACCAGGGTATCATTCAGTAAGTGAAATCTAAATACCGAAGAGAAGTGCTAGAGCGGGTGCTTTTGCGCTCTGAAGTTAAGAAGCAATATGAAGTGGACCTTCTCAGCACGATGCACATATGAACACACTTCCACCTGTTACTGGCAACTGTTCTCAGCACAGCAGTTTTGTAAGGCCTGAGCCCGAGGGTGTGGCAGTAGCAAAAGAGGTGTCGGCAGAGCCCAGCTGTGATGACTGCCTGGGCTTTTAAGCTGTTTTGCCAACTGATGCGACAATTACAGACTACACCACAATTGACAAAGGCGTCCTCACAGCTCGCTAGCTAACCGAAGAGGGAATTATATAAGTTATGCACACCCCAGACAACCACAGTTCTGATGAGGAAAGGACATGTGAGGAGGACCAGCCGCAACCTCATCACACCTTGTGGGATTTGGGGGCCATGGCCTCAGAGTCTGGCACCAACTGAGGGTCGCTTGCTAGCCTATGTCCCCGGTGTGTCTCGTAACGGGTAGCTGGCCTACGCTACCGGGCATGACACAGAGGCTAAGTAGGCTCATGCGATCGTCCGAGCCTTCTTGACAAGGGTTGCTTCTATTGTGAAGAGTATGAGGTCAGGAGGATGGAGAAATGGAACAGGGGATTTATTCAGATAGGAGACGCAAACTTATTAACAGAACAAGGGATATTCGTACTGGCTGTCGCACAAAGCACAGTACATCGTTCTCATAGCATGAGCTACATGTCAGAGCAGACTTCATCTTTTTGGGAGGACACGTCAGCACACACCAGCACACCAAAAGTGTCCCTATTCAAAACAGTTCATTTCCCTAGGGGACTAAACTAGGGAATCTGATGACTGTGTCTCGGCCAATCATGATCGTCGAATCGTTGAAGTCGCACCCTTCCGCCGCACTCCATCTCCAATGTTGCACAATCACTTCCGCGTATGGTGCAACCTTGTGGCAAACTGGGAACCTGATGTCGACACTGTTCCATGGAAGATGCTGGCCCCTTGCAACAATTAGTGGGCTGGTGGTCATTACCACCTTGAAGGGAGCTTCTCTGTTGCTCCGTCACAGTCTATGTCAGGCCTTGTCGCTGTCTGGGCGATGCTGGCAGGATGCATCGCGAGCTTCGCCAAGCTGAAGTGATTTGGCTCAGGAAAGCAGGAGAGATACGAAGGTTGCTGTCCCTGCTGGCTGATCGTAACAACCTCAAGAGAGGCCACTGAGCTGCTTTTAATTTAAGATAATTCTTGTTCAAACACTTCCGAACAGCTTGGGTGCTGTTGACCACTTAGGAGAACATGGAAAATTTGTAATATCAGTTAGGGTTTAAGCAAGAAAGCAGACATCTATAACAAGGTGCTTTAGCAAATAAAGGTATGCTGCTACAGCTTGATCTTAATGCTCTTTGTTGTTCATTCCTTAATTTGGCATTTGAATAATTCGGACATTATTTCCGGTCTCGTGAGATATGAATTAACAAGCTTTTACTGCATCTCGCAATATTGCTTAAGGAGGAGGAGGAATAAACTTTATTTGTGCACAGCAGATTTGAGACCTAGGCCTCTACCTAAATGACGGCCTCGAGCCCTTGGGCCCTGGCGGCATCTTCGGCCTGCTGGATTGCCTTGCGTTGGTCTTCCGGTGCACAGCTGAGCAACACGGTCTCCCATTGCTCTCTGGTCTTAATTATTTCATTCTGTATGGGTGTACGACGACAAGCCCAAACCATATGTTGTAGGTCTGCCCTTTCTTCACAGAATCTACATCTATCCGTGTAAAGGTCCGGGTAGTAGCGGTGGTAGGCCACTGGGTTCGGATATGTATCTGTAAGAGGCGCCATGCCGTCGCTTGCCGTCTATTTAACGAGGAGTGTGCCGGGGGGAAATGGGCCCTTCCCAATTTATAGTGTTTGGTGATCTCGTTAAAGCTGGTCATCCGGTCTCTCTCCGTTCCCAGTATTTGTTGCGTGTCACCTGCTCGGCCTGTCAGTTCTCGAGCCAGGTTGTGCGCTATTTCGTTCCCGGGAAGGGAGGAGTGTGCGGGTGCCCATATACCGTATTTACTCGCATAATGATCGCACTCGCGTATTGATCGCACCCCTAAATTTTGTCGTCAAAATTCGATTTTTTTTTATTTCCCGCGTAATGATCGCGCCCCGAACTTGTCGCAGCGATATGTCGTGTGCTAAGTCTAGCGAATAATGATCGTGCTTACCACCTGTCGAATGCTACGCGAACGACTCTTTAAGACAAGCCAAGCGGCCTGCACGCACTAAACATTCTTAAGTAGATGCCTCATTTCATTACTTTCATCACTTTCCGCACTTCTATGACAAAATGAGGTACAACCAAACTTGCCTTTATTATGGGTTGGCTTTATTATGGCTGATGTCAACAAGAACAATAAAGGCCCATTTCGATTCTTTTCATCTGCTTTTGCACTCGTGAGCACGCAACAAATCGCGCGCGGCAATGATATTAGCCACGTTTACTCTGATACGTTAAAAGTGTACCCTATTCATACGCCGACGCTTGTAACACAGCTAAGATATTCGCCCACCCTTAGCGGAAACGTACCGTATTAGCATAGTAGTGAAGACAGATGCCGCAGTTTCCGCAGCATGCCCATCATGTGTTTATATGTCACTGGCTGCTAAGCGCGCCCACCTGTTTCTGTCCCCTCAAAATGGACATGGCTACGTTATTGCCGCAAACTTGCCGATATTAACGATATTAATCATCACTGATACGGAAGAAAGTGTTTCAATGCACGTAATGTACTCACGAGAAGAAAAAAACATCGCGTTCGGCGCGTTCGGCTTGCTCCGCCAGCCGCCATTTTTGTTTTGGTGTCCCGCACCCGCAATCTCACATCTCGCAGCAAACGCGGTACGAAAAAAAAAAAAAATTTTTTTTTTCGCGGGAAATTTAACCCGCGTAATGATCGCACCCCTGAATTTGCGTCAATTTTTCTGACAAAAAATGCGATCATTATGCGAGTAAATACGGTAATGTGAATGTCGCGATCTTCACGAAAGTTGTTTAAAATTCTGAGTGCTTCCGGCGAGATTCTTCTTTTGCATAGTTCTTGACGGCTGTCTTGCAGTCGCTTACTACGATGTTAGCTTCCGTGGAGGCTATTGCCAGTGCTAAGGCAGCTTCCTCCGCCACCTCTGCCTTCCATGTTTTCACCGTCCCACTAACTCTGCAGTCACCCTCTAGACTCGTAGCAACTATCGACATACTCTGTCCATTTGCGTACTCCGCCGCGTCCACATAGACCACGTCCCTGGCATTACGGAATCTTTTGTGGAGAGCTCTCGCTCGTGCGTTTCTTCAATCTGGGTGAAACTCCGGGTGCATGTTTCTGGGGAGTGGGGGTATTGATAGATGTTCCCTTATTTTCCTTGGGATGTCTCTCCGCACTGCATGCTGTGCTTCATAGGTTATTCCAATGTCATCTAAGATGTGTCTCCCCGTCAAACTCTGTGTAAGCCTTTCATACTGCGCTACTCTCTGGGCCTCAATAAGTTCGTCTAATGTGTTGTGCACGCCGAGCGCCAAGAATTTCTCGTTTGACGTATTTGCCAGAAGTCCCAAGGCTTGCTTATACGCCCTTCTAATAATGCAGTCTATCTTGGCTTTCTTAAGTCGAAATTCTTTTCCAGCCATGGAGTCAACCAAAGTGTTTTCCACGCCTTAACCTGAAAAGTTCTAGATCCAGACTCCGGATATCTTGAAATCTTGAGTTTGAAAATACCAGGAAAAAGGCAACAAGGCAGCATTAGCAGCGTTGCTTGCACTTGCTAGCTAAGCCAGACACTGCGCTGGCCCGCAATCCCCACTTATCCTTCCCCCTTCTTTCTGTTGTAGTTAGTTGCATGAGCCAGGGTATCTTTTCATTTATATTTTTCTTTTAACCCCAAAATAACATATGTCTATCACCCCTAGCACAAGCTTTCTTGGCTGCTCACTGCCACTTTGTTGTGGCCTCATGCAGCAGCATGAGCTGGGAGCCAATGTCCTTTCCTTTAAAGTAAAGCTCTCTCTGCTTCTTCCTTCGACTTTCCCACTGCTGCTGCTGTCTGACACACCGTGTGGTTCACAGCTTGTGTATACATGACAGGAGTGCAGCAGAGAGGAAAGGCAAGGCGAGCAACTCGTTTAGACCTTTGCACTGCATCGAATATGTGTGATGCCCTCCGTACTCCCTGGGCGTTGCCACTTTAGCCTTTTGATAGCTGTAATTATCTGTGACACCCCGCAAAAGCATTGCAGAAGCTGCAGCACTTGCCCTTCTACTACATCTACATGCAAGTTCAGAGGGAAGCTAAATAGAATTGGAGAGGAGGGGGGAGAGGAGGCAGAGAATGGGTAGAACTGACGCAGTTGTGAAATGAGTGAACAAGCCTTGCCACTCTTTGCTCGCAGTTCCCATACAAGGGGGAGAAGGTTGGAGGGGGCATAGGGGAAAAGTGACATGAGAAGGCAAGGAAACAACAACGGCTGCGCACAAACGGGATAAATTTAAGTTCACAGTACGGTACGCTATATTTCTGTTATTTCTGAAAAATAGATACCATGTTAGTTAGTCAAGCCGACTTGGATTTCATTTTTTTTTTCTTAATCTGCTTTTTCGGACACCTGTTTATTCGGACATTTCCGCAGTCCCCGTGAGGTCCGAATAAACGGTCGGCGACTGTACACGCAACCATAGTGCATATGTGCAGCATTCGCTTTGTGTACTACAAGGCTCGTGTGTGTGTTTGCGCTCACATGCAGCAGTCTGACCTTGCTACGTAGTGTGGACCCGGTGTAGTCCTTCAGCAAATTGACCGATAGATATTAGCCACATCCAACTTGTACATTCTTGAAGCGCTATCAATTAGTCTGCCAAGACATCTACCCAGAGCGGCCCCGAGAGCCCACACTGGCAAGCATGAGTAGGACCCGACGTTAAGCTTCGTGTGGTTCAGGGCTAGTTGAGAGTTCAAAACTAGTCAAAATTGATGAGACCGGACAACTACAACACCGATAAGCAGGATGGCCACAGTTTATTTCGTGCACGAGCTGCTGTGGCCCAGCATGAGGAGATGATAGCTGGCTTCTTCCTGAAGTACGTAACTATATTATCGAAATTTGAAAGCACGTTTTCACTTACTTCACTCTGTTTATTGAACTCCATCAATAAACATACACAGCAACATTAGGAAGAAGTGCACGGATCGAAACACCATTTTTGGTTGACGTCAGCTGTTGGTGAATAGCAGCCTTGTATGGGAATCCACTATTTGATGAAATAAGCATTCAGAAGGGAGCGAGGAGCAGGCTTGTGTTGAAATGAGAGTGTGAGAGAAAAGTGACTAAGAGTTCGTGCCACGAACACCTGCAAAACTTGGCTGAGATACTCATAGTAGCGTAGACCATCTGCAAACTGTTTTTTCACCAAGCCCGAGGGGTGCTTCAGGGCCCCTTTACACATATTCGTGCACAGTGAACAAGAAATACGGTAACCACTATGAAAACAACACAAACAGTGAACGCCTTTCACGTAGTGCCCTCTGTTAAAATCTCGACATTTCAACTGGGGTGGCAAAATACAGCAGAATACATGTAAAGTTACTTCCCCGGCATGTTTGCCAGTATTTTACACCATTTGTAGACAGAAAAAAAAAAAAAATGATATTTTTGAAAACAATAAAGAGATGAAAACGTTCAGTGGCTTTCCTATCTGCAACGTCTACCAATATTTTGCACAAGCTCGATTATCAGGCTTTATCCACGGCTTCACCACAGGCTCCATAAAGCCAACAGAAAACAGCGACCTCTATTAAAATTTTGGACTTGATGTGCACGAGTCACATCGTGAACATTGTTGCCATGAAAACATTTTCAGTTGTTTGCATTTTCCCAGAACTTTTATGACTGCCATTTGGCTATTGAGGTTCAATAAAAGCAAAACTTTACATCCTAGGCTCCCATTCTATGGCGGCAAAAGCCCGATTTTGTGTGGTGTGGTCAGGCAGAAAATAGTGTAGCCGGAGTCCAAATTTGAGTGACAATTGCGGTTGCCATTGGATACTTGTGGCCAAAGTTTCTTGAAAGCAAGCAGGTCGTTTGTCAGTGTGCTGCCCTATCATCCCTTCAACCTGACGTGGTGCACGTGCAAAATAGATTTGGAACCTCACACGCATGGCATTTGTCAATAATTGACCCAGATTTTCCAATAGGGAGCACAAGCGAGTGCTAAAATGTAGAACCAAACTGATGCTCTACATGCTGGCCAAACTGTATGACTTCATTCAGCTGAGAGCAGGACTTTTCTTCCCAACTGCACCACAAACAAATGCCAGTTAAAATTGTACTTTAGCTGGTCTGTATACTAGTACGCACACATGTAAGACTTGTATGAAACATTCATAATGCATTGTAGAGTACAGAACGGCATTCATTTTCTTGCAGCCAAGTTAAAATGCATCACAAAATACACCCACACTCCAAAGGTGCCGACGCTGAAATGAACTGCTTAGGCTTGGATTCCAGGGCTAAACACTAGCCAACACATGACTACAGCTGTGTGGTTGCCACTGAACATGCACATCCCACTAAATTTGGCAAGTAAATTCAAAATGAGTGTTTTGGAACATTTTAGCACAGCTCAGTGGTTCAGTTCAAGATGGCGTTATTGACACAGCACTTCCATCCCTGTTGTGGTTAGTTGATAAGGCAATGTGACATGTGCAAAAACGAAAACGTAAGCGTACCTACAGACATGCCAAACCTACCCATGGTATGCTGACTCATTGGGTGCACCATACCCACTTGAGGCTGACTGGCCAGTGCTGGAGGAGGTGTCATCTGGGATGGCGGCAATGAACTCGGGTGGCTGGACCCATGATGGCCATGCGCTGGCAGCGTGGAGTAGCCACTCCCTGGAAGAGCCAGTGAACATTCGGAAATGGACAGGACTTCAATGAGTGCCGCACAAATGTCCTCTAAGGGTGACACAAGGTGAAAAATCATGTTACATTGTTTTTTTTCTGTTGTAGCTTATTTTATCATGTTCGAACATCCTACTTTTGCGCAGCAAGAATGAAAATAATATAGGAGTGAGAAGCAAAAATATATCTGAATGAGCTGCGATGGCTTAAGAAATCGCAGATTTCAGACATTTTTGCCTATCTTCTAGTGGCTTTCACACCAGCATGGTTGGTCGCCAGATCTGCCACTTGCAAGAGGTAGCCTCAGCCCTCTTCTCTTGATAGGAGCATCCATTGGTATCGTATATCCACAGGAAAATATATAGAAAATACTTCTTCCCGAGTTTTTCAAGAGCCCTCACTGGCCTTTTAAATTACGTGACCTGAATCTGGGACTGCCATTGGCTACCACCATCTTAGAATTGTGCTTGCTTCGTGAGGCTTTGTGCTGAACGTGTTGCACATCGTCTCAAAGTGAACCAACTTCTGTTTTGTTATCTAGAGTTTACCACGGTGAGCGCCGAGGAAAAGTGCGACTTTGGCCTTTGGAAAAAATGGAGTGGTGAACCATTCAAGGGAAAATTGCAAACAGAAACAAAGGAGTATGACAAACTCGACTGAAGCGGCAAGTACGCCGATGATGCTCTTGATCGAGTTGGCTCAAGGGGTGTCCGAAAAATCGGATGAGGGGTTGCAAGGTGTCCGAACTTTCGGCAGTTGTTATACATGATGGTCTATGGGGAGAATGGCAGTGCCGCGAAGCAGACCAAATAATCGAGCATGCCCGAATTTTTTTAGTGCGGAAAATCGGTCACTCTGTATACTACCGTAAAAACCCGTGTATAGTACAAGGTTTTTTTCGTTATTAGCGTCCCAAATTTCCGCCTCGTACTATATGCTGATCCGGACAAAAATTTCGAAGTTCAGCTCGAAGTTTTGGTTTCGTTATTGCTCTGTGGCTACGGCTTGCCTTCGCTATTGCAGCGTGGCTACAGTATCGTTTCTTTCTTTGTTGAGTGCGGACCTTGGCAGTCCAGGTGCTAACCGCGCTTCGCGAAGTGCATCGTTTTTAGTGAAGGAGCACGATGTCGGGGGCACGGAAGCAGTACTCGGCAGCTTTCAAGCGAAATGTGATTTTAGCGGCAGAGGAAATCGGCAACAGTGCGGCCGGGAGGCAGTTTGGCGTCACCGAGGGAAGCATCCGCGAATGGCGACGGCAAAAAAGAAGCACTTTTCGAGTGCAGCGGAACGCGAAGAAGCTTTCACGGCCCGAAGAATGGGACATTCCTGGAAATTGAACTCAAACTGACGGAATTCGTCCAAGAACAGCGAGCCGCGCATCTTACTGTGAGCGTGGAGCTCATGCAGGCAAAAGCTAGGGAGCTTGCGAGAGAAAAAGGCCTAACGAGCTCCACCTTCAAAGCAAGCAAGCATTGGTTTTATCGGTATATGTGCCGTGCAGGATTTTCATTGCGCCGGAGAACTTCAATTTCGCAAAAGCTGCCGGAATCGTTTGAAGAGTTACTGGTGGCTTTCCAGCGCCACGTTATTTCATTGCGCAAGTTGAAGAACTTTCAGCTAGGGCAAATCGGCAATGCTGACCAAACACCAGTTTATCTGGACATGCCATCACCCCTCACCATGCACGAAAAGGGCTCGAAACAAGTTTGTGTCTTGTCCACTGGGAACGAGAAGACGCGTGTTACCGTCATGTTGTCATGCACGGCAGACGGACGCAAGCTCCCGCCCTATGTCGTCTTCAAGCGCAAGACAATGCCGAAAGGTGAGCTGCCGAAAAATGCAATCGTTAAATGCCATGAGAAAGGGTGGATGAATGAGAGTCTTGTGCTCGACTGGATAAAGTCCGTTTGGTGTAGGCGGCCCGATGCACTGTTGCCGTTCCCTTCCATCCTCGTGCTGGACGCATTTCGTGGCCATTTGGCCGACTCGGTGAAGAAGCTGTTGCGTGATTGTAATACTGAACTCGTCGTTATCCTGGGTGGAATGACGTCTCAGCTGCAGCCTCTAGATGTTTGTGTCAACAAGCCTTTCAAGGACGCGGTGAAGCGGTGCTATGCAGAGTGGATGCGGTCAGGTGAACCTGCAGTGACGCCGACTGGGCGGCTGAAGCGGGCATCGCCAGCCACGGTGTGCAAGTGGATCATGGACGCATGGGCGAGCATCCCAGAAGACCTTGTGCGTCGCGCTTTCAAGTGCGGGATCTCGAACGCGCTCGATGGCACCGAGGACGAGTACCTCTGGGAGGATATGTCAGACAAGGAATTGTCCGATGAAAGCGCAGCGGAGGACGACAGTGAATGAAGTGCTGAGTCCGATTTAAATAAATGTTTTCCCCAAATTTCTCTCACTCGTATTATACGTGGGTAAAACTTTTTTTTCCATTTCTCGTCCCAGAAATTTCACGTCTTATTATATTCGGGTTCGTATTATACGCGGGTTTTTACGGTAATATGAAGCTATGCCTCCTAAGGAACCCCACCCTTGTGTGCTGAACCTCTGCTCTCCTCTTCATGGTCGCTCATTCTCCTCATGTTTACATTATCCAAAGATTGTACGAGTTGCGCATTTGTAAACTGACGAGCTTTTGCAAGGATTTTAGCATTGTTGTATGCAGTTATTTCAGCGGGTTATATGGGTGGATTTTTCTTTTTTCTTTCCAGGCTGTTATAATCGGGGTCGCGGATCATATGTGGTGTTGGGTTATACGCAGAAAAATATGGCAAATATGCAAGTGTTTTTGCATTTTGCCCCCATCGGAATGTGGCCGCTATGGCTGGGAATTGAATGCGGTTGGCAGTAGGATGCCATAGCTACAAGGGTAAGTGATAATGGAAATGAAGCCACCTGGCGCACTCAGTATACCAACCTCTCCGAGGATGGCCGAGGGGGTAGTTGGCGGCGTAGTTGCTAGGCACCTGTGGTGGGGCAATCGGTGGTGCAGGTGTACGGTACTCTCTAGAGCCACGGGTCAGAGACCCTACGGTGACCCCTCGGTTTGCTTGAGGCGGCGTCGGTGGCTTTGTTGTTGGCGCTGGTCCGGCATTCATCAGAGCCTGCCACAACAACACAAGGACCATTGAATAATGTCGCAAACATGTGCAGCACTGTCAGCAGACACTCTTAGCAGATTGGTGCCTGCTATTGTATAAAAAAAAAAAAAAAGAGCATGCTGGTAACAGCTAGCAGCAACAGACAAGAGAAATACCTAGTAGTACACTGAACACACATTTAAACTTCAATACAGCACACTTTAATGTAGCCAAATTTCCTATATAATGAAACGCATCACTTTTCACAATTTCAGTGCACAGAACACCCCCCCTATTTTCACTTTGTAGAAGTGAATTTCACCAGAGTTTAATCATTTATGAAATTTTAGTTCTACATTGAGACAAGATGGAGGCGTCAGATGGATGTTAACTGCTACTGCAATTAGTCAAGGGAAGGAATTTTGTAAGATGCACTGTATGTTCTTCTCGGAAAGCCTGCACGTCACTAGCTCTGATCTACCAGGACGCCAGTGCGCATAGCTGGCACAGTGTGGTGCTGCGCAATGACACTAAGGGGCACAAGTGTTGGTGCAAATCATTGTACGAAGATCAAGCCAGCTTTGAGATTTAAAAAAAGCTAACGGGAGATTAAATTGAAAAAGGTAGAGATAACCAAGGAAAAGCTGGTTGACTAGTAGGGAAGGTCGACAGAACAGACCTGTTAGAGTCGTAAGGAGAGACATTACATTTCCCTTCCCAGCAAGGTGAAACCTGCCACTGCCCAATACAGTCTACTTCCGTTAATTCGACTCTGACGGGACCAACGAAAGTGACTGTCTTATTCGGCGGGTCGAATTAAACAAGATGAAGTAAAAATGCCTAAACACACTGCTGATTCATTTGGCCAGTATTTGCCAGATTCTAACGCATCTCCGAACCTAATGCGCCCACGTTCTATTTCTCCAATGCAGCAAACTTAGACATGACATTAAAGCCCCTAAACATTAGACCCATGTTGTTCCAGAACAGCATCCCAGGCTCACTCACCTGAGAAGATGGGATGCGGCGAGCTTTGTTTGCACCGCCATTCCCCGCTGAGGACGTGCGCAGCCCGTGTCCAACCTCATCCAGCACTGTGTAATCGATGGGGCGGCGAATGTACTTGACAGGACGCTCCTGACTGGCTGGGGCCAGGATCTTGTGCTGACGAAGCGTGCTCTTGTTGGCCGTCAGCACGCCAATCTCCCGCCGGGCCACTTTCTCCTTGTGGATCATTACCGTCTGGCCTACATATGTGCAAGGTGGTTAACTCTGGAAAAATTCAGTTTTCAAGGACACTAAGTGATGGAAAAGGAAAATGAAAGAGGGTCAGGATAATGTAATGATCCTATTGCAATTATTTTCACACTCTTTGGCAGAGGTGTGAGCAGATGTTGATAAAAAAGGAATACATTAGAGCCTGTTGTATTATATGTGAGAGCTCAGCAGTAAAATATACTCCAGACTTGACACGTTCTGAAATTTAACCAAGTGCGCTAACATAAGTTGGCATTGTTATAGGAAGTACTTACCAAATCAAACATTTGTTAATAATTTCATATACTTTTGTTTAGAGCATGTTTACTCACTTTAAATGCATGACAGGTGATTCACAGTGCATCCAACAGGGGATGCCCATAAAAACAAGAACACAGACACACACTGTGTCTAGTTTCTGCAGTCATCCTTTACCTAATTTGCTGCGATTCAATCGTCTTGCAAGACGAACTAGTCCAAGTTTCCATTTTATTTCAAAGAAAATTCCATGACAGGGAAACACACACACACACACTTGACTTTCTTAGCCATATCACGACCTTTAATTTGTTAGTATAAACTCCGCTTTTTGCATGTCATGTGCATAGGTCTCAGTCAAGCAAATGTTTTCACGTGGGCCTGTGTGTTTCTGTGCAGCCGATGACTTCTCAACAAGCCAGAAAATAAGCTAAGAAAGCGGGAAGAGCAGAAACACGCATCATGATTAAATTGGCACGTGGAAGGACGGTACAAAAAGAATGCATGAAGGACAACTGCCGAACTTCAACTGAGCTTTACTACAGAAAAAGTACACAGGCAGCAGTTGCTGCAGGGAAACATTGGAAACAAAACATAACCATTGCACACATCGTCAGTGCAATCACAACAGAAGCTCATCCGTGTCATACATCACTACAGAGCAGCCTGATATGCACAAGCTTAAAGACAATTTGTAAACACACTATGGCATTTTTCGCTCTTCATGCTTGCAAAATTCTGAGCTTTTTGTGCAGGTTTACCTCTTCTTTTTTTGACAGATTAAGTGACGCTGTGCTAAAGCAAACATTTCCTTCCTTTTTTTTTTATGAGACATGGCTCAAACAATTCTCCCTCTTTCTGAGCCTTAAAACTTCCAAGTATAAAAGTGTCAGTGAACGTTCAACCTTTTCCAATGGTCAGCCTTACTAGCACAATCTTTCCCACCGCTTGAAGAATGTGGCCAGGAAGTGCGGCATTCCCATAGTGTTTTCTGTCCCCGGAGAAACTGGTGCAAATGTGCCAAGGACTTAACTGTGCACAAACATTCCATAGGTGCGAAAAAGCATGCTAGGCACCTTGTACACTCCAGACGGAGGTGGTTTATCGAATAACACTCTCCTGTGGCAAGTGTGACGTAGGCCAAAGTGGCAGATGCATTAACGACCACTTGAGGGAGCTTCAAGCATCGAGGCAGGCCTTCGTAGTGTGAGGTCACTTGGCTGACCCTTGCAAAAGGGGTGTGCACTCCGGGGTTCACTGACACTTGCATACGTACTTGGGAAATTGAAGGCTCAGAAAGAGAGAATTGTGTGGGGCATTTTGCATAAAGAAGGCAGGAGAAGGTTACATTAGTGCAGCATCACCTAATTTGTCAAAAAAGAGAAGAGGTATACTTGCACAAAGAGCTTCGAAGTTCACTGGCATGAAGAGCAAGAAATGTCAGCGTTTTCACAAATTGTGTCTTTAACCTTGCACAGATCAGGCTGCTCCATAATGATGCATGACATGGATGATATTATGTTGCGATTCCACTGACAATGTGTGCAATGGTTATGTTTTGCTTCCAATGTTTTCGTGCAGCAACTGCTGCCCGTGTACTTTTTCCACAGTAAAGCTCAGTTGAAGTTCGGCAAATGTCCTCGATGCATTTTTTCTTTGTCCCACCCTTCCATGTGACAATTTACCTATGCTTCATCAAGCCAGCAACCAACTAGGCTAAGTATTAATTAGAAACATGCAACCCTCAACACTAGTTCACCAATCATCTTCCTTCCTGCATATACTAGGAATCCAATCTGATGTAAGACCCTGCCAACATGCCCCAACAGGGCTAATCTGATGCAAGACACTGTCAACATGCCCCGACAGGGCTAGTATACCACTCAGATCTGCTAGCTACGTAACCAATTGTGGCATTTTATTCTGACATCAACTATACAGACACTCATGACATCAATTATATCGCCAATCAAAGCGTATTAGACTCCAATGCCGTAGATGCTGCAGCCGCCATGCTGTCATGTAGGAGCAGCCCAGCAGTTGGAAACTTAGAAGGTATCCAGAGATGCGCAGCACGTTTGACTGCAAAGGTGACAGTCAAGTGGATGCACTAGCATGCTCCGCTCAATTGGCTCTGCCAGTGCTGGGGCAGTGCTCTGTTTTCCACTGCTTGCATGAACATTTTGTGTGCGCGCATTAGCATTCATGCTGAGTAGCTGTGCACAAACTGGTGCGAGTTGAACAAACAGCAAATGTCAAGCTAAATCTATTCAATCCTCTCACTGGACTTTGAAAAATGCCGACGGTTTTCCATCAGCCTCATCTCGTGCACCATCAACATGTGATGCCAATAACACTGCTGTCAGCATTCCTCATCGTACCAGCATTGCGACATGTCTGATATCTGCCAGGACACTTTTCCTGCAGCACTGCAGCAGTTGTCTCCCGTGCTGCATTGCAACATGTTGCCTCTATGTATTGCAAGAACATTGTGCGAGAAGCTCGAGTGCAACTCTAAACTTTGCGACTGCTTTCAATGCTTCCCCTTCAGGTGGAACTCCACATTTTTCATTAATGCAATTGACCCCCTTCATTACAGTGAACAAGGGAGTCGCATGTGAGAAATGAGCAGACATGTAGCTGCAGAAGTGGTGCACGTACTATATGTTGTTCCCATTGAACCATGCAACACCTGCGCATAAAATAACTAATTTCTGGGGTACTACATGCCAGAACCACAATATAATTATAAGGCACATTGTAGCAAGGGACTCTGGATTAATTTGGCCACTTGGGGTTCTTAAACATGCACCCAATGTAGGGTACATGGGTGTTTTTGCATGTCGTCCCCATTGAAATACGGTCACTACAGCCAGGATTTGATCACGTGACTTCGGGCTAAGCAGTGCAATGCCGAAGTCGTTGTGCCGCCACGGCGGGTCACATCTCTGCTGAATGACTGCAGATGTTGCAGGCAGCATTGCTGCAGCAAATATCTATATGCATGAGGTGGACACTCAGCCTGTATATTGTAGGATTTCTTATGCTCAATTCTATTCCTCTTCCTCATTATTTAGGGCTCTTGACTTGCCTATTATGACGATAATGTAAGACGAGTTCCTTTCAGATCGTTCACAAAGCCCAAGAAGGAAAATACTAACAGGAATAGAATCCTTACATTACCATGGCTCCTGTCTTCAGGAAACACACTGCACAAATAGTAACATTTCACTTTGCACTATTTCTAACGGGTACATAAATTTATCCAAGTGATAGAACTGAGTAGTTGCAGTAATAAAGCAAAGATACTTAAATAGGCCTTAGAATTAAGTTGGTTGCAATCAGGACAGAAAGTAATGAACTCTCCTTAATGAACTCTCCTACTTTTTCGCTCGGCACAGGCATGCCAAATTGTCTAATTATTTGTGGTTGAACTAAACCATATATAGCACACATGGATGTATCAAGAATTTTGATATACTTGTTGAATGAAGGCAAGGTTGACATAGTCAATATTTAAACATATTTTGCAGGTATTAACTGAGAGCCCTTCCAAAATCCAGACAAACCGTAAACTAATGAAGCCAGGAAGCTTTCTTGTGAACAAATTACATTTATTAAATATAATAAGAAATTCCCTTTACAGATAAGTAACCCAGTAAAGTACAAAAGGTTAGCAAAAATAAAGTTCACACAACACCAAGAACCCCACCTATGTGGTTGATGTGAGATTCCATCTCGGAGAGCTGAGCTGTCTGCAGGTCCAGCAAGTGCAACAGGTTGTATGCCAGTGTGTTGATCTGGTAGGCAACGCTGGCCAGAGACTGTGTTGCAAATTTCTTGGTCTCCTCCAGTGCTGCATGCTTGTTCTCAGACTAAATAGCAAGAGACAGAAAAATGTGCAGTGTCTGAATCACACAGGTGCCTTCACCTAACAAGGCCTTCAAACTTATGGTGAATCAGCTCATCAGCCAGATTGACTGCTGCTACATGCAATGTTTGCTACAAGGGCAGCTTGAACAGCCATGCAGCAACACTCCAATGCTTGCACAAGTGTGTGGAAAGTCTAAGCTTTACAGCAGTCAAGTGGCTGAAATATGTTCCCTTATGTTGTTTATTCAAGATGTCTAGCGAATTCTTTACACAGTATATATTCCATGCCAAAAAAAAAAGACATCAAAAGACCAACTGCTTTTTTCACCACACTTTTTCTCACATCCAAAAATTGGGCAATCCAGAAGACACAGAACTTGGGGAAATTTTCACCTTACACTAGCACTAGAACAAACCTAAGTGCAGTATACTTGTGTGGATTTCACTCTGGATAATTAAACTTTTTGTTAAATTCGAACCCGACTGAAGGGCCTAGCTTAGCACCCATACAATTGTAATGGACCAAGCTAGTGTTATTTTGATCGGAAAATTGCTCTGCGCTCAATATTTCCAACTTGGCTGGCCAGCATGCACGCGCCTAACTCTAACAGTGATACCATTGATGGCTCCCATAGTGGCAGCATCTGTATCAGCAGTACTTTGGGAGAAAGTGTCAAACATAGGTCATCTCACATTGAAAATGCCTATTTTTAGCCTGTGCACCTCTGCCAGGCACCAAGTGTTTCTAAATTCTTAATCTTCTGTGGGCAAATGCACTTAGGACTACGTGGCTATATTATCACTTGCAACGCCATATCAGCAGATGATGTCCAATGAGATCAAGTGATACTTTGCACAGTATCAAAAATTTCAACGACTATTTTGATCTGGCTCTATGAGGTGTGTAATGCTGCCGTGATAAAATCTGAATAAAGATATAAAGACTGTAGACAAAGACTACGCATCAAACAAAAATATCAAGCAAAATTGTGCAAAAGGGATTCTTCGAAAAAGTCACAGACCAGTGACCATAGGCCAGTGACCAACTTTTTTTTTGCAGGAAAAGAATGTTGAAGTTGTGTCACTGCTCCACTCACTGTCATTGAGTCTCGGAAGGTTACTGCGATTGCTAACAGCGTTTTTTTTCCTATTGTAAAAGCGCTGAAGGAGTACTGGACATGTGGCTTTAACCACAATGCCACGTTGTTTTTCCTATTGCATTTTCCTGCTAAGCACTGCACACTAGGGAGTTGAAATTTCTGCTGTGTAAGGGCATTTTTTCAAGAGAATGGACCTTCTTTAGAGCTGCAGCAGAAGCTTACTTCGTTGCAACAGATTTGGTTTATGTCGCATGGCTGCCCTATAGTAGCCAACAAAGACACATAACCGGGCTTCAACAGTAACAAAATGCATTAATTCAGCAGTCATGGCACCTCTGCGATTTAGGTGTATGCTGTGTACAACCCATTCCTCCATATATGTCTCCACATGTTCCCCATGTGTGTGACAGCACAGAGTAACAGCGCTACCTAGTGGATTTGTAACACTGATAAAAACTGTTATAACCATGTGTTTCTATCGGCTGCAATGCAGCCACTATTCAGTATCAACTCATCTGCAAAAGAATACTGCGCTTCGGCAAAGTAAGGCCTTCAGTTCGTCACTGCAATATACCCGATGTGCCAGGTTCACCCCTGCCACTATCAACATCCTTCACAGCAACATACAAGATGCTTTGCGTAAGGAAAGTCCTACAGGTAAACAATGATATTGTGGTAGAAGGCCATGCTGTCTTGCAAGCTCATGCTGCCCATAATTTATGCAGCAATTTCTTTATTCTTATGATTGAAACAGTATTGTGCAGGAAAGATAATTTGCTGTGCTGCAAAATGCCTAATAACCTTGCGGCGAACCAACCTAGTTTGCAACTTGTGCAGTTTAAGTAATTTTTCATGACTTTACTCAACAAATCGGAGAATTCCGTGACAATCCCATGACTTTTGCAGGTTTTCAGAGTAGCTAGAAATCCTGGTTGTTATTTTTTTATTTTTTGCTACTTCTGCAGACTTCATGCACCATTTCGATCTTGATAGCGAAATCTGACATCGCAGTTCCACAACAGGTCTCATGTGCAAAGGATGTTAATGCTAATTTTCGATTCAGTGCTCTTTCTGTTCGTGTGTCCTGATCTGTTTGCCTGATTAAGTTCCACAGACACGAACAACCACATTAAAGAACTTGTAATACCGTATACATATGATCATTCACCACGCGTTCCCAACAACCTAACCGCGCATTCGAGAACGACGAGCCAAGTATCGGGTGCCAGTACCTGAAAGTAGTTGGCCTCGCAGTACTCCGCAACCTTTTCAAGATTGGTGTGGCTGTCATGGATGTTTTGCCGTCCATCGGGAATTTCGTGCTGGATGAGCGTCATAAGATCAGCCATGACGGAAGGCATGTTGAGGCCGACTGAAAAGGAAAATTTAAAGACATGATGCTACACCGCAGACTTGGAACGCTCTAGGACGCCTTCGTAGTCTGATGACATCAGTAATGCTGGTACTTGTAGCTTAGAAAGTTTCAGATGATTTCAACGAAGCATTTACCGACCCGATGCACCAACAAGGTGCAGCATTCGGCATTCATTTCGCGAGATTACAAGGCTCCGTTACTCATGCCGGCATACGGCGCTTTATCTAAGCCATGCCTCACCTACGCATGCCAGGAAATAGCAAGGCCAGAAACTACACAATGCCTGACAATGTGTGAATAAACAAGGAACGCTATGACGAGTCCGGCACGAAAGGGACTGGAGTGACAGTGTCACGTCCCTTCAAAGCAGTTAGGCTTACAGCGCATAAACGGACAAGCAAACCACGCTGCACGCTCGCGGAACTACGTAAACCTTTTATCGCAGTGGGCGTCTCGTCAAAATGAACTCACCAAATCGGTAGGTTGTAGGCAAATATTCCAACAGTCTTCGCCAGTAAGCTTTAGTTTAGTTGGGTACGCCCAGTTGAACATCAGCTACATCAGACTACATATGACCCTGGCGGCTTACTCCCGTACTTTCCCTCAAAACCACTCGAGAGTCAAGCCATTTGGTAGCAATCGGTAACGCTAGTACATACTTGCTTTTTCTCAGTCATACTAAACTTAAAATGTAACTTTTACAAATTTATGTAATAAGGACTAAAGAAACGATTACTAAGGTTAACGTAGGCATTGTGGTGTCCACATCTCATTCTCCTTGAGAATTTTTAATGAAATTAAAATATTTATAATTTTACGTATTTGCAGTCTCTTTTGTTGTAGAAAACTTTGTGTGCTTTGAAATATAAGGTAACCTTATTTATTATTATTGGCGCTGTCTATCATACTAATACTCGAAGGCATAGAAGGATATGTGTATGTGTACTCCCCTAATCTAGATGATGTTATGAAACTTACGTCTAGATGCGTCTACCACGAAACGTGTTCTAGATATGGCGTAGTAATGATGGCTTCGAGTGCGATGTTTGTTGATGTGTGCAGCTCTGCGAGAGTTCTTTCCCTCGAGCGGTAACTGCCAAGAGTCGGCTACCTTCCTTCTTTGGATTGGCAAGTGTAATGTCCGCTGGCACTCGCTTCGCAAGCACGGTTTAACTAGAAAGTGCCGGCACGGCACCGCAGCTATGTCGCTGTTTACAGGTGTTTACCTCGTGTGATAACGTATAATGCATGTATTTTATTGCGTCTATTGGCTTGTTGCGCCTTCATTGTCTGCGTGATCGAGCTTTAGTTTGCATAACAGTGCCGCACCATTAAAAAAGCTTGCGTATGTCTCCTGTTTTAAACGAAAATGCCACTCATCGTCGTGAGCGTGGTTGCATAAATCATAACGGGACGTCCTCTTTTCAGAAAACCGGGAATGCTCACCAGAAATGGCTGAAGCCATGAGCAACGACTCGAAACACGATTCTGGTAAGTTGACCACTGGTATTTTCGTTTTCTGCTGTATGCTACATTCCTATGCTGTCTCACCCTCTGCAAAGGTGTTCTCATGTATGTGTTCACTCTTTCAGATTGGGACCCAAAGGCGGGCCTCTCGAGTCCAACATTACCGGACAAGTTTTGCTTCTCCCGGACGTCATCGACAGGATCCATAGACAATATCCTGACGTCGTCTTCGGCCCACAACACAGGTTAGGTGCTGTTCCAGAGTGCGAAAAAAAATCCCGTTGCAAGATCTGCAGTAAAGTCGAATAATTACTGTTTTCGAGCTTTATGAAAGTAGTAATAATAACAATAAATAAAGAATTAAGTTTAAATTAATTAAATTTTCCTTTCTAGAGAAATGGCGGGCTGCTTAGTAAGCGTTTGGTGCGATAACTGGTCTTTCACTTCACGACGCTGCGGCCTTCGTTCGCCTCTTCTTTTTATTTTTAAACGTCTGCCGAAGCAATTTTCTTAGGTGTTCCAGTTTAGATTCATGAACATATGGCGCTTCTAGAAAGTGAAGCCATATCTTTTCACCATTTCACTGAATTTGTAAGCAACATTTGGCCACATTTTAGAAGATAGGTAGTTCCAGTATTAACGTCAGCTAGTGGCAGCTTCTTTTCTGCTGCAGCATAGAACTGTCTGTCTTGAGCGACACAGTTAGATTGCCAATGGATTTTGCCAGCACTTTAACCAGCCTGTGCATGTACTCTGCTGTATCTGTACATTGTTCTGTTATATATGTGTTGATTATTTTGCATACTTGCATCTTGAAAATTGGTGTCCTGAGCTTGTGTGATGAGTACAGCTTGATATAACATTTCATTAATATCCATAAGGGAGTACATACATAATGTGCCAATACAGAAAATAAAAAGTCAATTGCTGCAGAAAGGTAGTCAGCTGCTTCTGGAATTTGAGGTTAACTTTTTTATTTGAAAACGACAGAAACATCTGAGTACGTGTTTACCTCACGACCATTCGTGCACTAATTTTTGTTGGCTGTGTACAACTAGCTGTTCTGTCCATGTTATTGGCTTGGAAGACAATTATGACATGAGACAATTTTCTAACATTATAAAATGGGCTAAGTTGCTACACAATACCGCCATCAGTCTATAAGTTGGAATATTCCAGTGTATACAGGTTTAAAGCCCAAATATATTTTGTTTAAAAGAGCTGTCTGCCCTTCAGCTTTAAAAACCACCCACCATTTCCTTTTCTTTATTCTTACATAGGAGCTTACTGGGTGAATTTTCTGAAACAAAGTGTCTCTGCCAGAAGGGAAATTGTACAAGTCTCTTCACTAATGGGGCAGGGATGTTCTCTGGTAGCGAAGGATGATATCATTGAGCCAATACAGTCACCTACAAGATTGGACAGCCTGACAGGGGCTGTGGCACACAGTCTTGAGGTCATCTCGGTACAAATGTTTGTGTTGATAGGTGGAGCAGGGTGGGAACTGTTCTATGTGGCCATGGAAGTGCCATTGAGATGGTAAACGGAGGGGTATGCTATGTAAAACGTGGCATTGGCAGTATTTGATTGGCGATAACTGTTCGTGTTGTACATATTAAGATAACTTTGGTTGGAATACATTCACAAGGAAAAGTCCTTTAATACCAGTGAGAAGACGCACCTCTGTCCAGCAGCATTGCCAATGCTCGGCTTGCTCTGATCGGGGTGAGGTACACATCACTTTTCTTAAGGGACAAAGCTGGGCTAAAACTGCAGTTTTTGTCAGAAATATGCATTTTCCAATTTTTTGTCTTTTGGATTTCTAGACATGTAATGAAGCTTATCGCCAAGTTTGGTTGCAATATGTGCCTATTAAAGAAGAAAAATGAATTCTCTCTTGACGTTGGTGCAAGCTCGCCGTTGAGAGCGCCCATGAAAACTGTATTCAAGGGTGGGCAAAAAACGGAACACGGAAAGAATGCTTTGCATAAAAAGTTTTTATTTTCACACGTTTTAATTGTGGTAGACCTTATATCAAAAGTAAAGTGGACCAAAAAATAAAAACTAATATGACTAGCATAATTATGGCTGTGGGGCTCTTGCATGTGATCGTAGACGTTTGCCACGAGACAAACCACCACCAATCCATCAGTGCCTATCCAGAGGTCAACACAGCGTGGACACCGACTCTTGATGGGTCCCAAGAAAGGCCATCACCCTACCAGTACCATCCGCCGTGGTTGCTCAGTGGCTATGGCGTTGGGCTGCTGAGCACGAGGTCGCGGGATTGAATCCCGGCCATGGCCGCCGCATTTCGATGGGGGGGAAATGCGAAAACACCCATGTACTTAGATTTAGGTGCACGTTAAAGAACCCCAGGTGGTCGAAATTTCCGGAGTCCTCCACTACGGTGTGCCTCATAATCAGAAAGTGGTTTTGGCATGTAAAACCCCATAATTACCCGCTACCAGTACCTGGAAGACAAGGGGGAAACAATGACGGCGACCTTGCGATCGCAAGTTGCTTCCTTGACACATATTCCAAACCATCAGGCTTCAGAGGCAGGGTTACTGCGGAGTGTTGCGAGCATGGGCGTGATACCGCAATGGAGTCGATAATTGTGATTTGCTGCTGGACAGTCTTCAGATTCCGTAGTTGACGCGCCTAGGGAAGACGGTGGTACTAAAAGCAGAGACATTTTGAGCAAGTAACAGAGGGTCCTGATATGAACTCGGACGTTTAACATGCTCCCGCGTGGAGCGTGCTTCCGTAACTGGAGCCGTGTAACTGAGCTAATAAACCCTTTTTCCTTCATTTTCTACAACCCTGATGTAGCAGTCGGTGGGCTTGGCAAATTCCTTGCCCTAACACCACCCTAAGCCGCAACACCTGATGGCCCCTCCCCACTCAACTGTTCGTCATCCATGGTGGAAGCAACACCATTCCTTTCTCCTGCCTTCCCATATACAAATAGAACTATTTTTTGGGGAAATTTTGACTATATTTGAGTGATTATGCCACTTTGCTCATACGGTGTCCACAGAAAGTGCTGCATAGTGCTAATACTAACATCTAATGTGCCCACATACACTTTATCAGTGTAGCCAAAGACATAATTTAGGCAGAAAATCTAGTAAGTTTGACACCATGGAGTGCATTCACTTATAGCTAGTGAAATTGCCGAAACTTCCTTCAATCGCAAGTTTCCTGCTATGTAGTTGCAGTTATTTAGATGCCTTAGATAACACTGAAGAGATCTTTCGTGACATTAAAATAAAAAAAAATTTGGGGAATCAATCACTGATACAGTACTAGTTGACACTTTTTATACCGCATGAGATGAGAAAAAGTGCACCAGATTTCCCAGAAATTTCCAGAAGCATGGCTTCATGGTAACTGTACTCGTCATTGGTTATATTGGTACAAATTTCAGTTATGGCAGTACTCATCGATGGTAGAGAAAAGGTTAAGTTGTAGGGTTCAGTGTCCTGAAGCTGTGCAGTGATCTATGAGGAATGCTGTAGTGGAAATGCTCCGGATTAATTTTCACCACATGGGATTCTTTACCGTACACCTAAAGCACAGTAAATGAGCGTTTTTTTTTTCATTCCACCTTCATAGGAGCCATGAATCAAGTACACAACCTCGTGTTCAGCAGCGGAGCTTTATAGCTAGAGCCACCGCGGTGGGTGCTGATGCAATACTGAACTGTGTACTGAATGGAATATTATGACTAAAGAGTGTATACAGCTATATTGTTGGATACTGACAATTACTGAAATGGTTTGTACCAGTACTTGCTGTTTATGCTGAAAGAACAATAATAAGCAACCTTTCTTTAATTTAAAATGACCAAAGACCATAAGAATTGCATGTGCATTTTTGCTGACATAAGATCCCGTCATCATCATTCCCTGCTCATATACTCTTCCTTCAGGAAAAAATCTGTATCTCCCCTTGAGCTGGAAAATCCAGAATCAGAGGTTCACATTGGCAGCAGAATTTGCTGTATGTAGCCATAGGATAAAGGGAAGCCTTTGAATGGTGATGTGGTATGCAGCTGGTGATGCTGTCATGTACACACCATGTGCTGTTCAAGAAAATGGAGCATCTGTCGCGCTTCGTAAAATGTATCATACTGAAATACATAGATGGCAGCCAGTGCCTCCATTCTCAGTTTTGTCCATTGGCTGTACAGGCTGTTTTGGCTTGAGGTGGCATTAAGTTTCACCAAGTCCCTCGAAGAATACGTCCAGTAGTAGGAAAAAAGGAAAAAGGGTTTATCTGACATGAATTACGCTGCTCCAGTTACGGAAGCCCACTCCACGCAGGAGCAAGTTAAACGACCGAGTTCACATCAGAACACCTCGGCCCCACTGCACGAATAGTCTTCACATTTAATACCGTCGTCATCTTTTGGCGACTCGACTAGGGAATGTGATTATTGTATCGCAGCCAATCACAATTGTTGAATCGTTTGCGATACCACGCCCATGCTATTGCAATGCTCTGCAGCACCCGCACCGCCTCCAAAGACTCCGCTCAACCGAAGCATAGAATAGGGGAAGGGGCAGCAACCTTGGAACCCATGGTCGGCGCCAGGCTTCAGTAGCGTTTGGCGTTGGCCCTTTTTATCATTAGTTTGGGCTGTCAGGTTGTGATGGGGGTGGGTGCCTTTTGTGGACCCGTCAGCAGTTGGTGTCAACGCTGTGTTGACTTCTTGGTAGGTGCTGATGAATGGGGGGGGGGGGGTTGCCTTGTGGCAAACGTCTAATTAATGCGTCCAGCCATGTTGAGACGTAACAAAGCCTAAGCGAGCTAGAAAAAGTTGAATGCTACTCACAAAATAGTATTTTAGGACTGTATGCAGAGATGAGAAACAAAGCTTGAAAAATTTACTGGGCCATTGTTAAACAAAGTGTAATATGCCTCACTCAACCAGAGGGTGCAAAGAATTCATAAATGTTTCTGAGTTTGCATTTTATAAAGAAGGTATTGTTGAAACAGAAGTGGTGTATTCTTGAAAGTAATTTCTGCCAACTTATGTCCTTCTTTTGCCACGTGATATGACTCTTTCTTCGACAAAGTTTATATTGCTGACACAGCTCAAAAGAAGTACAATATTGTTTGAGAGCAGGTGCCAGGCCTTAGGCAGACAGCTTACAGTGTGAATGAAAAATGCCACTGAGGGTAGCACGCAAAATGGTAGACTGAAGAAACGCAATCATGTATTCAAACAAACAAGTATTTTAATTTCTATGCGACACTGTCAAAATGCAATTATTAGTATCACTTCTCCTCAAAACATTAGCTTCTAGCACAGCCTGTTCTCAGCTTGGCAGCGTCACTTGTCAGTGGTGTACTGGCCAGCTTGTGCTTCTCTCTTGCTCTTCACCTCTTCATCGGCCATGGGTGCGTTTTGTCTGAACAGTGTATCCTATGTTTCTGTCGAAGCATCCTTGGGACACAAGTAGTGCCACCTTTGGGGTTGCATTGGGAGTGAGCACATCATCACAGCAGGTTATTATGTCATTCTCATTATCCCCCCTTTAAGTTTTCTGTTAGACAAATGCCCCTACAAGAGCTCTCCTAACAAATTAGCCCTGTCGTGTATCAACTGAACCAGCTCAGTATCTGCAAATTTCCTAATATCCATGTAATAATCATCTGCTGCACTTTCAAAACTACAGCTTCCCTTACACTGTACAGCTTCATGAGTTGACATTTTTTCCAATGGAATCTGTTATGTTGATGCAGCTGTTAGGTAAGTGCAAGTTTAATGGCAGCTGATCATGTAAGGTCTCCCGTCTGTGCAGATGATGAGGATAGTGACCACAAGTCCACCATTAGCTACAAGGAACGCAGGAGGGAAGCCCATACACAGGCTGAGCAGAAACGTAGGGATGCCATCAAAAAGGGTTACGATGACCTACAGATGCTCGTGCCCACATGCCAACAAGACAGCACAAACTCATTCAAGATGAGCAAGGCCACAGTGCTTCAGAAATGTAAGTGTCCATGGGTCCTCATTGAACTGTAGTTGCACGGTCAGTGCAGTTGGCCTCCGTTCATTTGGCCTGCATTCTTAATTTGACTGTGTTTTGAAGTCGAAAAGTAGTAGGGTGAGGGATTAAGTGTAGTAGTACATGCCCCGGCACTCCATGAACTGCGCTTGCTGCAGGTGCGGTATGTTACAGTGGCTGGTGATATATTTTTGGGTGGGGAAGGGGGGGGGGGGGGGGAGGTGCCAAACATGTCTGTTGCCTCATTTTCTCTCTTACGGAAGCTCTATCCTTGGTAAAAGTGATTCTTTCAACATCTTAAACATTAATTTCCTTAGCTTGCCTCTATGCTTGCCTCTAGTGTATGTTTAATGCTATTACTTTGGTGTCTTTTTAGGCTAGAGTTCACCCTCCGTATTGATGTCTAAGGCATCACCTCTGTACAGATGTGTCATATTCATGAATCTTTTCTCACACAGTTGTACTTTTCTTTTTCTGCAGCCATAGATTACATCACGTTTCTGCTACAACAGAAAAAAAAGCACGAAGAAGAACTTACAGCTCTGAGGAAAGAAGTTGTTGCTCTGCAGATTATGAAAGTGTAAGATTCTCATTTAAGGTTGTCACCGTGCTGCTGTGATTATACCATTGGCGATATTTCAGCTAAATCTTTTTTTTTTTCCATCCACAGTAACTATGAGCAAATCGTCAAAGTTCACCAAAGTCAACCCGGTCAAAACAACAATCATATCAGTGATGAAGTCAAGTTTCAAGTGGTATGTAAGAACATTACGCAATTTACCTGTTTCATGGCTGTTTAATTTGGTCTGAGCTTTAACTTTGAAGAGTAGGCTCTCCACTTCGAAATTTATTGTAAGGGCTTTGTGTTGCCTAAATTATGCTCAGTTTTCTTTTACGCTACACTTCTGTGCAATCTATACAAGACCTCAGAAATATTTTTATCTTATTGAAAATGTAGCCTACCCCTGTAATTAATTAGTATTTGGTTTGTTGAACTGTCCACAACTGAAGGGAGAACTTGCTCCAGCGTATAAAAAATGCAACTATAGAGCATGCATTAAGTTTCCATGTTGAGTCAGAACTTTAGGTATAAAAATCGGTGTAGCAGACTACACTTAAACCTCCATAAAACAAAGTCGGTGAAATGGGCACTTTACTTCATTATGTCGGAATTTTCCTGTATTGTAATTTGACCTTTTTTGCAATTAGGGTACAGTTACCAACAGATTTTTCTTACACAGAACGAGCCTCACAAATTTCCAAATTATCAGGCAATTGGAGAAAAGGAATCTCAATGAGAAAAATTAATTTGTTGAACTTGGGAGTCTGCAATCAAAACTGCAGTTTCCTATTTCATCTATTCAAGACCCTATCAGCCTGCGAAGTTTTTGTACTCACTCTGCCGTTGCTGCTGATAGTGTCACCCGCAGTGGAATGATGCTATCAGCGAGTTGCTCTCCACACAGTCCAACCAATGCAGTGTCAAAACCACCTGTTGGTCATGGAAAGTCCTTTCTTTTTTTGTAGCATCCTTCCCTTACGCCTCCCTCCCCTTCCTTGCAAGCACAGGAAGGCAGTGCTCATCAAGGCACAATTCTTATCAGCTCACTCACGCATGCTTTCCCTTGCACCCACAATGTAGCATGCGCATGGAGCAATAGCATCTTATCACACTTGGGCTTTCAAACGGAACATGACTGCGAGCGGGGCATTTAGTACTAGTACCGTTACTTGTGTTATTGCCACACGAGGCAGGGATAATTGGCTACCACAAATACACCGAATCGAGTGCTGATGACGCCCACGCTCGGAACACATAGGTAACTATACAGAGCGTAAAATTCACCAATAGGAATGTGTATTATGCTGTGCTGGCACCGCATTCTTCCAGTCATGACCTTGGTAAATAGGCGGCACGTGCCACGAGATTTGGGAGGCCATTCCCAGCTGAATTCGCCACCACCAGCGAAGACATTGCTCCGTTTCACGGGCCGCTAACTTCACACGCAGTGGGACATTATTATTTTAAAATTTTTTATAGGCCCAACACCATTCTTCTGTCATGCGGCGTGCAATTTCAGAGGTGCATTCGCAAGAAACCACATGTAATTCAACCATTTGGCCATCTTCACCGGTGGCAGTTCTAAATGATTGCCTTGGTATTCCTCAGCCGTGGCAGTAATATCTCTTCATATTGAAGTTCTGTATAGCACACTTACTCATATTTAAGTTAAAAATACATGGTGTTCTATGGACAAGGAGCATAAAAACATGTAAATACATCGTTATATCTAGAATTTCACTATGTATATTGAAATTGGTTATAAATTTAGGTTTGACGGTATATGGTACATTGGGCATTATAAACGAAAAGAAAGGGGATTAACCAAGGGGCCCGATTTTTTTATTAGTCATATCATAAGAAGCAAACAAACACTGACACCAAGGACAACATAGGGAAAATAACTTGTGCTTAATAAATGAAATAAAGAAATGATAAATAATGGAAATGAAAGTGGATGAAAAAAACAACTTGCCGCAATTCCATCCTGTAGCATTCGGTCAAGCATGGTACCAAAATTGCAGTTGTCCGCAATTCGACGAATTTCAGTAATGAATTCTGGCAGCAGTTGAATTGAAAAGTTGAGTTGAATTCAACTGGCAGCAGTTGAAAAAGCAGAAGCTTTCTGTAATCTCGTAGTGCTTGTGGATAAAAAAAACTCATCCAAGGCTTTCAAGACGTTTTCGTATTCCAAACGCTTCAGCTTCTTCAATGCTACTCATCCTGCTAATATTTGAACAATGCGTGTGCTTAAAGCTGCCACCAAAAGCGTCCGTTTCTTTGCTAGATCCATCACACCTGTTGCCTCAAAGTATGCCTCTGCCTTAATGACATATGCGTTCCAGTTGTTTGTTTCGCCATCGAAGTCGAGCAGTTGCTGGTGCGCCATCGTCAATTCGTCGCCCCATAGCGTATCATAGCTGCTGTCCTGTGCTTGAACGTTTTTGCCAGGGTTTTGTTTCTTTTCCTCGTCGTCACTGTTACATTTTTATGTGGACACTGCACTGGACGAAGGCGAGGTAGACACAAGCTGACAAGCTGGAAGAATAGGCGTTTATTTTCAGTTCACGTCGTAAATATTAAGGCAAGTTGAGGAAGGAGCGAAAGGGAACCAGAGTGAGGGAAACATCAGATAGGTAGCCAGAATGGCACGTGTAGTTGTCAGCTTTAGTTGAACCAGGAAATGATAGGAAGAATACTGCGGTTACAACCATCGTTCTCAGTACTTTTTCATAGTGTCAGGGTCATAACCTAATGCAGCTGAAGTTTCCTCCTCCTTGGACAACAAGCTGCCATCGCTCCAGTCAACAGTTGAAGGTGCTGTCCGAATAGCCATCTCAGAGCGATCACATTTCCAGGCTCAAGAAAGGAGTGCTTTCATTTATTGCAACTTGACCAGAAAAAGAAACGGAGCAACAGGTCTGAGATATGATAGAGGGCAGAGCCATCTTGGAAAAAGTGCCGATGAATAGAGTACCCTCATCTCTGGAAAGGAGGTGTGCCGTAATGATGATGGCAAAAGAGATAAAAGAAAGGCTTTTATAGACATACGACAGATGGCATAAACATGCTAGAGTGGTGTCCTTACGCTACAGCGTGAATATTTGAACCGAGAATTGCTGCCTAGTAGCGTAGAAAGTATGGGCACCACCCTTTCTACCTGCAGGCACCCATGCTCTGCATGGCATAACGAAGGGGCATGTCTCGCAGCCGCTAAGAAAAACCCAGACTGAGCGAACCCAGAGAGAAAAAAAATACTGCAGAGCTCGTCTCATGATGACTGTCAACGGTAATGCGATTAGCATTCAAGGTATGTAGCGACACACCATATCTCTGAAGTCACACTTAACATGTGTAGTGGTTATTCTGAGCCTTCCATTGCTTTGGCTATGTGTGACATACTCCAGTATTATCCCACTTTGCTATGTTACTTGCTTGTCAAGGTCATCCATGAGCATGGCGGGATGACAACAATGGAATGATAAAGAAATTGTCACTGGAACAACAGTATGACAACAGCATGGCAAAAATGAGATGACGATGATATAATGACAGCATGAGGACAGTGGGATGGCGACAAGTGTGTAAGGCCGATGGCGTGACGATAAAAGGATGGCAAAGCTGGAATGATGACAATAGCAGATCCATGATGACTATATGACAATGGGTACGTGACACTGACTCTCTGACGAGAACCCAATGACTTCAGTCACATCACGATGGCAGCATAATGACGTTTGAGTGATGACTTCTTGATTACTATAGAATAGCGAAGGATTGATGTCAGTGAAATGACAAAGGTGGTATGATGACGATAATGGCGTGACGATGACAGCATCACGAGAATCAGATGGTGAAATTATATTGATGACGATAGAGTGACTGCAATGACATCACAACAACAGTATGGCAACAAATGTATGACGACAATGGCTCGACAGGGGTACGAGTAACACGGGGCGACGACGAGTGTAGGAGGACAGTGGCCCGATGAAGACTGTATCGCGAAGCCTGTGCGACGATGACAACATGACGAGAGTCGGATGATGAAGCTAGAGTGGTGACGATGGAACAACTATGGCAACATCCCAACGACAGTGTGACAATAAATGCATGCAACGATGGCGTGACGATAGTGGCGTGAACACGATGGCGTGCCGATGGTTAAATTACAAAGCTGAAATTATGACGATGCAATCACCGCAAGAACATACTTAGCTATTGGACAGCTTGCGCCACTGGGTCGGTGCAGAAGGCATGAGGACAACAGCATGGCGAGAGACATATCGCGAAGTTGGAAGGACAGCGATGGAGCAACCACAATGGCATCATGACCATGAGCGAAAACCTAGTGGCCCAAGCTGGTAGACAACTTTGAGTCCCTGTGCCATCGTGACAGGCTAGATTGATACATGAATAGATAGGCTCAAAACGGCTGAAGTAGGCAAAGAATACTAATTGCATTAATATACTTCAAGAAATGCACAATAGACAGCAGAACCACCTCAGCACTTGCAACTTCGTGTTGCGGTGCACATGTGAATGGAGAAAGTAGAGAAAGTACGTGCATGTCAGTGACATGGTGGGACAGAATCATCAGAAACATATTGGTGCTGGTTCGGCTGAACCTTTCTAGGATATTGTTATAACATGCAAATAAGTACGCCTCTGCTTACATTGACGATAATATGTATAGTTTGCATTACTGCTTTGTTTCAAATTTTGTGCTGAGAATTGGTGCTTCTGTATTATATATACATTTTGCAAGAAAAAAAAAACGAAAAGGAATTTGTAACACTTCAATAAACTATAAGTTGAACTGTGTAGTGGCAGCATAGTGCTGGACAGTGAAGCAACAGTAGTACCACCAATAATAGAAAACTCATCCATGTCACAAAAAGCAGGGGGCACTACAGTAGAGAAGTACATGCTGGGTGCCTGGGGCATTCACTGTCTTCTGTCATGGTTTTAGACGGTTTACATTGGCTAGGTAACCTTATGGAGCTTGAAACATTAAAAGTGCTGCTACTCACACAACTGACTGTTTGCAAAGTAGGTTAGTGTGAAACAGATATTAGAAAACTTGGGGGGCAATTTAGTCTGAGCTTAACGAAATTTGTTAATCTAACTCAATCTGGTGGCACCCTTTCGCGGTGCCTCTAGAGACAGCAGTATGTGACCATCTTATCGTTTTTAGCAGGTCTTGGCCTTATCACAATGTGGTCATGTTCTTGGCTGTATGTCTTGATGTACGAAATCTGAACGCATTTCTTGTATTTGATGCATGGGCAATTACGCAAGCACAGCATAGCCGCACGACATATGCAAGCCTCACTAACTTTTACCATGGCCATTTGTGGACTTTGAACATCACAAACCTAAGATAACAATTGTTACATGTGTGGATTTTCGTGATCTTGGTCTTGTCCTTTGAAGAGATAAAAGTGTCCTTGGTGTCTAAATTGATCTTGGTCTTGTCCTTTGAAGAGATGAATGTGTCCTTGGTGTCTAAATTGCAAGCTTGGTCTTGTCCTTTGAAGAGATGAAAGTGTCCTTGGTGTCTAAATTGCAAGCTTCTCTCTGCGATGCACTTCTGAAAGCAGAAGTGAAAAGTCATTTGCTGCAAACTTGTGCATTTGATTTCTCCTCAAGATTTGTGACCTCGAGTTTAGGGGCTTTAATAGAAGTAATATTTGTTGTATATTCATGTTCTGATTTCCCATTCCAGCTTGTCACACAAAATCTGAATATCACAGTAGGAAGTGCAAATCACATGGCAGAAAATCGCACACACATTTACTTAAGCTCCAATATTTTTGGGTTGGCCTTCTGACATAAATTATGCAACATGGGTGAAGATACTCACAAAAATTTATTTATGTGTTTTATAAAACATCTTCAATATTGTAGCATTGCTAGCTTGCAGATCTTTTAGTTTGTAGTGGCGGAAGTGCATAGTTCGTTGTGTTCATCGCAGTGCTGCTGCATGCATTCTGTTTGTGTAGACTAGTGGCGAAGCGTGTCATCTCAGTGCATGACAATGACTGAGGGGTCAGTTTCATAAGCCGTTCTGTTATCTGCTCACTATGTGCACCTTAAAGGTTGTGTCCTTGTCTTCTGTACTGGTCATATGCTGTGGATTAACAACTGGCTGCCCATGCTTCTGCTATTGTATGGAATAATTTAACATGGAATTGAACAGGACTGGGCTCAGCCGTGCGTGTGGACTTTCAAGCTACGGCAGTGAGTTTATCAGTGAAGCTGTTGCGACTAGAAGCACTTGAAATGTAAATTCATAAACTTAAACAAGAGATGTGAAACATATATTTAGGCACAATATAAGCACCTATCTGGAGTACCAAGATTTGCATTAGTAAGATCTTGATGAGGGCTAGTTGGTTTATATTTAGAACTGAGGTTGAACAGTGGAAAAAAACAAACAAAAAAACAAGGACACGAGAAAACATATACCACAGACAAGCGCTGTGATATGTTTCCTCATGTCCTTGTTTTTGGGCGCTGTTCAACCTCTGTTCAAGCTTTGCAGTTCGCCAAATATAGGCAGCAATATTGGATGTAACAAGGGTGATGTGCAGGTGAAGTTACAAATCTGGAGTTGAATTAGGTGCATTGTGGATAGTAGTTTCAGCAATTGCTTGCTTGAGTCCATTTTGAGGCTGTATAGACATTTTCATCAGGGAGAGCAAGAACCTCTCTAAACTGCGGCGTGGGATTACAAAGGCATGCACATGAATGTCTGCTGTGCTTTTGTGCGGGATTTCACGTCCGATTACCACAACCCAGGAAGTACATAATGACACCCTGGCCATTACTATTGAAAAGGTCCATAGAAGGGCTGTGAGGGAACCTTTGTTTGGGTTTGTTGGATAGCGACCAAAACTTACAGTATTTACCCTCCTGAACTTGCCAGCAAAGTCTGAAAGTTGTAAAGATAATGAGGGAGCCAAAATGTAATACCAAAATTAAACTGTTCTGGCATGCCTCATAGCCTGCAGGGAGTTCAAAGCTCCTGACATAGAAGAACTGTGTTTTTCAGCAATTTTGAGGGGTAAATTGTGTACTAGGATAAACATGCTTGAGGTCGTTTAGTAGAGTGGAGCCATGATAAATTGAACAAAGTGGAATTTGCAGAAATGCTTTTTTGAGCAGTGAATTGCCTTGAAATTGTCACGTAATACAATCGGACCTTCCTTGTGCTAAAGCACCAAGATCACTATAGTGAGATAAAAACAAGCAGCATCACGAGGAAAAATTGTCACCAGCCAGCGTTAACAGCATGGAGGAAAGGCAGAAAGCTTTCTATGTGGTCGGTGAAGCTGTAATGATATTTCTGCAAAGAATGACTTCAGTATTGAGAAAAGTGCTCGACCAAAAGCATCTTGGAGATCACACAAGTGCTTGGAAAAGTACTCGAGCCATAGCATTCTTCATGCTATCATAGTGCTCCCCTAGTGAGGAAGATAGTGCAAGCCATGGGTGGATTTAACCTCGCAAAGGTATACTGGCAATTGCTCTGCCTGAGCATCTCCAACTAATGCTAAACTTTGCCAACTTGCAGTGCAGCACCTATTGAACACAGCTGATAGCCTGTAGCTGATAGCCATGAAGTTGATAGACATAATGCAGTTGGTAAGCTCATTGAATATGGAGTGAACTTTATGCTGCAATGAACTGCATGTTCATATGCATGTTTATCCTGTTGTGATCATGCGGAAAGTGGAGGGCTTCAGGGGTATTAGTTGTGCTAACAGCATCGCTTGGATGTAGGGTTGTGATTCTGAAACTTCGCCAAAGTTTGTCAAATTATTTGCGCAGACAGTACTATGTGCACATTTAAAGTGAATTTTCGTTCTGCTTTAATAATAGCTATTTATACTATGATAGTTGAAGTGAGATTACTTTGATGGTTGAAATGAGTTGCTGCTTAGCCTTCTTTTTTTTTCGTTTTGCTTTGAAATTTTCATGCTTCAAGCTTCCTCACTCACATTTCCTGTTCTGTTTTACTGTATTCAGTTCCAGGCAATTGGAGACTCCCTGTTCCAGACGTTCAACTCGTCAATATCAGTTTCCAATTTTACTGAACTGTCAGCATGTGTGTTCAGCTGGCTCGAAGAGTACTGCAAGCCACAAACACTCAAGGATGTGGTGGTTCAGATACTGTCACAGCTGAACCAGACGATGGGGTCACAGCATTCTTAGCATTTGTTTCTTCATGGAGTTGGCTTGTCATATGGCATACTAAGAATCGTTGCAACTTCTGCTTGGAAACCTTAGAGAGTATAGGTTGGGGCTTTGAAAAAACAATTTTCTTTTTTGATGCTGTGGATCATATGGCTTTGAGTGTAAAACAGTACTTTGGTCCACAGTGATTTGAAGCACTCTTTTCACACTTAGCATACAAGTACCCCTTTGTGTTGAACCAGGGGAGCTGCTTAACTGATATAGCATGTGCAGTGGAACCTTGTTTTAGCGTACTTGTATATGACATAAAAATATGTTTGTTATATCTGATGCTCAATATAAGCTTACATGCTAACAATAAAAAAATATGGCGCAGTCAAGTTTATGTGAAAGAGACAACTGTACGTGATGCCTCCAACAAGCAAGCAAAGGGCCTTCTGTTGATTTTGATGGCCTGTAAGCAGCTTTCCGTGCTGAAATAGCTATTGAGCACACATTGAAATAAAACATGGGCAACAAAGTTTTAGATTTTCTTCGTTATATCTGATAAATCTTGATATTCGTATACGGTATTTTCTCGACGATAGTTTTAACTTTTCACCTAATGGGCTGTATGAGCTAATTTTGGCATAAAATAAATTTCTTTTAGATAGTCCACAGCTGCTGTGTAGTTCACAGGGCTCAACTTCTACTGAAGGTAGGTTTTTGAGCTTCTACCAGTAAACAGTAGGTAAGCCAAAAGTTACCAACCAGTAAAAAATCATGTCCTTTTTAATATCTAACTGAATATAGGAGTCGCTTTTAAAAGCTATTGCAATCACTCTTGTGGGGCTGCCAGAATGCAAGTGAAGTATTTCGGCTTGATGAACGGCTCTTAAGTGTCTTAATTGCCTTCAGAATGTTTAGTTCTTGCGCATGCTCAGCCTAACTGAGCTCTGACTATGCCGTGAAAGTTACTTTTGATGGCATCATGACTGTTCCTGTCTCTTGAGCATATATGGTTGCATATAAATGCATTGCATATTTTGCAATAAAGTTTTGTGCATGTACTCCCAAATCCAAGCATTGAAAACTAGCTACCTTAAGTGTCTCGAGCAGCATTCAATTGCATTGCATGAGCTGCCAGTCCAAGTTGGAAACTTTGGTCATGGACATCGACGATCATTGCTCAGCTCATTTCGCTATGCGATTTATCCTGGGAAAGCTCTACAGGGCCAGTATGGCCTCGTTTTCCTCAAGTGCACTTCCAATCTTAAGAAATAAAATCGTGTATAGTCTGCACCCGTAGTCAGTCTGCACCCCAGGAAATTTCAACTTTAAACTTGTATGGTCTGGAAGATACAGTAATTTATGTTGAGGTTTTTCAGTACTGCCAGTGAATGCATTGTAATGCAAACTATTAAATGTGTATGCGTTCTATGCATGCCTTAATTAACTGCACTCCACCATGAATTGTACTAGTTTGCATTTCCCCACGAGAGGTTTAAATACATATATCCTGTGGCAAGTTTTCGGGGGCACGCTCATCACAGCAATATCGCAGCAACTTTGGGCTTGTATATCTTGGCAAGCAAGATGTATGCAGGATAGCGTGCTTCTGTTGTTTCTGTTGGTAAATCCTGGAATGGCGCATTCTTGCCAGTGTAATCATACAAAATTGTGCATGAATGCTGTTATGACAAGCCAGCTTAGCTCATGGGTGTGAGCGAAAAAATATTCAGGGTGTATTTACAAAGCAGGGATATAAAAACACTTCCGAGCAGCTCCACTTGCAGAGCTCTTTGTTATGGTGATGTGAAAAATTCCTATGGCACATTCTGCTTCTTTTATGACTTTAGCTTGCTCACGTTGGCAAAATGTTTTAAGTATAATATGAATATGTCATTGAATTACAATTTCAATGTACTGATATATCATTGTTTCTTGTACTATAGATATACTTTGTTGAAGGTAGGCATACTCGTGATCTCGTGGTAATGAATTTGTTACTGTTGCTATGAAGCTATGGAAATTTTTGTATCTACTGTTTTCATACATCATGTGGAGATTTGAAGTTTGAATTTCAAAAGAGGGAAATCAGTATTAATGATTTGCCTGTATCGCCACGGTTTTAAGAGTTAGGTAAAAATTTTAAAAAGCCTTTCAATATTTTTTAGCAGATTTGGGCACATTCCTATTCCTGGTATGTTTGATTCGTGCTCACTCAGCCTACACTCTGAATGTCATGTCTACTGTATTTCATGTGCATTTTGTCATGTTCAGGACACACAGCATTGCTGTGATCCTATATTTGCATGCACAAGCGCACATTATACATGGGTGCTCTACAGAGCACAGTGCCCATGCGATGCCGTGTATTAAAGTACAAATTGCTCCTTGCCCCGTTTCTTGTCTGCTTGTTCTACCTACAGTGTGTAATATATTTTAATATAATGGGATGCATCATTTTGAACTGTCTGTGGCTAACACGGTATTGTACATTCATCGCTGCGTAAATGGGCTTAAAGGGGCCCTGAACCACTTTTTATCGAAGTGGAGAAAGACATCTGAAGTGAAGATAGGTTGTTTCAGAACCACTTTGCCGCAAAAAGTACTTCAATGCGTTCAACAGAAGTGGAGTTACCGGCAATCAAACACGGCCTCAGCTGTGCTCCCCTTCCTCCTCCAGTGCCTTGCACTGCGAAGGCTACGGCGGAGACGTCACCGTGGCGCGCAGTTCAAGTTTCCGATTTGGTGCCTATGCCGCGCTAAACGTAAGCCAAACGCGGCCGTCCTCAGAGCCGCAGTGCGCTTAGCCACTGGACTCGTGGTGGCACCTAGCGGCGGCCGCGGTGTAGCCAAGCGCAGCAACCAATAGCAGCCGCGTATTGGAGTGTGCTTTATGACGTTATAAAGCACACAGAAGAGAGCGAGGATCATGGGGTTTTGAAACGAGAGCGTTTGAGAAAATTGGAGGACGCTTAAGCTTCGTCTTCAATAGTGGAACGCGATAGCGTTATCGCACCCCGTTCGCACCGCCCACTCAATACTATCTACGCGAGGCAAACGTCGTGATCGGCACGGACGGCCGGGCCACGGCGCGCCATGAAGGCGGACGCGATCATGGGGCTGAAGCCTCGATGGGATCTTCCTCTATCTCGCTTGGGAACACCACGCAGACGCATGACTTCTCGCCAGCAGCACGGCAAGCAACGGAAGGGACACTTTCCCACCAGACGCGCTACGGCGCGGCGATCACGTCAGAGGAGTCCCGCGTCGGACGCTGCACCTAGGAATCGCCCTGTGAATGGAAAAAGAGGAGCCGCGTCGCCTAAACACGAGGGTTCGAGTGACGCACGCTGGAAGTTTGAAGGGGAGAGAGCGGGAAAACTTATTAAACGCAAGGGTATTGGGGCATCCTCGCACCGGCCCCCACACGGCCGCAATGCGCTCAAACGAGACGGAGGGGAGAAGTGGGTGAGTGGTGCGCCACGTGTCGGGGCAGCGCCGTACATTGCGAGGAGGGGGTCTTCTGTGTTCGCCGCAAGATGGCTCTGCGTGTCCGCAGAGCGCAGAAGAAATATAGTGGAAACGTACTTCGCTACTCGTATGTGCGACTTCTGTAATTTACATGCTCATAATTACCAATATACACCGCATTCACTAGAGGTACTTTTGTCGCGCTTTGAACCATCGAACTTGTGGCTGAATGGTAGCGTCTCCGTCTCACGCTTCGGAGGCCCTGGTTCGATTCCCACCCAGCACATCTTGCAAGTTGTTTATTTGTGAATTGCCTTCCGGGGTTTATCGCTCACGGCCAACGCCACCGACGACACCGGCTTTTCTGCGACACGAGCTCCTTAACGCTATCGCATTATAAGGTGACTTCGCGCTCCGCTTGCGAGCGCCACGGACCGCATACGACAGCAGAACTTGGCTGAGATGCTCACAACAGCGTATGCTACCCGCGGATTATGTTATTTCACCAAGCCCGAGGGGTGGTTCAGGGTCCTTTTAAATAGAGTTTTGAACCCTGTAGCGGGCTTCTATAAGGTCATTGAGCTTGCCTATTCATAATTCGCTTTGACACCGTTTCTTGATCGGTGCATCATATGAAAACTAACTGCAAGAGTGGGACTCTTGCAGTCGCGGGAATTGCGTGCCAATTTGATACAAACGCAAATTCCCGCGACAAACTAAAAATTGACCGAAATCGTTCCACGCTGCACCAGAACGGCATCGACATGTGTACTCCAGCAGTAGCCGCTAACAGCGAGCGGATTCGTTTCCCGAAAGAATGCGCAGCCGTTCACATTCCGCGCGACGGCGCCTCCCGCATAGTTTCTCGTAATGTTCGTGCTCATAACACGACTTCTTGGCGCTTCCAGCAAGTGGCCGGTGCTGTGTGGTCACTCCCGGGTGTCGTGGCTGCTGTCGGAATGGCCAGGGCGGCTGTATCTAGAGAATTAAGAGTGTACGAGAATACGGTTGAGGCGGGTCAAGCTGAGGTGCAAAACAACAAAAAGTAGACAGGTCGCTGCGAGCGAAGTAGATGTAGGGAGGCGCGGGTTCAGCGGGCGGGCGTCGCTGTCCAAAGGCCGGTATAGCGTAAAACTATTCCTATAAGTTGTTATACTCATATGGGTGAGCCCTGCGCCATTTTCTCCTACCACTAAAGTAGTGGCGGATTTGAAATAAAACAGATTAGGATAGTTTTACGTTATACCAGAAAGTTAAGGTTACGTGATTTGAAATCGCCCTGGACTATGCATAGAAATGGCTTTCCAAAAGAAAAGTCGCAGTTTCGCCCGAAAGGCGGAGCATCGATTGCGATAGCAAATTATTAGGCATATACAAAGTAAGGATAGTAGTTTATCGGCCGCATAAACATTCGCTTACTAAATTAACAAACATGGTATGACGCGTGCGCAAGCAAACGTGAGCGCATTTCACTCGATCTCCGCGCGCACTGGCTGTCAAAACATTGGAGTACGGAAGCGCGGCAGCCGCAGCGAGCGAAGTGACCTTCGTGCTGCGTCTTGCTTCAGTGCGAACTAAGCGACGAAAACACTTCGCACGCGAAGCTGTCATAACTCGACGCATGCACTGTCCCCATCGCTGATCGCTTTCAAGAAAGGCCCGTGCGGCCGCGCCATACGCAACAGCCGGCGGAGTAGAACTCCCCTTCCCCCGGTGCGTTGTGTGCGGCGGAAGACGGCGCGCTTTCTCACGTTCTTGCGCGCACGAGATTGAGCCGCCATCTTCGGCTCGCCCTCGTACGTACAGCATACGGCACGGGTCAACGATGTTATCATCCTTCGACTTATTACAGAATACCACTGCGACGACGACGGCAGGAATGCGCTTAGTGTGACCATATATTTCCTATCACAATAGTAAACCACCGTAGTTCGTAACTCGCTTCTCCACGGTCTGTTGGTGAAGTGCATTTCCAGGAACTTTACCCACGCTGTCGAGACATTAAAGAAAATTTCATTTATAAAAAAATGTCTTGGGCTACTTTTCGAAGTTTCGGAAACACTGATGCAGAATGCATGATTTTTGTGATTGTTACCACAAATGAAAGATCTACAGGCACTGTTATCGAAATTCGCATGTACTAGACGGTTGCAGTATCAGGGTAATCTTCAAAATTCAGCTTAAGACGTTGCTTAAGACACCTGCAGCACAGCGCTCGTGTTGATTTGTTTTGTTTCGTTCTGGTTTCAAAGTGCGCTGCCTTATTTCATATTCTATTATTCTACCAAAATTCAGATTGGCCTGCTACAAATTTCACCAAACTCCAATTTAGTCTGCTCCAGGCTGCTCCAACATTCAATTTGGTCTGCCATGTGACCTGACAGATGCTCTTGCTTTTGTTGACGTCCGGCATACAGGTACACTTTACATTTGATACAGGTATGTTGACATGCATTATAAGCACATTTCGTGACATACTTTCTTCAAGCATGTTGCACACCAAAAATAATACACATGAATTGCACATCTGGCAAATTTAAAATGCAACAAAAAATACAAAACCCCGAATAGCCTTTTTTTCCTACCAAGGCTACTGCAGCACAAGAAGCAAATTTACTTTAAGGGAATGTCATGACCTAACCAAAAAAAGCTTTTATGTAGTGCTGAAATTGAGTTGCATAAAAATGAATTTCCTGCTGAGCAATATTTACTAGTCGGAGTATTTGATAGTCCAGGTCTTGACGTCCATGATTTCTGCGGCTAAGTGGTATCCTCATTTGTTTGTGTATTGGTTAGCGTAATGGTGAAGTAGGTGTGCTGAAGATTTGAAGCCTATTGCTTTTTAAATGTAAAAGTAATTTATAATGATATATCTGGCTGGCTTGGAGCATTGAGTGCTTATTGTAGAGGTATGTCAGATCTCTCAGCCTACCATGATAGCTTTCGAATATGTGGGTTATCCTTTGCTGTATTAGCACCAGTTCTTGTTAGCTTTCTTTTTTTTTTTTTGAGATCGTTGTTCCCCAGTTTAACAAACACTAAGTAAGCTTAGAGTGAAGTATTTGCTTTCTTTAGCCATAATGGAACAAGACCGCAAATTTTATACTTACAACGCACTACTTTACTAAGATCAGTGGTTAGCTTATGAGATGAGTGTGTCAAGAGAGTTTATCTTGGAACCAGACCCCTAAGAATTTTAGTGTTCTTACTTGTTATAGGCACGTCCTCTGAAATAAAAGTTGCATTTCTATGACATTGCTTGTTTGGCAGTTTGAATAATATATGCTTTGTTTTGTTACCATCGAATTGAAGCTGTTTATGTATACAACCAGTCATACAGTAGATTTAGGTGCTCAGTTTCTTTAATGGTGTATTGCAGGGAAGCGTTCGTGAAGATTTGCGTCGTCTGCATACATGACTATATCCGGTGAGGAAGAAATGCTTGGTAGGTCGTTTATATGGAGGTTAATGATCAGGAACCAAGTATATGAAATCCTGCAGAACACCGCCCTATGCTTTAAGGAGTGACGAGGTGAACTGACTAAATGAAACTCGTACAAGTCACTCAAGTAACCTTTCATTAGCTCCAATGGCGTTCCACATATACCACAGTCGTAGAGTTTAGACAGGAGCATACCATAGTTCAGAACTATCTAATGTTTTACGCACGTCCAAGAATAAGCCCATGATGTATAATTGTCTCAGTGTTTTGTAATATTTTATATTTGACTTGTAGAAGTGCATGTTCACGACATATTTTTGAAAGCCATGTATCATGCCTCACTAATAATGCCATACTTCCTAACAACATGTTCTAATATTTTATTAATATAACAGTTGCAAAAAGGTCGAACTTTCCCACGATAAGGCGAAGTATCGATACCGATAGCAAATTATTAATACGAAGTAAGGATAGTAGGTTTATCAACCGTATAACCCTGTCGCTAACCATGTTAACAAGCGCGGTGTCACGCTTGACGAAACATGCTTAAATCGGCGCGTGTAAGGACGGTACAAAAAAAAGAGTGCGCAGAGGACAATCGCTGAACTTCCAACTGAGCTCTACTGCGGAAAAAAACAGACTGGTTTTGTCCCGTGCTTATACGCGCCGATTTAACCATGTTTCATCAAGCTAACCAACTAGCCCATCTAAGTCTGTTAACGGTGTCAGAGGCAAACATAAACACATCTCACTCGATGAACGCGGACACTCGTTATCAAAACGATGGCGTGAAGAGCGGCAGCAGCAAGCGAAGTAAATTTCCTGCAGCCTCTCGCTTCAACGCAAAGCGGCGAGAACACAGCGCACACGAAACCAAAAGCCGTCGGCGCACCTTGACTCTGTACCAACCGCAGATCGCTTTCAATATAGAGCCCGGGAGGCCACGCTAAGCGTGGCCATACATACAAAGTACAAAGTTTTTTTTTTATTTGGGCAACATAAATAGAAGGTTTGCCCGCAAGGTAAGGCAAAAGGAGGGCGTAATCCTCCTGACTAAGGCCTTTACCTCGCTGGAGCAGCAGAAGTAGCAGTCAACTGATAACAAAGTACAACTAATATGACACAAAACTTCAAAACTATTTACAGAAAAATTTTAAACACAATGAAAAGTATAAACCGTTTGCCAAATAGCAAGTAACTGAATAAATACAGCACAGGAAAAATAAGAACATTCTGTTATTAACAAAAATTATACATTCAGAATAGAACATTAATGACATTACTATTGATATTAAACAAAGAAACTTTATTAACACTCGTTAAACACACAGTGATCAGAAAATATTATGTCTTGTATTGCATGTTTAAATTTGTGAATTGTTCTAGAATTTATAGCTTCGTCAACAATGTTAGGGTACATATTACATAAAGAAATGGTTTTCAAGATAGAGTCCAAGATAGAGTCCAAGATAGAGCTTTCAAGATAGAGTCCGGGAGGCCACGCTAAGCGTGGCCATACGCAACCGGCTCCCAAGTAGAACCGTAGAACGCCTCTCCCCTGCATTGCCTTGCGCGCGATGGAAGATGGTGCGTTTCCTTGCGCGCGTGAGATCGAGCCGCCATCCTCGCCTCACCCTCGCACGTTTTCACTCGCACCCAAAGCAGACGTCGCGCTGCCACGATGTTATCGCACTTAGACTTTGGACGGAACATCACTGCAACGACGACAGCGCAAATGCGCCCGGAAGTGTCCATATAATTTCTATCGCGATAAAAGTTTCGTAAGTGGTAAGATCGACACTTGTCTGAAATTGTCCACAGTGTGGTGAGCACCGCCTTTGTGGACTGGGAAAACTCTGGCAATTTTAAGTTCCTTTGGAAAAATTAGATCAATGCATTCTATTGATAATTTGGGCTAGGACTTTAGAAATGATAGATACATACTTTATAAGAAATGTAATAGTGTCGCATCTCGCAGCAGTATTGCTCTCAAAGACAGCGATCACCTTTTCTACTTCTCCAGATGTTGTCAGGAAAAGTACTAAAGCATTTGGGTCAGGATGTTTTAGTATCTCCATAATAAATGTTATCTTGGTCTCCGATAGTGGCGTTCCTACAACATTGAACATAATTGAACGAAGTGAACTTCCGCAAGGGTGTCATTTAAAGAGAAGATATTCTCGGAAAGTCTCAGAGATCGTTCTTTCAAGTCGCGTTCCTAATTTCCTGCCAAGTTTTCTTTGAATTGGTGTAAATCTGCGAGAATACCTTTTTTGTGGTTTCTTTCGCTTTTTTAGTTCTGAATTAACTGGGTTACGATATTTCTTAAATTAAGCTAGTTGAACATAATTTCGCATTCTAAGAAAAGTATGGTCCATTTATTATTCTTTTCAATATTCTTGAAAAGTGCAGCGTTTATAACCGCGGCTTTATTATTTTTTTATGTCTTGTGCTACTGCGTTGTGGGAATGCCTTATCGTAGTAGCAAGCAACCGGTTTATAAAAAAAAATTATTTATATGCCTTATTTGGGTCGCTCTCTACGGAGTTCAGTTGGGCAATTGAGTTTACTAATAAGATAGCGAAAATGTGCTAGAGCAGCCCTGTAAAGGAGACAATTAGAATATGCGAGCGCATTACGCTTAATAACGCAGCTCCGCCCGAAAGGCGAAGCACCGATTGCGATAGCAAATTAGCAGATAGCTGTACGAAGTAAGGATAGTAGTATTATCGGCCGTATAAACTGTTCAACATTCGCTTACTAACTAAATTAACAATGATGATATGTGTAAGTGTGACTCAACGAGGACGTAGAAAGAAACAAACACACAGAGACATCGCTGTCTTTGTGTGTCTGCTTCTTTCTACATCCTTGGTCAGTCGCACTCACACATTTTATCATAGATTCAAACCAACTAGCCCGCCAACGTGTTTTAACAAAATTAACCAGCATGGCGTCACGCGCACACAGGTAAACACGAACGCATCTCGCTCGATGACAGCGGAAACTGTCTGGGAAAACGCTGGAGTGAGGAATCGCGGCAGCAGCAAGCGAACTGACCTTCATCCATCTCTCGCTTCAACGCGAACGAAACGTCGAAAGCACAGCGCAAACGAACCTATCGACGCTACGCGCACTTTACAAACATAGCACATCACTTTGAAGGTGAGGCCCACGTGGGCGCGCACTTTGGCCACATCGCAGATCGCTTTCAAAGCACGAGCGCCGGCAATGCGTCCGGCTTCCGCCAAACGAATGTTTCACATGGCGCGATTTTCAGTCAGCGACACAGAGAATTCCGTCGCTCAGCGACCGTCGCGACGTCGTGGGCTCTCCGCAACTGGATTCCAACTAGCGGGACCTTAATTCCAACAAGTTGGTCGCGCCGTCGCTGAATCGCAGCGATCGGCGCGATGTGGGAGGGGCAATGTGTGACGAAACAAAGCGCTGTCAAAATAGGCGCTCTCCTGTTTTACCGCGCGTTCGTAGCTCTGTGGAGCAATGTCATGCGCCAGCTTTAGCTATGTCTTAATAGGGCGTACCCACGAGCTTGCAGCTTAGGAGCTTCATAAACATTTGTCTTTTCTTCCGCTTACACAATTCGTTTAAAAGGAGGAGCTGCACGATATCCAGGTCGGGAGAAGGACGCCGCTTCAACATAACGCACGTACCCACTCGATCGCCACCGTCGTCAACCTCTTCATCACTACAAATTGCGCCAGCTGCTTATACGTGCTCACTCAACAGTAGCTTGTTCTTCTGCAAAAGCAAATACTCATCCAGGAAGAAAAGTTGTGGCTTCCATAGTAACACCGAAACTAGAGTGTACTAAACGGAACCACCCCACCGACATAGCACAAGCCACACGCACATACTTGCGATATTGTGCAGCGCCTCACTCACCGTATCTGCAAGCTGTCGTAAAGACTCAATGCTTTTAAACGTTAAAAACGGTTTACCTATTCTATTATCAAATAATAGGAAAATTCAAATATTTGACTATAGTTTCTATGTTGTTCTTATTTAACGATGCAGGCACGGATACTTCGTGAGCAGGGGGCAACCTTGCGCATGGCTGCGAGGGAAATCGCGCTGCCGCAAACGCATGTGAAAGCTGTCAGCAAAAATTGTACTCTGCGACGTGCGCGGCAGAACAATTTTTTTCACCGCAATCGCGCCATGTAAAACAACCTAAAAACGTTTACTACAGCGTTCGCGTGGCCAACGCCGTAGTAGACGCCGCGGTTGTCTCCACTCTGTACGGAGCGGAGCGGTGGGAGAATAGGACATCGAGGCGCCCTAGCAGCTGCCGGTGAAGAACGCCCCCTCCTCCCTTACCTGATTCCTCTGGCTAGCGCGCCACAGGACAGGGCACGCATCCGGGCCACGTTCCTCGCTCGCCCACGCGAGATTGAACCGTGTTCACCGGCTAGCGCTCATACGCTTTCACTCATACGGAACCTTGTGGCGACGCCGATGGCAGAAATGCGCCTGCAGTATCCATATAATTGCTATCGCAATAAAAGCAGATGATTGATAGGTGATCGCTTATGTCGACAGACATGACGCCAGCTCTCGAAGTAGGGGTTTGTACGTACTTTGATGATACAAATCACTAACAAAGCGCCACTGTGTGTTGTCACACGTGTAGGCAGGGTTGTAATGTTAAAACCAGGGTATCGAACCCAAAGGGAAAAGAAAAATTTGTAATTGTAATTGTCTTTTGTAATTTTCATTTCACGACCAAGTTTGTTGAGGTTACGTTTCCCAGAAAGTTTCCTTGCTTCAGTTTTTACTTTTGTTACGTGCAACAAGACGGGACACCAGACGAAGAAATATACAGATGGAGCACTGTGTTCATATGCTGTGCTTTAGCAGCTCTACAGTATCACTATTTCCAATCTACCTTCATTGTTGGCGGGGCGAAGACATCTGTTATAAAAAAAAAATTAACTTTGTCACTACTGTTTGTATTTTAAAGCGGCATTTCAATGAAAAGTCAGCAGTGCTGGATTGAGCTGCTTTGTCGGGCAAGGAACTGCCTGCCAAGATCATGCGCAGTGTGTACTAGATTATATTATAGTACACTTTAATAATGTAAAATCCTAGTGGTTCTAATCATACAGTTAGTACTATAACCATAGATGCATAGCTGTACAAGAAAGTGACAACTGCAAAGGTGCTGCGATGATGCAATTCTTGTTGAGGCCAGCAGAATTATTCTCAGAATGGTTATTTGCACTGCATGTGGCTCGTAAGTATAGACTGTATGTGAAGTTCGGCTATTTAAAATTTGGTGTGCGTGGGAGGGTGCGTTTTCAGGTGCCTTAAGTTGGAGGTACCACGGCAGCCATCTTTCGAGTAGTTCAGATTCCACCACCAGGCGACACCATTCACTGGTGACCGGAAAAGCTATTTCGAACATTTGACTTCTCTAGCTAGATTTCCAATTTTCTTTTGTCATAGGCAACATACAGGTAACTTAATATAGCCACGATAGAAGAACCAATACAAAGTCCTTGTTTTGAAGAATTAATGTTCCCATTCCATTAAAGAAACATGGCTTCCAAATAAAAAGATACCAGCTGGAGAAAACCTGCTACGTATATATATGGTATTCGCAATCTTCAGTTCATCGTAAACATCAATGCGTCCTCTCATGCCAAGAGCTGATAAATTGTGGTAAAGAATGATACAGATATTCTACGTCTATCGAGAACGCATCTAAGTGATTGCCTGACTGATTTCTCAGATTATTTATCACTTCTAAATTCTTTGTCAAAAACGCATCATTAATATCCAGTAACTTCGATGATGTGTGGGATATTATGGTGCAGGGGCCAATAATGGCCAAATAGCGCCAATCCAACTTTTGTTGAATTGAGAAGCCTAACGGCTGTTGTCATGCGGGTAATTCTGGCACAATAATGCATAACGGCCACCCTGGCTTTTCGTTTTTGACTGAAACGAGCATTTCAAGGATACCATCTTTTGTAATTTTCATTTCACGACCAAGTTTGTTGAGGTCACGTTTCCCAAAAAGTCTCCTTGCTTCAGTTTTTACTTTTTTTTCGGTGAGGCGTCATCTCTACTTAGAAATACGTACTTTAAAGCAACATGTGAGACTGGGCTTGTTGGTAATCCATGATGCGCCCAGTGAGATAGCAGACAAACAATGGTTCTATCATCATTTGTTATTTTCATATATTTCATGCTCCATGCATTTCCAGATGTGTACAATTGGACAAGTGCGCTTGCACAAGCTGGTTGTCTGTCTCCGACAGTGCGACGCTTGTGAAAATAAATGATTGTTGGGAGTGAGCGCTTCGTCTACGTCTGTCTACACTGACCCTGTGTTTTTTGTGCGCAAAACGCTAATATAAATGTTGATAGTAAAGGATGAAAGGAAAGAGAGGGCCACATCGATCTAAAGCCGCCCATGCACTAAGAAGTACGGTGTCTTAAATAATGAGTCACCTTTATTTTTTCTTTCTCGACATACACAACCTCCAAGTAAAAAAACAAACAAAACAACGTCCATGTTACTATCAATGATTCTGCCCAGAAAAAAAATAGTTGCCTGTCATTGATTGGTGCTAGTTCGGACATTCGTGGTTATTACGTTTGCTACATATGGCTTAGCCATGCAGGTCATTTCGATAGTTGGTGATGACTTTCAAGGCTCGCATCATAAAATGGCTTAGCCATGCAGCTCATGAGGGTGTTTGTTGGTATGAAAACAGCGAAGTCCTGGGGAACACGCTTGTAGCACTCAATTGAGCAACCGGTAATCGATCGTAGTGATGACAGATGTTGAAAAAAAAAGGACTTGCAGAAGAAAAAAATGAAAAACATAAAGTGAGTGCTCTCATAGCGACGTGTTGTCCCTCTCTCGGCGTAGGGAGGCTGGGTCCGAAGCCCTGTACGGGCCGTCGTAGCCACGAAGCTGACGCGGCTGATTTCGTTCAGGCTGCGCAGTAAAGAAAAAAAAACACTGTCAGTAAGTGTGGCTGTAAAGGTTATGGCATACTACTGTAAGAATTAGTAACTAGTACCGTGAGAGTTCGTAATTAATTAAATAAATAACTTATTTAGTTACTTATCTATTAAATACTGGAGGACTGTTTGACCCAAGCAGGGGTGCAAAAGAGCAAACAAGTTTACAAATAAGGAAACAAACAAATACGTGGCATGCAATATGTACGAATGTCCAAGCTAAAAGAATGTGCACGACAGCGATAACCATAACATATTGAGCATGAATCAAGTTCAGCACTTTCAGTACTAATTAATGACGTAGGCAGTAATCGGTCGTGTGCTGTTATTGATGGAAATGTTTAAATATTTTATTTCTTGTGTGCTATGCTGCTAGTGACTCTGCATGCTTTTCTTTGCAAGCATGGATAGTTATCATTAGTTTATTATCCTTCTTTTGACGAAAAGAAACCTTAATACTTGTTCTATTTTACACCTATAACTTGCACTGCCTTGCTTTCTCATAACTAGCTGGTGAATCGATAGTACACTATATTTCAGAAATGTAATTTGGAGAGCTAGTTATTGAATCATTTCTAATGTGCTAATGTTATTGTTATTTATAACAAAAACATTAGCACATTAGGCCGGTTAAGGCAAGGCCTCTTCACCGGCCTTTGTCAAAGGGCTTGTCCACCAGCCGAAACGTCAGTCAAATATGCTGTGCTTATTGAACGTACGTCGTACTCTTTTTCTTCATTTTGCTACCGCGGCCAGCGCGATTCCTTCAGTCATAATCATGCGCATGATATGCATATTCATGCGCATATCATCGCATATACATACATATATATATATATATATATATATATATATATATATCCACCACTTGTTCACACAATTTGGGTAGCGCTCATTAGTTTTGTAACATCTGCATTAATTATTCTCCTTTATAAAAGGGCGAACTTCGAGGACAAATCGGGTTTAAACAAATTTTCATAGAAGTTCTTCGGGGTGCAAAAGACTGGAATTATCGGAATTCACCCGAAAACGAAAGACCTATACATAAGGTTGCGTGAAGTACCAGCATAGGGAAGTTTTGGCCAAATTATTGATGCAATTGCTGAGAAGGAAGCACTTTTGTTTTAGCGGGGTTGTGTTTTAGCTTTTGTCTGCACTCTTAAACAAATGTACACGCTTTGATGTGTATATTTGCCACACAACAATAATCTTCATCTGTTTTGCTTGCGTTTCCTTTCTTGAAAACGCTGCGCTCGCTACTTTCCTGTCGAGAATGCTTTGTCATGCTGATAACGCGCATGGAGTTCGTGACTTGGAAGTACCATGCTCGCAGCGTTAAAGAAAGGAAATGCGGACAAGACAGTTGACGGGTATTTTTGTGTGGCAAGATACGGCCCAAAGGGTGTGATTTTACTTAAGAGTGCATATAAAGCTGAGCTTGGTGTGCACATAGTAGAAATGAGAAAGAAAGACCTACACCGACCAAGTAAAACTTATTAAAAGACATTGTCTTTTAAACATTGTCTCTTAATAAGTTTTACTAGGTAGGCGTACCACTTTCTTTGTCATGTGTCATCCCGACCAGACAGACTTCCGTCAAACTCTCGATTATAGTAGAAATGAGCCTGTCCCAAGTTAAGCTACTCATTAGTGTGGTGGTAAAGTATGTACATAGCTCAGTGAGCACACTAATGACAAGACTGTGTGGAAAATATAAGTCATTTCTTTTTTTGTTAATTTCATGTGAACAGTTTTGATAGCATTCAATTTCATGCTCCCTGTACATGAGTATTACAATTTTCTATACTGTAAGGCTAATTAGAGTGCTACAGAAAAGGAACAAACACAATATGATTCGCGTACCGTGTATTATTCACTGTAAATGATGTGGATTACATTTAAATTTAGATTAGACCGTAATTGACTGTCGTTGCAGTTAATCTTGTTAAACTGTACACGATAGCCAGCAAGGAATTTAATTAGAGCAGGCTCAGTATTTGCATCATTATTGTCATTTTTGTACACATAAATAACGAGGGTACCCTATGGGATACCAGACCTGACGAGTAGATTAGAAAAATAATCTGCAAACTTACAATCTGAAGATAGCTTATAATGTGCAGAAACCAAAGTGGTTATGAAAGGGAAAAAACCGAGGTGCTGGAGCTTCGGAATAAGATAAGCATTGAAAATTGGCAGGTTTGCGCATACTGAAGAAGGAACAGCGCAGAAAACTGGACACAGTTGAAATTAACTTCAGGGATGTGCCTATATTCTTGCAAACCTAAATATGAGTAGCACTTACATCTTTCTTGAAGTTGGGGCCTTCAAGTTTCTTCTTCAACCTAGGAGAGGAAATACAGTATAGTTGCCAGGTACGCACGTGAACATAGTGACAAAAAAAAACAAACTTTGGCTACCATCTTGAGGAAGCTGCCTCTGCCGACGGTCATGCACCGTCACAAGTATGTTAGACAGAGACATGGCGAGAACGGCAACACAAAGTATTACAATATTCTTGAAACAAGGTAAGAAGTAATCATTTATTTAAACGCCAAGATTAAAACTGTGCACTTCAGCATATGTCATTTAAAATTATGGCTCTTAACCAGCCGTAAAACATTGAGTATAGTATAAATACAATTTGTTTGATGTCTTAGTGATATTTGGTGCCTTTTTTTTGTAAGTAATATTTGCGAGTGGCTGCTGATCTCTCCTTGCCCTTTGCCGTCACTGTGCAATGCGTGACTGCGGCAGTTGTTGCCAGTTTTCATTCAATAGAAAACTGATGGCTAGAGCAGGCGCTGAATAAGCACGGAGCAAAAAACGAATACAATCAAGGTTCCGAAGAGGGGCATGCCTCTATGTCGCGGACTAGGAATTGCTATCTGCCACAGCTGCATGATTACGAGTGCCTTTTATGAGAAAAAAAAATTGCATCACCGCTTGGTTAAGGCAAACAATCAATTTGCCACAAAAACAAAAGAAAAAAAGCCACTCATCTATTGCATGGTTCTCTTTCTTATCAAATATTTTTTCACACTTGGCGCGTGTTGTGTGCTAGTGTTCTTGGCATCAGACATGACTATGCATTTGCATGAAAATGGTAATTCATGACGAGACCATTAAATAAAGAGATTCCATTAAACATTTATTTAGATGAGCATATTTTTCTTACATAAAGTCCATAAATCTGGCATCTTATGATTTTATGGCATTGCAGATTTTGTAGGTTAATATCCATAAATAATGCACAAAACAACTAATCTGGGTATATATCGACTGAATTACACCAAGTAAGATAAAGACCTTTTGTCACTAATTTTAAACAGCCGTACTTTTTATAGCCAGAAGAATGTACGAGAATGTATAAACACTCTACCTGAATAGGATAGCTTACGGCTTGTCTGGACACCTTTTCATGAAGATTAAATTATAGATAAAGTCTGACATGCATCGTGTTTGGCACAGCCAGTGTAAAGAAAGTTGGAACCGCTGCACGAATGACGAAGTCTACCACTGCATCCCATGGCACAGTGTCTGAAGCGTGCCTTCACTGGCAAACAGGACTAATATGACAGATTTTGAGATGCTTGATCTGAGTAGGAAACTTTCTCATTTGAGATGTATACATACAATTTAAGCGCTTCTGAGTTACTGCCAAGCAGTAGACAAAAGTATAAATGCAGAGTGTAAATTTTATAACGTGTAAAACTTTTATAGACAAAAGTCAAATTAACTGCACATTTATCTCTCATGCGGCAAACGCTGGAGTATGCAGGTACTATATGGGACCCTTAATTAAAAGAAGTGCCTAACTGATTGGATTGAAATGGTTGAGAGGAGAGTGGCTATGTTTGCGTTTATTTCAAGATGCCGACCTGCTGACTCAATAACCGAGGGGCCAAATGAACTTAAATTGCCTCTACTTTCGGAGCGCAGGAATGTAGCTCGATTGAAATTCCTCATTGCGCTACGTAACAATTTTATCATCTTGAACGCTGGGCAGTGTTCCGGCAGCGCTCATCTCGACAATTAAGGAGCAGTCATGAACACCAATTCACGCCCACAATTACGCGAATAAACTCGTATAAATACTCATTGTTTCCCTAGATCAATTGAGGAGGGGAATCCACTTCCACATGATATGATACAGTCACCTTCCCTAAACGTGTTCGAACTTTATTGTGTCATATCTTGATGCTCAGGTATACGCTCTTGGCGACAACCTCATTTCTTCTGTTTAGAATGTAAGTCTCTTACTGATTTTTTTTATTTCGAATGTTATTCTATATTCGTGTTATATACTACATCTTGCTATTATTGCTATCATCATCATTGGCCTATTTTTTTGTTCAGTGCAGGACGACGACCTTTCCCAGCAATCTCCAATTACCCCTGTCTTGCGCTAGCTGTCTCCAGCTTGCGCTTGGACATTTTCTAATTTCATCGCCCTATCTTTCATCAGCTGGGTACTATATCTTGAACTTGGTGTAAAATATCTTGCTTGATGTTTAGTTCCATATGATCAGATGCTTAGGTGCCTGTAGTATTTGCGGTGGCATTTGTAAGACAATGCGCCAGCATCACTATCATTATTTTGTTCGTCTACTACTCCCTACAATTATGTTTACGGGTAGGTAAGCACTGCCTGAAGTGCGGTTTATGTATGCACTGTGTTCACATCTCTCTGTTCTGCCTTTAGGCGGCACCAAATGGCTAGCAGCACAAATAAATAAATAAATAAATAAATAAATAAATAAATAAATAAATAAATAAATAAATAAATAAATAAATAAATAAATTTATTCACCAAACAAAAGGGATGTTCTTCCTATAAGCTCTGCTCTGTATCAGTGCTCTACAAAGCTCGGTTTTATTACAAGGACAGTATTGATATCTTCTTTTCTTTCTCTAAGCTGTCCCTTGCTTGCAGATTCATATTATATTTGCAAACACCATTGTTATGGTTGCTAATGACGCATTATTTTACGTGCTAACGAACACTTCGAGCGGGACAGTATTTTATGCGGCGTGCAGTTCTATTTTCAAATTTTACCTCGATACGATGCTTGCAGAGACGACGAAGCACATCAGTAACAAGGATGAAAGGACGACACCAACGATGACAATGTTCAGCTGGGCAGCTGAAATAGAATGTCAACCAAGTTATATTTAACAATAATTTTGGAGACAACGAAAGTACTAATGCGCATGGTTGTTGAAAGTTCCCATTGTTCCTGTTTGTGCCTGCGAAATGTGCAGCCTTCATCTTGCATAAGGAACTTGCCTCGAGCTCCTTTCTGTTTCTCATGTGAAGGGTACTGAAAATTTCCGGCCTCAGTGACATTAATGTTCTAGCTTTTGACGCGTCTTACTTCCAAAGCATTCAATGTTTGCTCGTTATAGCCCACATTTAAGATTTTTAAACATCTAAATATGCGTCTTCACATATTTAGTGAAGACATATACAAGGGGTTGAGGGTTTTCAAGCCATCTTTTTGCGGCCTTTTCCTCACCCTGCTCCATTGTTCAATGGGAAATAAAGCTTCATTCATTGTTCTGGATAAGTCTGATGTTAACTACACAATGTAAGCGGGCTGCTATATATGAGTGGCTGAGTTACAGGCAAGAAATGCTGCTTGGCTCATTCGGATTAATGAAGGCAGACATTTCTGTCAAGTGCATTGCAGTCTGTGATTGTTAATGATAAACTGTAAATATATGGTATTGTTAGGCGGCACCAAGATATATGAGCATTTCGAGCTAGGTGCCACGCTTTTTCAGAACACAGTTAGCGTTCGTTCCATACTGTTAGCGCGATTCGTACTGGAGTGCGCCTGCGAGGCATGGAATTCACACTCCAAGACCCTTGTATCAAAATTATAAATGCAGAGCGGCGTGCTCCTCGGCTTGGGTACTGGTATTACAGTGTGGACATTTCAGTATCTCCGCTTTATATCACAGCAAATGAGCCGCTACAAGAATCAAGAAGGAAGCAGAAATGGCTTAACCTAGCTATTTTACAAAATGATTAATGATTTAGTTTTTGTTGACAAATTAAAATATGTAAGCCAATCGAGACCAAGAATTAAAAAAAAATCTGTGAACGCTGCACATTTGTAGAGGAACAATGATTTTCGAGAGACTGCCTTAGGTATGTTTTTTTTCTCAGATTGGCACGTGACTGGAACAAACTTCTAGAACTCGTTGTCACGGCGGGGGACCAGTATGTGCTCTCCTCCTTGGTTCTTGATTTTTGTGTTAATACAGGTTAATTACAGTCAATAATTATTTTGCACACGCACTTTATCTACACCGTAGTATAACTGGTGCCTTTTCACGGAGATATTTTGAATGGGTAACTGAATATTCCGTTCATAGTGGTTAAATATGCAGGTATGGTTTACAGATTCGTTACCTATTCATTTGTTGCCATGGCTATTGTGAATAATATGTATTTGCATTTAGTATGTATATTCCGTAAACTTGTAATAATTGTGTGATTGAATATTTCGTTCGTAGCACCTAAATGAGGAGTTGTCATTTACTCATGTGTTTATTACTTATTATTTTATCATCATGTCATTTGAGTCGTTTGTCTATATCATGCATCCTAGCATCGAATCTTAGTCCCACGTCAGACCGATAGTACAAATAAATAAATAAATAAATAAATAAATAAATAAATAAATAAATAAATAAATAAATAAATAAATAAATAAATAAATAAATAACGACAAGACGGAATAATGGTGGCCCTAGTGTACAGTAAATGACATTAGGCCAGTTTTAACCATCTTGCAACCACTTCTGTTCACTTCATCATTGAAAATTCTCATAAAAAGAATATAAAGGTTTGGCAGATAAATCTGTACTATGTAAACCTCACAAATTACTTGCTCAAATGGATTTGAGGCTTTGTGAAACAAATTTACAATTTGCTTCATTGGAAAAAGATTTTTAGTTAATATGGATACTTACATTGCAAAGGCTTGTTCTCACGTTGACACTGTGGTCCTGTTCGCTTATCAGGGCACCTGCAAATATTAGTGTTTAGGTGCAGTGATGTTTGCAGGAGCGGTATAATGACGGATAAGCAAATGGGCGCAGAGAATGTCAAATCTAAGTTATAAACTGGTCCATTGAGCAAAGACGGAACTTCACGGAGGCGCCCTATAAAGCAAATGCCATATAAGGTATTCGTAGCAATAAACTGTTGTTTGTTGTAAGATTACAAAGTTGAAATTTTATCCCATCATAGGAAACAGATGCTGGTGCACACTACAAAAATACAATTACAGCTTGAATTTTATGGACGTTCTGACTTGCTGTGTTGTGTGCGACCATGAGACTGCTGCTGATGATGCTAGCTGCTCATGAGTTCAGCTGAAGAACCCTGAATATGCCGTAGCAGTGGCAAAGAGAAAGCGTTTCCACTCATAGGATGGCTATAGGAGCCAAACGATTTTAGAATATATTGCGTAATTTCTTTAGTAGATGCAGTACCAGAATTGAGGAAATCCGAAATCAAAGAGTGTGCAACAAGCGGAAAAAAATTGATGCCAATTTTAAGTTTCTGTTTTCGCAGGCTCATAAAAAGTTTATTTTGCAGAACTAAGCTTACGATTTCTTACGCTGTCCTAATATACTGCATTGACGGCAGTGTTCACCAGTGGGCAAACGAGGGAAGCCTCCAACTGTATTCATTTTCAACAAGAGAACGTGTACTTGTAAAAAAAAAAAATACTGGTACTACAAAGAGAGACAGACACAGCTCTGACCTGCCATTGAAGATTTCTTTTGTGTACAACCTTTTACACCCATCTTTTTACCGTATATATTGTGCAGTGTACAAAATAAACCTGACTTATGTTGACCGGCGATTGAAAATTTGTTTTGCACATAGCTCTGTAATGCCACTTTTATCTATGTATATATTTTACAGCACAAAAAATAAATCTTCAGTTGCAAGTGAGCGTGGTGTGTGTATTTCGTGGTCCATTTTTGATGCTGTTTTCATTCTAAAAACCATGTCTTTACTAGCACAAAGGCAAACTCTTGCAGGGACTGGTCGTCTGGGTTCGGCCGCTCGATCCAGATAGTGCACAATCGAGCGACCGTGGTCTTGGCAACAACTGTAGTCTTGGGCAAGATTTACATAGCTTCCAGTTTCCCAAGAGCGAGGAGCCTTATCAGGCACAAAAGAATAAGACGAGAACTGGGTAAGGGAAGTGATGTTCAATAGACAGGATTAGTTATAGTGAAAGGCAAGTGCTTTCCTAAAGGACAACTGCAACGAAACTTCGCTTAGGCTACATTTTTTATACATGTGCAGTATATGCAGATGTGTAGTATTTTCCTGCCTGTCGTAGGAAGTCGCCGGCAACGGCTAATCTCGGAGGTAATGCCGTGGAGGTTCGTGTTAATCATCCATAACTTCCAGAGAACGGAAATGCGGCATCTTTAAAAAAAATTCGTTATGAAATGCTTCTAATTTTGTGACACTTTTGTCACATATCTGCTCGTATATCAAGCGTGAGATTTTGCACGGAGGCTGTTTTGCATGCACACTGTCTGAAGCGAAGCTTCTTACGAGAACCAAAATTTCGCTGTATGGGCCTTTAATGGTAGTGCTTGGCGACTCATGAATTTTAGAGTCATTTCCGCCCCACATCCCTCTTATTGTCACAACTAATTGATGAAATAAACGACTGTTTTCCAAACAGCCTAATGAAACATGGCCCTACTCACCTGCAGTAGAAGTTTTGGTAGTTTACACCGGGTTCACACGTGGCATCTCGATGGCAGAGGTTCGGGATGGCTTCGCATATATCTGTGCAAAATTTAAGTCCAGTTATTTTATTTCACAAAAAAAAAGACAAAAGGATCGGCGGAGACATAAGACTGATTACGTGTGCTTCGGCAACGACTGCGCATTTCGCGACCGGGCGGCGCAAATGGAACTGGCGATCGCGGCTAAATCTCGCGCGCCACATATGGCGGAAGGCGGGCAGGCAGCGCGGGAGGGCGGCCTCGATCGACTTCGCCAAGTGCGTGCTTTGCACGGCTGCGCGCGGTCGCTCGCGCCCTATCTTGGAAGGGATCTGCAAACGGCTCATACCTTTGTGCCTTCTGTGTTCCCGTCGCTCTTGCGTTGAAGCGATAAACCGCACGAAGGTCACTTCGCTCGCTGCTGCTGCTGCGCAAAACGCTGGTGTGCTGCCGCACACCAGCGTTTTGACAGCGAGTGTCCGCGATCATAGAGTGTGATGTGTTCATGTTTTCTTGCGCGTGCTGACACCATGCTTGTAAATTCAGTTAGTAAGCCAACTGCCACTGGCAGGTGAAGTTGAGGATGGCCCGAACATTTCTCGACCAATCCTTGAGGGCTGATAGCAGAATTGGAATAGAAAAGTTTGGAATCACTTTACGTTATAGCGCTCTAGATGTTAGAAATAGTAGGCACTTGCGCCACGTGTCACGTTCTTGCCTTCGTTTCTTGTGGCAGTTCTTGCTTTGAGGCACCGTTTTTAAGACATGACTACCTCCAGGACCGGCCCACTTTCCCCAGCACTTTTTTTGTACCAGTTTATGCTGCTTAGAAACTATGTGACGTTTTACCAACTTCTTGATTGCCCAAGTTAATCATGTTTTAACAACTCTTCGTTGGAGTTCAAATGCCATCGTTGTTTTACCATGCACCACAAGACATAAGGTACACACGACTGTAAAACACGTAGTTGCTGATGACGTCACAATTAATCTTTCTCTCGCTTATGCTCATGCACTACCCATGCAGAAACCAACAATCCTCATGTAGGCTATGTCGAACGGGCAGCGTAGATGTAGTTTTGCTGCCATACGATCGTCTTCGACGTGGTCGTCGTCGTGCTGCTGTTGGTCGTCACACGCACGTACGCTCGCGACCCACACACAGACAGCTTCTCAATTTAGACAAACGTTGGTTTATCTGGGAACGGTTTTCAGAATCGCAAACAATGCTGGATAGCCACGTATCTGCGAAATTATCCGCATAACATCAATTCCGGCCGTGCATGAAATCTGCGCATTTACGTTTGTCTCATCCGAAGCCCTGCCACAAGTGTTATTGTGTCTCACACTTTGTTGGATGACACATTTTTTTCCATGGTACTAAAAAAAAACGTATCAACAGGTTTCTACTGCACAGAGAGGTTACCATCACCAGAGAAATGCAGCAGTGAAACAACGCCAACATCTGAATAATTTAGAACTTAGGAGTACAGAACTAAATTTAAAATACACGACAAGTAGGCCCAACATGGTGCGTGTCTGCGTAGTTCTGGCGTCGTTGTCAATTGTGCGGTAAAATAATACTTGTAAATAGAATATAGCATTTTGTATGTAAACAAAACTCACTTTTGCACTGTCCAGTTTCCAGGTCATGCTTGAACTGTGGCTTGCAGACACACGATTCGAGTACGCAATGCTTTCGCTCATCACCTTGGCAGGTCTCGTTGCATGGTCGTGCTGTAACCGTGCAAGATATTTTAAAATATGCGCATTGCATTTCTATTCTCTTATTCTTTAATTAAAGGTCTTTACATATTCCTGTGTTTAAATCACTTTTGGTGTACACTTCCAAATTGCTGACAAATTATTGTACTTTAGGTCACGGCAAACATCTGGTTAGAGTAGCGATTTGTGGCTTCTTGCTCTTCATACCCATAATACGTTTAAGCGCTAAACCTGAAATTTCTGTAATATCCCACCTTGGCGGACCTTGTTAGAGTTGGAATCAAAGTGCTGTTGTTAGCCAGATAGAGCTACATGTCCATGCTGCATGCTTTGGGCCAGGTGAGCTAAAGTGAGAAAATATAGTTAAAGTGTCCTTAGGCAAAGGGCACTTCGCCATTAAACAGTATCCTCTGGATGCCTTCTTGGTACCTTATTAGTTCAGTGAGCTATATGCCTCAAAACGCATAATCATGTGTGCGTGTGTGCGTGCACATGCACGTAGCGGACGCCGTACAAGTGAATGTGTCAATTATTCAGTGTAAGAGTTTCGGACACTAGCATTAAGCACAGAAAAGCAATTTATTTTCTGGCTTGTCTCACAGACAACATTGTAGTTCAAAGTATGAAGCCGGTTATAAAAGGGCAGAAATTAAAAGTCGAACATATATTAACTCGCTCAGAATGTTTATCTGCATTCTGAAAATGGTCTATTATATGTTTATTGGAGCTTTGCGATGTGGTTCAAAAAAGGCCTACTTACTTGTAATTGTTTGTGAAATTCTATACATAACTCAACTGAACGGTTCTTTGCACTTCATAAGACTGAACAATTGGGAAGAGGAGCATCAGGTCAGCTTTTGTGCCTGGGCTTTCCAGAGACACAAACACAGGTATATTGCAATGAAAGATGACATTTTCTTTGTTACTGTTCCTGCTGAAGGAGTGGTATCATCGGACCTTGAATAGGCAGCGGGTTCGCAGATGCTTGTTATCACAGCTCTCGAATGAGTTTGAGGAGTCGCAGAAGAAACGCTCATGCCATCGCGATGCTCGATGTAAGACCAATTGCTTTGACCACATGGTTTGTTGCGTGGTAGCCGACACCTTGGTCAGTCATTTTGCTGCATTTATGTTCCAGTATGGGCTAGGCACTGAGCGATGTGACGGGCTCTGCCAATGGGTACCTAGGGATCATCTGGCGCTATCAGAGATAACGTTCCTTATATAAGTTTTCCCTGGGGTAAATATGTACCAGCAAACCCTGTTGGGCGCTGTTGTGAATCATTAACCAGCTAGGTATGGTGTCGTCTTTAGAAATCTGTTAGCGGTTTGGTTAAGGGAGCAGTTATGCTAAAGCCTTCCAGTGAAAAGTGATGGCTACCTCTTGCGAATAGTGTAGTCACAGCAAGAAACCGAAATTTCTTTGCCTAAACAATACTTACGCTTGCAAATCTCGAAGGGCATCCCGTCTAGTGTTGCCGATCCTATGGCCTGGGTTTTAGCACCATCACAGGAAAACGTGGTACCGTTCTTTTCATCCTCGTTGCATTTCATGCCGAAGTCCTCGGCAACAGCCTTCAAGTCGTTACACTGCATTGCAGGGTTGACTGAAACAAAATGAGTATATTACTTCTTGCTCAAGAAGGGTATAGAAGTGCCTATACTAGAGTACACCACTTGAATCATGGAAAGTTAGTGTCTCACCACCATTTCATTTGTCATTAAGAGGAGTAAGGGAGGAGAAGCAAGCGTTCGTAGATGTTTACTTTTCACTCGGTCACATCACGATGGAAATAAAAGTCACTTATCAGGGAACTAGTCAGTGAATCGCATAATTCATTTCTTCCATAAATAATACAATGCTGCAACAAAAATTAGTGACCAGAGTAAAAATGTGCACCTACGGGGCTTGGCTAAGCTCTAGCTTTTCAAAGAGAAGCAGTTACACGTCAATTCGTTTTACAGATCAGATATAAAAACATATGAGCAGCTACAAAACAATTATACAAACCAATCATGAGCAGTTACATAAAAATTATACGAACAGATGAAATAAGTTTTTCTTTTACTAATGACCAGGGTAATGGTATACTGGAATGTGGCAGTGTACCGCCGGTATATCAAAACAATGGGAGAACCGAGGACGCCTCTGCAATGACGCCACCAGACGCGCGCTGCGATATGCCGACGTGCCCAGCACGCGAAATTTAAATATGTTGTGAAAAACTTCCTGCATTCACAAACTAAACCGCTCTCATAATACAATTGAAATTATTATTATTAGCAAAAAAAGTCGCAGTTTCGCAAGAAAGGCGAAGCGTTGATTGCAATAGCAAATTAGTGGACAGCTATACAAAGAGAGGATAGTATTTTCATTGGCCGTATAAACTTGCAAACATAGGTATACTAACTAATTTAACGAGTATGGTGTAACGCACGCACAAGCAAACGCGAACACATCTCACCCGATGACCGCGGAAACTCGCTGCCGAAACGCTGCAGTGAGAAAACGCGGCAGCAGCAGCGAGCGATTTGACCTTCCTGCAGCCGCTCGCATTTACGCGAATTAAGCGCGATGACACAGCGCTGCGCGGATTCTCTACCTGTCTCAGATGGCTTTCAATATGCATTGGCAGGCCGGGCACGCGAGGCCGCCCGGAGTAGAACGCCACCCCTCCCCCCCCCCCTTCCCACGAAGGCTTGCGCTCGACGGAAGGCGGCGCTCTTCCTCCCCGCTTTCGCCGTTGCGTGCTCGAGATAGAGCTGCGATCACCGGATCACCTTTGTACGCTTTCACTCGCACATACAGCATACGGCGCGCGGCGAGAATTTTATCGCCTTTAAACTTTATACAGAACATCACAGCGACGACGACAACGACCATGGCGGCGTAAATGCGCCTGGAATGTCCATATGATTGTTATTGCAATAAAAATAATACAAACTGTTACGGTGCATCAATGACGCCGTCCAAGCTTGCACATTTCCAACCACAGATCATGCAGTGTTCCTGATCGTCTGCTCAGCGTTTCGGTTGCAGAAGACAAACAAACACTGGTGTGCTCGTTCTGTTCGGTAAGCACGCGTTTGTTTTTCTTATCAAAGTATTTCTAAGCACACGAGGATGCGAAGTCCGGAAGAGGCACCTGCACAGTGCTTAGTGGGTTGCATGGGATTCCTCTTGTGTTACATGAGCCAGAAATGCTATCGTCGGGTTTCAATGAAGAAAACAAATTAATGCTATGCGACGAATGCAGTTACCATGGCTTGGCTATTTCGCTCCGCAAAACGGTTCCCAGGGGCAAGACTACAGCCACTGTTCTCTCTGAAGGAGCCTGGAGTTGTTCTGATCGTTGCGGAAGAGCCTCATTGCACGAACAGAAAAAAAAAAAACGCCTTTCACAAACCCAGCGCTTGCCGTGTACATAAAAACATGTGCGAACATGGCAGGAAAAACCGTAGTAAACAATCGGCGATCTCCGCACGGACGTGCATGACCTCCGCGAAAACAATAACTGCTGATCCCGGAGGCCCTGTGGTGTACCATTATGTCTTCGTCTGCCAGCAATAATTTAGGCTTCAGAGATAGATGACACTATAGTAGACCGGAGCGTTTATGATGTACATGGTAACGATGAAAAGGGCGCTAGAGGAAAGCAATATTAGGGTTTAATATCTCATATAAACAGGCGGCAGGGTGGAATAGTAGAGCAGCAGCATCCAGGCTTGTTTTATGCGGACGAAACTGTGTTGCTAGCTAACAAGTATAGTTATATGCAACGTCTGGCTAATATCTGTGAACAAAAAGGTGATAATTTAGGTCTGAAATGTAGCGTTAAAATGCGGTGCTATAGTATTAAATGAAAACAGTGAACAGACAGTGTCAATACAGGGCCAGGAAATGGTGCGGGTAATTGAATACAGATATCTTGGTCTATGAATAAACGAAGGCAATAGATAAACGGAAGCACAGGAAAAAACAATAGCAAAGGGGAAGAAAAAGTGGCCATAATGAAACGCAGAACGCTAGGAGGATAGAATAGGTGCGAGGTGCTCCGGGATATGTGGAAAGGTGTAATTCTTCCAGTACTTACACTTGGAAATATGGTTGTTTGCTTGAAGTCAGGTGTACAAGCAGGACTCGATCGCAACCAAAAGTCAGTGGGACGCCTCACATTGGGCGCTTACAGAAGACTACAAATGAAGCTGTGCAGGGGGATATGGGCTGGACTAGTTCGAAAGCGAGGGCAGCTCAGAGTAAAAGTGATTATGAAGAACGACTCAGGAATATGGAAGAAAGTAAATGGGCTATGAAAGTGCTCAGATATTTATACAGGAAAAAAAAAACTCAGTGCCCTTCCACTCTGTGAAGAAGGATGATCAGCGAAGCTGTGTACGTGGACCCTTTAATGGGGAACTTCACCGCCGCCGCTGGTTGGCCTGGCATTTCACTATTTCCGGGATCGGCCCACGTATGGGGAGTGCTTAACGCCTGCTTCACCTCCGGCGCGGGTCGGCTGGGCATTACACAATCTTTGGAATTTTTTTTTATACGCGGACACTATAGTGGGGAAAGTAGCCCTTAACAGCTTCACTGTAAAACATTGATTCACAGTGAAGAAAATGAACTAGGAAGCTTACCAGCAAGTATGTGCCCCGTACGGTGCGCAACATGGCAACAAAGAACGTCAAGCGAAAATCAAAGCCTGAGACAATCTCACGGGTGGCAGCTATGGAAAATAAACCTGCTATGAGTAACTACTTAAGAATAAAAAAACGAAATCAGGAAAGAAACAATTTATGATAGCTCAAAGGGAAGCTCTTTACTTTTCGAAACCAGATCAGGATGCTTTAGAATACGCACTTATGAAGCGAGATACAAGAAGAAAGAAGAAGCATGTGCTTGCTACGGTAAAGCTAGGGAAACGATACTGCATGTTTTATTATAATGCGAAGATATCTGCCCAGCGGTCAATTTAGGCACCTTTGGCCTCACTGAAGTCCTTGGGTTCAGCGAGAGCAGGGGCAAATCAAGGTTGTGCGCAATACAGATTAGTAAGAGGTGATCGGAGGTTTGTTGGCAGAGAAGTAAGGAGACCGCAAACATCGCAGGCGTACAAAAACAGAGCTTCCAGTAGTGGCTCGGAAAGCTTGATACATGTTAGGAATTCTATGTGTTTTTTTTTTTGTAAAAAAGCATAGGTGGGACATTAGGCAAAATAAAAACAAAAGCTTGTTAGGGAAAAAAAGAAAGAAAAAAAGCCACGTTTTCGCTCACTGACTGCACGCTGCCCTATTCAAGTGCACCATACCAGGGTGCCGATGTCTTTACTGCATAACTCATTCAGTGTGGTTGCTATTGTCTATGCAAGTCTTTCCTTCTCATAACGAGCACAAAAATTGAAATTGAAATGGAGGAAATATTGAAGAAAAGGGAAAATGAAAGTGGGCGAAAAAATAACTTGTTGCTGGCCGGAGGCGAACTCAGCACCTATGCATTACGCATGTGTTGTGCAACGCATGCGTAATGCATTTCTACCATTTCAATTTTCTACATTTCAATTTCAAGTACAGCTAATTACCCCTAAGCTTTCCTTGACTTCATTGCCATGTGTGCACGAGAAAGGAACGCGGTGTGAGGGTTCATATTATCATGTTGTGGGGGTGAACAACCACAGTGGCACAACGCAAGTAAGGAAACCAACTGTTTATTGGGCCAACCTGTGCCCAGGAAAACAAGTAATAGCACAACGATAGCGGCGAGTACACTCATCAATCGTCGAAAAAAATGATCCGCGGATCAGACGCGTCGGCTATTGAACATGACTCATTAAACTTTCCACCGAAAGTGCTGTAGCTCGCGTAAGTTCTCGAATGTACACCGCTATTCTCGTCGCACACGCAGTCTGATCCCACAAGGCTCGGTGACGAAATAAACAACAGATAGAATAAACGATAACACTAGAGAACATTTCGATACAGAAAGGCGCCTCTTGTGCTGGGCGAAAGCATTGAACATTTGTTAGCTGGTGAAAACCGGTCACCGGAAAATATAAATAGGTATGCGTGGCAATATCCGCTACCATAAGATAACTGTCCTTTTTAAAGCTTGCGAACTCTAAGAACACTTCCATTCTACCCAGTATAGCATTCCCAGGGTGCAGTAATATAAATGAGAATTAAACTGGGAATTTTTTTAAATACTGATTAGAAAACTGTGTTGGTTCTGGCTTAATAAACAGTCATATTTGCTTAGGCTTGGCAATAAAGCTTTTAAATGTACACACATGACATTTATAGTGTGAACAGAAAGGTGCCTTCGAGGCACCGTGCTGTAGACGTACTTACTCGACAAAAATGTCTTCCGGAAATCTTGTTGGAGAAGAAAATTACCACTGTGATAGTCTTGTGTGCAGTGGTGTGCAAGTTTAGAGACTTGAGCCTTAAAACTGATATCGGGCTCTAAAGCTGATGCCGAATCCAGCACGTAGTATTTCCTCAACGGGGAAACCTCTCTGTACATGTTCGAATGGATAATTGGCGATATCTCTTGAAAAAAGGTGCTTCACAGGTTGTGATACAATCAATTAAAGGGCAACATCGCCTGTGCATTTACCTTTACGTCGCACTTTGTAGTCGAGTTCGCAGTAGCCGCTCTGCGCTTTCTGCACTAGGCTGTGTAGTTAGCCAAGCAGAAACATTGGTATCACGTATTGTTTACGGGTGTGCGAATATTCACGAACTCTCTAATAACGATAAAAAAGCGTCTCATTCGATTAGGTCTTCGAATCAAATAGCCAGTATTCGTAGACACAAGTATTTTTCGTTTGAATATTTCAAAACTTCACCTCTACACAATCATAAAATTGGAGCAGCGGTAGGATATATTTCACCCACGCAGTCATAGTAACAATGCATAGGCATAAAACATGATAACCCATCTAGTGAAGGAGATTATGTGTCGCTCAAAAAGTCAGACATTACCGGCTATACAGCGATCATTGACACTCTGCGAAGGCTCCTGCGTATGCGAAAAGAACTGGCTGTTCATTCTTAATGTTCCATTTGTGCTTTCAATAATAAAAATAACAGAAACATGCTAACGGTGTGAATACTATATAGGATGTGAACATCTCTTTATATAATTATGAAAACTACTGTTAATTATTCGAAAAACATTCAATATTCCATTTGATCCAATTTTCTTCTGGCATGGTTTGATTCGCATTCGAATCGGGCACAAAAATGACTGTCGTGGACCACTAGTGGTAATGTGTTGAGTGCATTTGTATCAGGCGTGTCATTTACCTGCCTGTTTCTGCTTCTGAGCAAGAAATTATGGTCCATTATCAGGTCGAGGCGTCGGAGCTTAGCCAACAGAAGAGGGAAAAAAGAAACGGCCGCAGTTTTGCCCAAAATGTGAAGCAAAAAAATTGATAGCTATTGCATTGTTATGCACAGTGACACTCTCACTTAATCAAGAAATGTCTGTCGTGGAAGACATTTGCAGTAGTGTTCGAACAGCCTGCTTTAGCAAACCACGGCTTTTGCTTTCTCCTGTTTTCTGTTCTTTGTTTTTGCCCCTGGGATCACTTAATTTATTTACTCTCAGCGCTGGTTCTTTACTGTCTCATGCACCATTCCATGCACCGCATCGACTGTCCCATGACGCAGTGCTGCTTTTCGCACTAGCGCCTCGTCAGTTTTTCATTCTTCGATGTTACAGCGTCTTGCTATTTGTGAACGTATAGCATGTTCAATATCGTCAATGGTGACTTCGTTTGTACATTTTATTTCATTGTTCGCATTACTGCATTGTGATTATGTTTGTTATTAGGCAGCGACTATGGTGACAATGTTTTATGTCATCTGTAATGTTACTCCACAGCTCCTGCTGCAAAAAATGAAAAAAAACTTAGAGAGACAGAGAAGGAAAAAAAACTGACTCACCATCCCGGCTCTGCGAAAGTTGATGTTCAGCGAAGCTGTATTCTTTATAAATGCGAAATCATTATATGGCCCATGAAGCGAAAAATACAGCGTTAATATTCGATGGTACCAAAACCCATGTGACAAGGGGCGACCTCAAGTTTGAGATGATGACGTAACGTGATTACGGCATCACGTCTTGTGAGGATGTCATCACACCAAAGGCGGCGTGATGGCATCACGTGAAACCAAACGTTGCGTGATAACGACATCGTCACATGACTATATTGCCTGATGACGTCATGCAATGACGTCATCACGTCAAACGTGACGTCGTGATGATGTGAACTGATGACATCATGTGGCGCCTCTAAAAAGCAGGACACTGCACGCTTCTCGCTTTGCACTTTCTCTGGGATCAGCGCACATTTATGTGGGAGCACGCGGCCACGAGAAACACCGACTAACTAGAGACTAACAGCTTCGCTGTAATCGAGCCGCCCGACTACAAGCTATCAGTGTACGTACATTAAAGAAATCGAGGAAGCTGAGTAAACCTGAAACTTCCGTATGCGACATTTCTCAATATATTGTTTAGAACTAGAACGTATAATCAATCTCAGTCAGTACGTAATTGATCAATAAATCAGCGAGACTTAGTAAATTTTCATTTGTTAATTTCGTGCAGCACCATATGTGCCTGAAACAGCCATGGTTTCTTACCCGTTCCGCTTTTGAAGGTCAATTTGCCGAGCTTGCAATCAGATTTGCCACCTTGGTCGCAATTATTAAAGGTGTCTGATACTTTGGCTTCCTCTTCTTTGTCTTGTACAAAAACATCAAACGAAACATCTGTACCACTGAAAGAAGTAAGAAGTACTGAAGTTAAACACATTTTATGGTCATAGAAGTCGAAATGACGCGACAATGCTCCTAGTGTTTCCCTGCACCTAGTGCAGGGAACGTAGTACACCTAGTGTCTCCCCGCACATGATTAACAAACAAGCGATCCATTGCGACCCCCATTCAGCGTCAATCGATGACGTGCGATACATTGATGACATTGAAATACACTTGCGCGCAAGCATGAACATAATAATATAACATAGGAAGAACATCACGTGAGTTCTTAGATTTGAGATGTGGGAATAATCTTCATGTGCATGATTATTTACAAATTTTCAATTTTACTTTGGCCTTTGCTATATCTGTCCAGCAAACATGACCCAGTTTAGTGAAGAAGGTGCAGTTGCAAATAAAGGGCAATTCGATTTGCCTGCACGGCCAGCTGTCAGATTGTGCTTGGATCGTTGCGACTGCCAGCATGATTAACAAGTTATTATGACTGTTCCTTAAACCACCAGTATTCACTCTCTTGTTGGAATGTAAGTGCATGGTGAAAGTTACCCTAATATCAGGCCACAAAAGGATTCCTTAAGCGGCTTTCGCGTTCCACAATCATTGCCATCGCTCATCGTGTATCGTACAAAGATAAAAACAAACCAAATGAGGTCGCCAGGTTCTTCTCTATAACTGTGCGAGAGTAACTGTTGTCTGCAGCAAGGAAAATTAAGTTGAACACCAGTCATCTTGGATTAGACACAAGTGACCAAATAAATATCAACGAGCATCTTTGCATGGAAATGGCGGTTCTGCTCACAAAGGCCCGGCAAACAAGGTGTTAAAAAAAGCTACAGAAATTCTGAGAATTATCCACTATTGCGTAAGTATTGCTTGGCTTGGCTGTGACTTTTATTTACGTGCTTTTCTTAGCTTATGTGTATCTACCCATGGCCTTTCCGGTGGCCGCCGCGTACTTCCCGGTAAAATAGGTACAAGCGCGCCGCTCCCAGCCTGGTGCTCGGCCATTATGCATGGGCCTCAGCGCTTGGAAAGGGATCGGCCTATGTATGGGGAGCGCTTAACGCCTGCTTCACCTCCGCCGCGGGTCGGATCGGTCTGCGTCGCCTTCGTCGTCTTTGGGCGATTGAATACATGACTATAAGTTTGTTTTGAGCGTGAATTTCTTCGATCTCGGCCAGCGCTCGCATGTTGGCAGGAGCCATATTGGACCGCTGGTGACGTCGATTCTGCAGCTCCAAATTTGATTGGCCTGTTGTAAAAGCCGTAATTTAAGCAGCAGTAAATGTGAACAAAGGTGCCGGCTTAACTGCCGTAACGTTTTTTACAGCCGTTACGTTCGATACGCCAAAAGAGCTGTTACGCGCGTTACGACCGTAGTGTGAACATAGCATTATTCATTCTTTGTTGTGAAAGACCACATATGTATTTTTATGTACCGTTGTTTTCTGCTGCCTGCGCTTGCTGTTTTGTTTTGTTTCTGGAATGGTGGCGCTCGTCAAGCTGCATTTATGTGTTATGCCTTTTCCCGTCATACCCAACCACAAATGCGCATTCCTCATGTACCATATGATTTACGTCTGATTAAAGAAATGAACTCAAACTAAAAAAAAAAGAAGCAAGATTTCACTTCAAGGTGCACAAGTTCTGCTTTTAAGAAAAGTAGTATTTGGAACGTCATGCGTAATTAGTTGCGCTGTTTGGTGACGAGTTTCTAGAAGCCTCAGACGATGCTATAGGGACTGTTACCAGGGGTGAAATGGAAAATCAGATGAATAATATTAAGAGACTGCAATGCAGCTGTATGGAGGGCAACAATAATAATTGATTTCATGTTGAGATTAGAGTGAAGAATGGGAGTTATTGGGAAAGTTATGAATGTGCAAGCAGATAACCGCGGTGGTGTGCTAGTGAGAGGATGGGTACCAAGGGAAGTTTAACTCCTTAACATGGTGGCGAAGGTTACAATGATACAATTAAAAAACTTGCAAGCACATGATACGGAGTCGGCTAATCTAGGGCTGTAAGAGCTAAAAATTGCTGGTAGGGTCCTTTATCCTGTGGTACGTTTAAATTTGACGGGATTGACTATAACGAAGTGAATTTAAAAGGTTATCCGGATGTTACCACTGCGGGACTCGGTCGGCGTGTAGGTTTATTTGATGTAGATGCTTATGTTATTGATAAATGCGTTGACGTTGTGTGATGTTACATAAATATACCTACTAAGTTGTGTAAATTGCGTATTTACATTATGTAGATGCTATGCTGCTGTCATGCATGTGATGACTTTGCTTGTGTTGAAGCACATGAGAAGGAGTTAAGAAGCTTCAGCTCGGGGCCAACTCCGATTCTGCCTATTTAAGTACATGTAAAACGTGATAAGACAACCGCTAGAGCTTGAAATTTGTTTAAAGTTAAATTCTAGTGACTATAAGAAGCAGGATTTTTAAGTGACTGAAATATTAACAGAAATTGCCGAAAGTTGGTAAGCTTAAAAAATAGATGCACAAACTTTACAAATCCATAACTGTTCACTAAAAACAGATATCGAAGTTCCGTAAGCTGCACGTGTTGAAAAAGTGTGAAATTTTTGCAACATATTGCACATTAGTAAGTCTTATAACCTCTGATGAACACAAGTTTGAGTTTGGTAAATTATATCTGCTATGGCGTAGTGAACTCTCTCAAACGCGACGATTTCTGGACAAACTTACTGCCGAGCTCCTATTTGGCTCGGATTGCGTCATGCGTTGCGCAACAACGGGGCCATCTGCGCACGCGAAAAATGCGTGGTGGGGTAATGGCCCCTTTCCTCTATACAACGATACCGAAGTAAAGAACATGACGACTACCGACGTGTTGGAAAGGGGGTGCCAATGTTAACGAGCTTGCTGGCATCAGCTGCCACCCTCTTTCAAATGGGATAGGCATAACGTCCACCTATCCATGAGAAAAATCAACTCTCTTTTATCTGGAATAACCACAACTGGTCGCAGACGACCACACACTTCCGATTTATTTCTAATGAAACAGGAAAATGGTGTACCCAGACGCGCTATAGAACAAGCACACCCTGGAAGGATACACCTTTGTGAAATTTCATTGTCAAGGAGCGATTGATTTTGCTAGAAGAGTAGCAATAAAAACAACTACGTACGAACAGAAATAATAATAACTTTGTTTAACATGCTTCTCACATGTCGTGACGTATACTTACATTTCTTATTTACCACAAGATCGCATGCAGAATGCATGATAGCGTAACACAGTTTCACTGCATTTCATATGTTCTCCTACAAAAGTGTATGGTGTAGAGATGTAAATGCCGGGAAAAATGGCGAGAAATATCGAAAAAAATGATTTTTTTTGAGCACAGAGAAAAAAAAATTTCACACAAAGCAATAGACATTTTCTGCTGTGCCCTGTACGATCCTAGAAACGACGAAGACAACGAAAAAAATATAATAAAAGAAATTTAAAAAGTCCAGCAGCACAGTTTTCAAGTGTCTTCGTCATCTGCTTTCTGTTCCATTTGGAAAATTTAGCGTAACGTTGAAACAGCGGAGTACAGGACGCCCTCTGAGTTTTGATCTAGCAACAGCGTCTGGGATGCTGCGAGCCCGTGGAACCGTCAGCAAAGTGGCAAAGCCTTTGCATTAATCAGCCGCTAACACCTATAGATTCCAGGCTGCTGCAGATACGCTCACCATGCGCCAGTTGTGAACTAAACTCGTATTTGTTTGGAAATGTTCTTAACAAGCTTCGCAACACTCACAAATAACCGTGTTCGAAAACTCGTCTAAGTACATAAATTTGAGTTTGGAAGCAGCCTCGACCAATTCAAATGCGAGTGCGTCCAGTGAAAGCGACTCATACAATGAGTGAACTTTTTCGCAGTTATTAGATTGGCAATCTCCTGTAGATGAGAAAAAGGCATTCATTCCTTTGTCTTCGCGTTCTCTGCGTAATTATTGCATTTTTATTGCTGGAATATAACAGACAAGCTATCTTAATGACGTTTCAATCTTGATCAACATTCAAAAAATTTCCCGAAAAATGAATATTAAAGAACGGTTTTTTTCCTCGCTCTCTAGATTTCCGAAAAGTTTGCATCCCTAGTACGGATTGTCGGATTTCAACATGAAACGAAAAATCCACAAAGCTTACTGTAGTGTCTCGGATTATCAGCATTATTCTAGAAAACAGCGTCAGTGGAATGATACTAAAATAGATATTACTAATTGGAGCTCCGCATCATTTGTATATATTTATGCAAGTTATAATGTAGATAAGGCAACTTGAACACCAAACTTGAATACACCACATAAGTGAAATTTTGTAAGGGCGTGCGAATATTGAAAACTTTCGACTAATGAATCAATTATTGTATTCCATTCGGTCCTCGAATAGAATAGACAACGTTTCATTGGGTCATTGAATTGAATAGTGACCACTCGTAAATTTGAATATCTTTTTATACATTACACCGTAAATACACACGATCAAGTACGAAGTTGAAACAAATGTGCCTCCTATTCCACAATGGTCGCATTATACAACAGCGCGCTACGCCGCTCAGACAGCAAAATTTTTAAATCTAAGCACGATCACTCGCAATAAAATCTTGTTTAGACATGGCATTCGGCAGTTGATATTGTTCGGTACTATTTATAAACGCAGCAACTGTGTCCTCTCATAATATTACGTCAGGTTTCATTGCAACATACTTTAATCAATAGTGGCACATCATGCCATTACTATTCGAACTAGAAAAAAAAGTGTTTTTTTTTTACTCTGCCATCACCGCAGACGACGCGCATGCCTGGTTTGGTTGCGAAGGTAGAAAATATATTAATGGGCCACGCTTTTACCTCTATATACTTTATATGATAACGCATGACCGCTGTTACGAATGGCCTGCAAGGGTGCCGACCTACAAAATTTTCCCTGCCAACTGCAGCTGCGGAAGTGGCGAGCTTCCGAGAAGCGACCGAGCAACCCTTCCCCACCTGCGGCGGTGACTCGTTTTGTAGGGACGATGATGTGCCGCGTCAACACCCCCTCGGCGCCGCTATGACTAAACGCGGTCAGCGGACCAAGTATTGTTAGTTGATTCGCCGTGGCCGTCACGGCTTGTTAGAAGCGGTGGAAATCCTGGGAGTAGATGTCTTGCAGCCGTCTCACGGGGCTTCGAAGTCATGGACAGACGCGGTGGCCATTGTCTGCGAAGTCAATACTGGGATGAAGAGGCGCATGCTCGGGTCAAGCACCGCGCCTGCGAGAACCCGCTCACCTCAGCGTGGTCAACGAAACCTGTGCGTAAGTGTGTGTAAACTCTCCCCCTCAAAGGCGGGTTGGCTACGATGATTTGAACGCTCCGAATTGGTAGCAGGTTGAAAGGCCGTTTTCCCTCACCTAGGGAACTGGGGAGGACATAGTATATTTAAGGAGCCGTTGGCGGCTCCTCAGGGGCATTCCTCTTGCAGTCATGTTAGGCTGATGAACTGTAAGGTTCTGATGTAAATACTGTAAATAAACCCATATTTCTCGTTCTCGATGAGAACCAGTCTCTCCCTTCATCAACGTCCTCAGCGTGGATAAGTTGGACGACGGCATGGGCCAGCTACCATCTATTTCATGCCTGACCCCAAATAAAACACCGCGTATGCTCCGAAAAAGGATAAGTTTGCGATCAATTTTCTTAGTTTTTCCTATTGCCCGCTTTGTGCTTTAACAAAGCACGATTGATAATATGCAATGTAATGACAAACTTACCATTGTTGTGAATACCCGGTCGCAATAATTCTCAGTCAGAAGGTTGTACATTATTCGCGAACTATTCGAAAAATGTTTTTATTCGATTCGATTCACATTTGACACTATTTGATTTGTATTCAATTCGGTATCAAAGAATGCTGTTTGCGCACCTCTAGAAACGTTTAGTAACAAAAGTAGTGCAACAGAGACAAAGTGCAGAAACGGAATACGAAGTGGCGGAAAAATAGGAAAATACGGGAAGAATAGAAAACCCAGTAAGGCACTAGAACGTGAACATTAACAAAGTCAGTAACAGAATGTAAATTTTACTTACTTGCAAACAATAGTACTTTTATCAACGTTAGGCACATGCTCCTTCAGCTGAAACAGATATGAACAGCAAATGAAACGGCAGGTTGTTTCGTCAAGCTCATGTCTCCAGCTAATTTGATTAGGCAGTGGGTGTATAAAATGTTTTGAAACATCCTGCGGCAGTTACCTACATGACAAATTGGTTCAACCTTTTCTTTCCTTTCTTTTTCTTGTTGCTTGAAATTAGAAATATGAATTCATAGTTGTATGAGCTGTGGCACTCATGACCATTTTTAAATGTTTCACTGTACGCTATTTTTAGGTCTGATTTTAGAGCTCTCCTTTAGCACAGGATAAATGCAGGTTATAACAGGGTGTGCGAGACTTCATGCTTTCTGGGAAATAAGCAGACACATATTTTGATGAAATAGAAAGAAGACGACGCGTACATTGCTGTCGTCTTCAATCGGGCGAGCCCCTCTTTGCACTTTCTAGTTACTCAAAGCCCTGAAATCTCGGTAGGCGTTACATGGAGGGTGCACTACAGCAAAGAAAACAAGGCAGCACAATTTCTTAACATAGTCCACCAAACAAGAAAACAAACTGAACGAGGAGTGTGGATTCCAAATGAGGTATGCGTGTTCAATTTTAGAGCCTACTAAGGTGGTATAAGTACGAAGTATAAGTACGGATTTAGCCGAATTCAAATTGCGCCTTACGAAACCCAATGTCTTGTTGGCCTTGCTAACTATTGCGTCTGCGTGGGTATTCCGTGTCAGACTGGATGACAAATTGACATTCAGATTCTTTACGGTACATACTTAGACTAAAGGGGTATTGTTAATGTGTAGTTGTATGTGGATAGGTGTAAATTTAACGGCTTTTGATTTAGCGACGTTAATTTATATTATGCGTTGCATATTGCAATCGCTCAGTTCAGCCCCTGGGCGCGGCCGGGCAGCCACCATTGACCTTGAGCGCAACCACGTGACGTGACGTCACGACAGCCGGAGGAAAAGCTGGGCCCCAACTCGCGCGGTCGCGCGCGGCCGCAGCCACCACCTGACTCCTGCTCCTCCCGCTAGGGGCGCTGCGCCGGCGCGTGACGTCACGGAGGAAAAGCTGGACCCCAACTCGCGCGGTCGCGCGTGGTCGCAGCCACCACCTGACTGCCGCTCCTCCCGCTAGGGGCGCTGCGCCGGCGCGTGATACCGCATGATTCCGAGAAGCGACCGAGGAACCCTTCCCCACCTGCGGATTTGCAACGTCTGGCTAATATCTGTGGACAGGAAGGCAACGATTTAGGTTTGAAGTTTAGTGTTAGAAAATCAGGTGTTATGGTATTCAATGAAAGCAGTGAACAGACAGTGGAGATACAGGGCCAAGAAATACCTCGGGTAACAGAATATAAATACCTTGGTATATGGATAAACGAAGGCAATGGATATATGGAAACACAGGAAAAAACCATAACAGTAAAGGGGAAGAGAAATGCAGCCATAATGAAGCACAGAGCGCTATGGGGATACAATAGGTACGAGGTCCTCCGAGGTATGTGGAAAGGTGTAATGGTTCCAGGACTTACTTTTGGAAATGCGATTGTTTGCTATAAATCAGGGGTGCAATCAGGACTCGACGGGAACCAAAGGTCAGTGGGTCGCCTCGCATTGTGCGCTCACGGGAAGACTACAAATGAAGCTGTGCAGGGTGATATGGGCTGGACTAGTTTTGAAGTGAGGGAAGCTCGCAGTAAAATTGAGTATGAAGAACGGCTGAGGAATATGGAAGAAAGTAAATGGGCTGGGAGAGTGTTCAGCTATCTGTACAGGAAAAACATTGATTCACAATGGAGGAAAAGAACTAGGAAGCTTACCAGCCAGTATGCGGCCTGTAGGGTGGACAACATAACAACAAAGGTCAAGCGGAAAGTCAGAGAAGCTGAATTAATCTCATGGGTGGCGGCAATGGGAAAGAAACCTGCCATGAGTAACTACTTAAGAGGAAAAAACGAAATCAGGAAAGAAACCATTTATGATAACTCAAAGGGAAGCTCATTACTTTTCGAAGCGAGATCAGGATGCCTTAGAACACGCACCTATAAAGCGAGATATAAGAAGGAAAAAGAAGCATGTGCTTGCTGCGCTAAAGCTAGGGAAACTACGGAGCATGTTTTATTAGAATGTGAAGACGTCTACCCAGCGGTCGATTTAGGCACCACTGGCCTCCTTGAAGCCCTTGGGTTCAGAGGGAGCAGTGGTAAAGCAAACATGTCCGCAATAGACATTAGTAAGAGGCGACTGGAGGATTGGTGGAAGAAAAGTAGAGAAACGACAAAAGACGGAGACGTACAAAAGCACAGTTTGCAATAGGGGATCAGAAAATTTGGGCGTGGTAGTGCCTTTTTTCATTGTTTAACCTAGGTAGAATATTAGGCAGTATAGTAGCAAGAGCTTGGTGGCGCAACCCACCACCCCGTTCCAAAGGGGACGCTCATAACATCCATCCATCCATTCCATCCATCCATACCTCGCCCTCAAAAAAAAAAAAAAAAAGACCGCGCTATATGCAACGCATTCTTGGCTTAACCAAGCTAAGACTGGCCATTTTTTTTCCACGCGTTAAACCATTTACTGGGCTTGTGTAAATCACATTAGCTAGGTAGTATTCATATTACTAGTAATTTATCTATAACTCACGCAATCAGCAGCATGTCTGAGAGTGGAACACTGATTACTATTATTATCATTAATATAAAATAAGAACAAAGTAGGCCCGAGCAAGGAATCCTATGGTACTCAGATTTAACATGATTTAATAAATACACATGTTCGTTTATGAGATAATTGGCATTGGGTAATGCAACTGCCGATCTATGCAATAATCCTTGGATTTATGTTGAGACCAGTCAATTCGCGATTTAGGCACAAGTGACGCATTTTATCAGAAGCCTTCGCGATGTCAACAAATACGCATCAACTTTGCGTAAAAAATAAAATGTGTGGTGCAGGGCAGTAATTAATTTGAATAGCTGTGGTTCGCCAGATCAACTCTTAAAAATACATCCTGGTTGACGAAATTAAGTTATGTTCTGTTAGAAAATTCATGGTAGTGAATGAAACTATATGTTCGTGAAGTTTTCAATACCTGCCGGTTAATGAAATGGGTCTGTAAGTGGAAAATTTAGATGGATTACCGGATTTGCACAATGGAATGACGCGAGCTGATTTCCAATCATTCGGAACACACCACGTCAATAGAATGTTGAAAAAGGGCAGATAAACTGTGGAACTCTGCAGGGTTTGCTATTTTGAGTAGTTAAAGGCATATGCCATTAAAACCTGGTGTCAAGTCATTTCGAAGATAGTCAATGGAGGATCATGTTCCCTCAGAAGTGATTAATACGTCGTACATGTTTGAGCGTAAAACTGAAGGTTGTCTGGTACTAGACCTATGCGAAAACAAAAGTAAAATCGGTTAATTCCACTGCGACCTGTGCCGGAGAAAGGAGGCCACCATCCTTGGATAAATGATGCCGATGAGTGTGACGCCTAATTAGGATTAATAAAATTGCAATTTTTTATCATTTCGGAGCCGCTTTTAACTCTTTTCTTAACGGGACACGTTTTTAAAGATTTTCTTTGGAATTATTCTACCAGCGACGCCATTCACCGGCTCAAAAGACGACTAAACTTTAACTATTGCTCAGGCTTGACACTCTTTGGTAGATTGGAGAGAGTGGAAAAATAAAACTTCGACTGCAGGTATGTTCAAAACTAGCCGCCAGTGCTCTTCACGCTTCCTCGATGAAACGACTCAATATGTGCGCTATGGCCGACTCTGCAGAATAATTTTTAAACGACAGCAGGAGTAAAGACACAGAAGCTTCTGTTGGGTTGTCTAATGTTTCGATCTGATTTATAGGTTGTTTTAACGTTGTCTCAAGCAACGGTAAATGCTAATGAGTGCGTGTTATTTTGATAATTGTGTTAGACTAATATCAAGTGCAACTTTATTTTTCTCACAGTTCTTTTTGTCCATCTACCTTCAAACAGCATAGGTATAAATTATTACGCGCAATTCTTGCCGTTGCGGGGAGGAGGAGGTTTCACTCTCACAAGAGGACACAGTAGATTTCAGACCGACCTTGGACCGAAGCTTGACTAGCAGTCTAATCTCTTACAGTTTGAACAGCGTCTGTGGAAATGCCCTTATTTATTAATTTACAATATTGTGGAGCACTCTACATTAGAGTAAATTACCATACATGTTTAATGTTTTACACGTATCGTAAAGTATGCGCTCTGTGTAGAGTCCGTTATTTTTACTTTAGATCTATACTTTTCTTTAAGTGCAATCACCTTGCCATGAGTAAGAGCCCAGTTCATGTTTACATTGGGAGCATGGAATGATTGCGAAAATTCTACAAGAAAAAGAATACACTTTTATGAGACGCAGTGTATATGAGCAATTTGTCATATTTCTTCTGTGTTTGCAAGAAAGTTGGAAGGCAGTTCAACCTGTAGTTGGTACCGGCCAAAGACAATGTCTTCCGGAGTGAGTTGAGGGTAAGAATGGGGCGGAGAGAACGGCACTCTATCGCGTTACCCTTCGATTGAGGGGGGTAGAAGCAGTGTCTAAATGCTGAAAATCTTTTCTGTCACTTTCCTCTGGATCTGCCGAGATTTTTCAACTGCACATGCACATGGAAATGGCTTTAGGCTGCACTATTTTCGGGGCCAGCCCACACTTTAGACTGGACTGTTGTCGGGATCGGCCCACGAAAGAAACTAGAAACGCATACCCGATGAAAAAATGTGTTGGAGGCTGGGGGTGGGGTGGAGGCGGTAACTTGCTAAAAAAAAAGATTTTTTTTTGAATAAGTGTCTGTTGAATTCTCACGCAATATGAACCAACTATAGTCGGGTGCAACTTTAGAAAAAAGGGGCGTTTACTCCTCCAAGGAGGATGCACATGAGCCTCCACCAATGGGTGCGCACTCTAGACTGACGTCATGAGCCGGACGGCCGGTGACCCCGCCGATGGAGAAGATGGCTGCCGGGGCTGAATCGCGTCAGTCGTGTGCGTCTGCCCCTCGTCAGAGTGAATTCCCAAACTGTTCGTGGTGGTCTACAAAGCCGCAAATATTCTCGCGAGATTACGATGCACCATCTGTGCTGCATGCGTTTATTCTGAGCCGGGATCCAGTGACGAAAGATTGCAACGAGCATCGCTGACGCTGCGCTACGCTTTGTCTGAAAACAGGATCTCGCGGTGGCACAGCGCTACAAACATGCTGCATGTTTGTTCCATGCTATTTTTAACTACTCGTTAAATAGGAACTGATTCACTTTAAGCTCCGAAAACTAGTAGTAAATGTGTCGTGTACACGTAAACCAACGCAATACCATGCAGAGCGGCTCTTTCTTCTTTTGTCCCTTGCAATGAAGCTAAAAAGCAGACAACGCGCAGCGTTGTAGAAGTCACGGGGTTATTTTTCTCTTGCGATACGACGTGCTGTAGCATTCATATCACGAGGGCTCTACCAAACCAGTCATCAAAATATGAAAGTCTTTGTTTATACCCATAATTACGCATTTTAGAAGCACGGTTTTTTTTTTTAGCGGGACTATATTAGTCGCGGAGGCAATCGGTTGTCACGCTTCGGTCATCTGGGTGGCCCCTTCCATTTTTTTTAAAGTTGTACCTGACTATAGTTTAGCTGAGGACCACAAACATCATCTTTCTTGATTTGTACAGAATATCGAAAAGAGGTATTTAAAAACCATTTTTCATACATTGTTCCCCCAACGCGCCGGTCACGACGCATTGGCCATCCCAGCAGGTAGCACAACCACACTCACGCACAAATACATCTTAAGCCTCATTTTTCTACCGAGCATCTAAAGACTGAAATGGACTTTCTCACCGAATCGCTGCCGTCACCTGCTCTTCACAATTTGTTTAATATGTAACAACTTTTTATTTACAGAATTGAATGCATTATAACACTTGTTTGTATATGTTGTACCCCCGCCCCTTTTGTAATACCCCTACTACATCTTTAACGAAATGCCCCTGGCCACCTCCCGTTGCCTTCCTTTCTGTTGCCCCTAGCTGAACTTGTCACGCTTATATCTGTTGTGATGACAAATGTGGGAATAGTTGTGCAGCTGTTGTATTGTTCGATGCACCAGACTATGTTCACTCTCAAAACCATGTGTTTCAGCAGACGTCTGACGGTGTTTGAGCGCCGTGCTTCCAGTGCTCGATATAAATCCTGTGTCTACAGGCCTGCTGATTCTCAGCCTGAATCTAGCGTTGCCTCTGTTGTTGCTGTAAAACAAAGGGAATATAGATGAAATAATATGATATTGATAAGATCTACACTCCAGAACCCATGTGTCACGCATCTCATATTATCGAAGTCATTGTTCGATAGTTTTATGGGACAGAGTCTGAAATTTAGTGTTTGGTGCCATGTGGACCGCTACGCTGAAAAAAAGAAAGATAGACAAAGCGAGCGCAGTGTGTTCCTGCACTCGGTGAAGCAGATTGCTGAGATATGGCCAAACCTTGAAAATATTGTATTGGAGGTTATTCTGAGTAAATTTGTAGTTTAATGTTATGCGCTCATGATGCATTGTCGCACTGCATAACACGTTAGAGAAAACAATGGCTGCATTCAGATGGGCTAACATGACCCTGCAGCCAACGCAGGCTGCTGGGTTTCCGCTTCAGAAATAAGTATATTCACCTGTTTGGGACTGTCGAGATAAATGTAACTGTACTTAGGAACATATGCTGCGAAAATCCTGACAGTGCTTTTAAAATGCAATGAATACGCAAACTCACCGCCTTAACAAGTTCCGTTTCGTCCATGTCGCAAGGTTTGGTGCTGCTGTTGACAGTTTCTCGTTTCGGACGTAAACCGGAAATCGTGAGTCGAACGGTCACCTTCCTGCCTGCGACGAGAAGCAAGAAATAAACAAAACAAAGTTAAATGAAAATTTATCCATGTTCTGAAACTTGATACAACCGTTCTGTGACATTGAACAGTAACAATAAAAAAAATAACAAGGATGCACGTAATTTTCAGTTAAAAGCTGAACATTTATTTTTCCAAAGGCATGTGAAGACCTTGAAAAAAGAAAGCTTGTCCTGCTATGTCACAATTATGATTCCAAATGCTTTGCCCATTGTCATACCATATGCAAAAGTGAAATTCTAGTGACTTCAATAAAATTTTTTATTGAAGACTTGAATTTTATAAAAAGGAACAAGAGCACAAAAGCAAACTAAATAGGGTTAGTGCATAAGCTCCAACACTTCATAACAAGAATATATATCAAAACTGTGAAAGCTGCATCAAATCAAACAAAGTTGACATTTGACTCTGGAACTATCACAATTTGCTAAATAGTAGTTACGTGAAAATCACTTAAAATTTTTATGATAGCTGGAAATTAACGTCTTGATCTTGCGTGCCTTTGGATATTATCACATGCAACTTCTGGTATGGCGGCATCTATATTTGTTCTCGTAGTTGTAGGGGGTTTAAACTCAGTGTTTCAATTTGAGTTATTTGCCAACTTATGTAAATAAGGAAGGCTGATAATTAGCAGATATGCTCCCCACAGTTACAAGAATTTTACCTTATCCTTTAGTGAAACAAATATGTCTCACTCAAATTTTTCAGTCATTTCTTGCAGTGAGACATTCTTGAGGTTGGGATGTTATAAATATAACAGCCCTCTTAGAATATTTGTATTCTTTGACTTCGTAGGGAAATTAGACTATCTTACATAAACACCATTAAATTGTTTTTGTTTCATTCAACCAATTATTTTGGAGTTGTTCCTACTCTGACAAACAGAGGTGATTTCGCGTAGCCGTTCCTATAGTGAAGTTACATCTTAAAGAGTCAAGACAAAGAAGAAACCAGGCTATATGAAGACAATTGCCGGCATAATTGAAATGGAAGCTCAAAAAGATGACACATATGTTGCAGCATCCTCTGTACGTACTATTTGCACAAGCCGACCTTATTCATAAATAGTGTCCCCCCCCCCCCGTTGTAAGAAAAAAAAACTGCATATGGTTTCTTTGTGTATTTCGTTTCCTTCGGTTGCTTATTTTATGCACTGTTCCTCCTCCTTCTTTAAAGAAGTGAGGCTTGCGTCCGTACCTTTCCTTCAACGTATTGTGTGCTTGCGATATTTCCCCATCACTGTCGCTGCTTGATAAAAAGAACATGTAACACTAATGTTTTTTTTGCACACGCTGAAACTTGTTCGCAAATCTAACCTACGCTGCCCCACTTCCTTGTTGGTTATGCCGATTACACTGTGCACGAAGTATCTAAATAAAAGGGAAGATAGTGCATCTCTTTAAAACCTTGCAGATTTTTTATTTTTGAAAACAATCTGCTTGAAATAATTGCTGGCTCTGAAGATTGCTGCTTCTCCACTTTTAAAGTTCGTCCTCACTCCTTGAATTCTTGTAAAACCACACGTAGATATAGTTCACATGGTAGAAGCCAGAACGCTTCAAGATGCAATATGAAGTTGGGGAGCCTACAGGAGGTCGCCTATGGGATGCGTTGTCAAAATTTATATAAAAAAGGCGCAACATTTTAAAATATTCGCCTGCTAGAACGGATGCGGCCATTTTCTCCTGTCGTAAGCAGGATGGAATCAGCGGGTAGCTATTTTGCCAAGGTGAACTGCGTATGACGATATCTATCACTGCAAAGCGCTACGTGAATAATGGTGGGAGCTGCCATGCAATACAAACACAAAACTACAATGTCTATAGTGGAAGGCCAGGTGGCCAGGCCTCTTTTTATGTCTTTTGAGGCTTCAAGTGGCCGGACTTGCCTTCTGACAAGTCGAACTGCAGCAATGGTTTGCTTGCTTTGAGTATGCGAAGCCATCTAAGAGAAAATTGCGGGCCTTGAAGTGCTCAGACAAACAGCAGGAATGTGCGGTATACAGTCTTGCACACCGTACTGCTTAAAAATTTCTGTAGGATGTCGCCATAAAGCAACAGAGCATGCAGGAAAAGTTTCCTTTTTCACTTGTTGTTCTAGTGTGGAAGCTTTATCTTGTTTTGTTATTTGGCTGAGGTCTTCCATCAACTTCCTGTTAATATCGGTAACAAAACAAATGTGATCCATGGCACAAGGATAAAACAAATGAGGGAGATAATAAATAAATACAAAATAAATAAAAAGAAAAAGAAGAATGTTAAAGTTGTTTCCCCAGCCGTGTAACAATTTCGTATCGAAGCGATGGAATTGAGTAAAATTTTGGAACACAGTTCGCTCTTTCATTTTTATTTGGCACACTATTTTACGTTTGTCGTGAATGACCTCCGGAATCCCGGCCACGGGGCCGCTCGATGGAGGCGAAATGCGAAAACACCCGTGTACCTAGATTTAGGTGCACGTTAAAGAACCCCAGGTGGTCAAAATTTCCGGAGTCCTTCACTACGGCGTGCCTCATAATCAGAAAGTGGTTTTGGCACGTAAAACCCCATGAATAATTAAACAAATGACCTCCGTGGACTCGGATTACCTTGATGGGTTGTGAGATGTTTTTTGTGCTGCCTTACACTGGCAAACCAGAATTGCTGCTGAGCAAGAAAACATGCTACATGACTTATGTTAAGAGTAGTAGGCGACCATTTTTTGTCCTTTCAGATTATGCTTGGCCCAACCGGCATGTTTCAGATCTACAGGATTTTCGAAGTTAAACTAACGTCACTTTTAATAAAAGCACTGATATCCAAGCAAAATCTACTTTCACTGGCAGTTAATGTACTTTGGCGGACACTATTTTCGAGAAGAATTAGATTATTCAAAAACGGATAGTGAACGAAATTTCTTAATTATTTTCTTTTTTGCTGTCAAGAATATCGTACACGTTAATATTTAAAATGTTAAGATAATTGTATTTCAAAATAAATTCATTTTGATTCTCCTGGGCCGCTTCTGTTCGGAGATATTCATCATGAAATTTGACACAGCTGATTTCGCACTTATGGGCCTGGATCTAACCGAGTGTCAAATTTGACCATGACTATCTCAAAACAGAAGCATTCCAGGATAATCAGAGTAAAGTCTTAAAACACGATTGTCTTAAACGTTTTCATTAGAAACATATACCATAATTATTACTGCAAAAACGTTCAAGTTTTTTAATATATGCGTTTGATGACTTTATTTTTTTCGTTATGTGTCCGATGTCCGCCAAAGCGAATAAACTGCTTGTAGCTAGAATTTATTTCAAATATGTGTTCGAAATATTACTGTAAATTTCAGGCTTACTTTATTTATTTGTTTATTTACTTTCATGAACTTTTTGCATTTTCCCGGTATGCATGTGGCTAAGCGTATGCCTTTATAGCATGAAGAGTGAAATGTACCCAAGAGCATCTTGCTTGGATAATCTCCATCTCGCAGTCTGTTAATGCTACCTGCCTATAATTTGCCATCATGTAAATGCTTGTTAAACATATAGCGTCTGTGCTTTGTTATAACTTAGTTTTATGACCAAACAATCCGACATTTACTCAGTCTTCTAGCGGCTCTTCCATATATTTCTTGTACACAGTTTATGATATCTCAGCACACAAATGCATTGACAGTGCATTAGGAGAACATTTGTTTCAAGAATAAATATTTGGTTGTCAGAATTTTGCCAATATACATCTCATGTACCACGTATGAGCCAGTGGCGTAGCCAGAAATTTCGTTCGGGAGGGGGGGGGGGGGGGCTCACTTTGCAGCTCGGCCTCCTCCTTAAGAGGAAGCTTTAGCTCGGGTGTTCGTATCTAAATACATGTAGAAGAATTCGTTTTTTTTGGCAACCACTGCACCAAATTTGACGAGGTTTCTTGCAATTATAAGAAAAACTTTAATTCTAGTGATTTTTTGTTTTGGATATTTTATTTAGGCAGTCACTTCTTTATTGAAAATTTGCATAAATCGCAAATTTTCAGAAAGCCAAACTATGAAGTTTCAAACTGTAACTCAATAACGAAAAATGATATCAAAATTCTATGAATTGCATCAAATAGTATATCTATAGTGGAAAAAATTGTTTTATACATTATTCTAAAGAAAATTAATATTATGGAAATACGGTTTTTGCAGAATCCTTGTACACAGCGTAACAAATTCACGTATGATACCGATTGACGAGTCAAATTTGCCCGCTTTGAGTGTTTTAACAGATGCCATTTAGAGAACCGCAATATCTGTTCTTGATGCATAGCAATTTATTTGTAAATGTCGTGCTTCAACTTTCCTCAAAATCTCAAATTTTTCAAAATACTTTAAACAAAATTCAGACCCTAAATCGAAATTCCGTTTCCAACAGACACTATAATCTAACTTTCTCCCTCAAATGCAACAAATTTCATTAAAAGTGATCCAGGGGTTATCTCAGAAAAGCCTTTCTGCGTTTTACATGTATCTGAAGATACCGCATCGGAACAGGGCCCGAGCAAAAGCTTCCTCTTAAACAATTGGTCGAGGGATCAAGTACATGAATTCATGGACCATATACCTCCTGCATTGTCATTGCCAAAAATGCTGACATACTTTTGAGATATTTGTTTGCCTATTTAATAAGCAAAGAAAATATCCCACGAGCTTTGGAACTATATCAGTTCGAAACCAGCTAAGCAGTGCATGCCGCTGATATGAAAAATGTAAAGGCCATGAAATGAACAAGTTGAGGACAAATATGTTAATGAAACTTTGTCATTCAAGAACCTTTTTTACATTCTTGTACATATGTAACGGCCAATGAAATATCTCAATAACGATGTTCTTTGCTCCAATATATTACGCAGAAGCAGGTGTCACCGGTCGTGTATCGTGAGTAATTGCACCGAAATTATAGTCGCAACAGAGAACACGTATAAAAAGCAGAAGTTTTGCAAAATATACGAGGGCCAGTCAAATGAAAGTGAGCCACTGCGAACATATGACAAACGGGATACTTTATTTAAGATTATTCTGCATGACCAATTCGACATTTGTCCTATTGACTAACGAGTCGCGTGATTCCCGTCTCATAAAACTCATTGGTTTGCTGCTTCAAAAAGTCTGCAACTGACTTTTGCACGTCATCGTCCGACATGAATCTGGTTCCCTTGAGCTGTTTTTTCAGTTGCTTCAAAATGTGGAAGTGGCAAGGCGACAGGTCTGATCTGTATGGCGGATGTTGAAGCGTTTCCCACTTGAACTTTGCCAGTTTTGTATTCACCACATCAGCGACGTGGGGAACAAGATGACCCCATTCGTCTATTTTCCACGTCGTTTGTTCTTGATTGCGACACGCGACCGATCCGGCGTTTTACAATATCGGAAACAATTGATACTCTTTAAATATTTGGCAAATTCTATCAGTAATGGCCCCTGACGATCTAAAAAAGTCAACAACACCTTTCCGGCGGAAATGACGGCCTTTGCTTTCTTTGGGGGTGGTGAATTAGAATGTTTCCACTGTAAGCTTTAACGTCGTGTTTCAGGCTCGTAGTAGTGGCACCATGGTTCGTCCCCGATCAATATTGCAGACAAGAAGGCGTCATCCTCATTGTCATGCCAGATCAGATGAGTCAAGGCATGCAGTGCCAAAATTCTCGTCTTCTGGCGGGGGTTCAACATCTTGGGCATCCATTGCGCACACAAGAACCGATAACCGAGATGTTCATGAATTATGGTGGGAACAAAAGCGTGGTTGATGTTCACATGCTCTGCCAGTTCATCAATGCTTATCCTCCGTTCTTGTCTAATAGCAAATCAAACTTTGCAATTGTGTTTGGGGTGATTGCACGGTGACTTTGGCCCGGTCTTGGATCATCTTTGCAACTTTCACGTCCTTCTTTGAACCGTTCGCTCCAACGCTTCACAGTGGCCAATGAAATCCGATGTTCAACGTACACGGCAGCCCTACGGCAACTATTTTCTTTTTACGAAATACCTTCAGCAGTCAAAAACCTCACACCATCACGCTGCTCAACTTCTGGAGCGCACATTACGTCACGCAACCATGTTCAACCCAGTGTATGAGAGTATTGAAGAACATTTATCCTCACACCTGCATGTCACTTTTGTAAATGGTCGATGGTTGTGTGCTACGCGCATGCCTCGCAGATAATGAACCGAACCATTATTGCGCGGGGTGGTTTGGCTCACTTTCATTTGACTCGCCCTCGTACATTAGAAATGTGAAGATATAATAGAATATACAAATGCGAAGATACAGCTTGAGAAAGGGCAACAAAGTGTCACTGGAAACAAAGTTCATGTACGTATACACAAAACCTCGCAACAAGATATTTAAATATACATATAAGTGTCCAATAAATCTACGCATCTAAAAAAAGCCACTGTTGTAATGTGTCAAACAAGGCAAATAAACATGTTGCGCAATCACGGATTCACAGATCACAATATCCTAAGGCCCGCCCCCTCTCCTTCCACTTCCCCCGATGTATAGCGCGCGCCGCAAGGCTGCGCGCTTGCTCCCCGCTTTTCTCTTCGCACATACACCATGCGCTTTCCCTCGCACATTAACCATGCGGCGCGCGGTCACGGTGTTATCACCTTTGGACTTTATACGAAACACAAGGGCGACGGCGATGGCAGGAATGTGTTTGGATTGTCCATATAATTGCTGTCGCAATAATATCATAAGAGTATCCGGCAACTCAAGCGTCCCGTGGCCTATTACTCTCCGTAAAAGAAGTAACAAAATCGAACTTTTACCATGCAGAAATTTGCTGCGTCGCAACAATGTATTCTTTTCTTCCTTTTGAGAGGTGGGGCCACCGAAATGAACAAACGCAAAGGAAAGCATGTTGGCCACAATCGATTGCCTACTTTGGGCACCTAATGTGGCTACCGAAAGAACATCGAAGAAAACGTGAGACGCTTGGCCCACAAAGAACCGTACGCATGCTGCTCTGTATCCTACACCGGCGAGACAAAATATTGCGAATATTCCAGAGAGGTTGTTCTCAGGCGAACACGTTGCAATCCATCGAGCCCCCACAGTGATGACGGCGAGCGGCGAGCGACCACTGTTTCTTTTTCTAGTCTGCTAGCCGGAAAGCGTCCAAAACTCTCGAAGGCGAACATCACCACGGCAAGAGAAAACCTAACGCGAACCGAAGTGCACCGCACGGTGGTAGGGGCAACGCCAGAAAAAGGCATGCGCTCTCGCTGGCTCTGGCAGCCCGCGGGTAGGGTAACGAGAACAAAAAAAAAAAAAAAAATGGAGGGGCTCAATGTGTCTTTGCAAATAAAAGTAGAAAAAAAATGAATAAGTACATAGTTACCTTGGATGGCTTTCGTATCTTGACATGGATGCTTTGGCATAGGTGAAAAAAAAATGTTGATTTTTTTATATGACATGATGGCACAAATGAACCCCCACAACGTTTCGTCGCGTCGGACTTCGCTGCGTGCTTTGTCAAATTGTCTGATAGTGTGTTGATTTGGCTTGTGTCGTTGTATGTTCAGATGTAAGATTTTAGAAAAGTCAATGAACCTTTGGTGCCAAATGTTTATAACAGCATTAAACCCACAAAGTTCCGCAATTGAAAATCTAAAGTCCAACTTTGGAAATGTTAATGCACCTTTCACATCAGAAATTTATAAGAACTTTATGCCCATGAAGTTTCAGAATTGACATCCATGCGCTCCACAGATTCCGCTGTCTCCGCGATATGCCGCGACGAGCCCGCTTGCCATCAAAACGACCTTTGTGCTAGGAGGGGGCTCCTTGTATTAAGTGACTCCAGATGCATGGATGTTACGGCCAAATTCACCCCGAGTTCGCAATGTTCACTGTGAAATGCCTTTTCGAGCGTGAAAAAGACATTCTAGACAAAATCCAGAATTATTTTCGGCGCCGGGGGTTGCTTTGGTCGGCGGTGCATGGACCGCACGGAAAAATTTCGGGGGGGGGGGGGCTGAAGCCCCATAAGCCCCCCCTCCCCTGGCTACGCCCCTGGTATGAGCCATTGGCAACCCTCGAAGTAGCTGATTGCAAATGCATAAAGTGTTTTTCGAGAAGTCTTGTCTAGATGTTGACCTAATGGCCAAGTGCATTAGATATAAATAATATATCTATGAATATTTCTGCAGGTGGGCTAATAATAGTTTCTGAGTGGGTATTAGATTCCACATTATTGTTATTATTATTATTATTATTATTATTAATATTAGATATGGAAATATACGTACAAACACGCAAAGGAAACAGAGAGGGAGCAAGCTGACGACTACATATAAAGTTTTCACAGATGGACCCACCAGACCTTAAGTTGTTTATTTAGAAAGTAGCAGTGCATATATTAAAGGGACACAAAAGAGGTATAATAATAAATTGCGCATCTTCATAGCAAAATGGCCACTCGGTGTTACCGAGAGAAGAGGCTTAGTAAATCAGAAAATATGGTAAAACAGACGATGGGTGGATGACCAACGTTAAGTTAGTGCACCAGCTCGCCATAATGTCATGATTTTAGACAGCATCTACTCGGGTCTAGTTAAATATAAGAAAACTAGAGTAGCAAGCGTTGAAAAGGTTACCTGCGGCAAGTTTGGTCAAATATGTGAAAGTACTTTGAAATCCGGAATGTCAGTGCTTAGGTTTCAGCATAAAACTCTGAAAAGGGGAAGCTTAGTCTTCGTAGTATTCTGGGGTATTAACCAACGTTTTCCCGCTAAATGAATAAAAATAAAGACTTCAAATATAAACAGTAAATGTTTAATTTTTAATGGGTTGAATGTTGACGTTTAGTGCTGCTTTAAGAAAAGAGCTTCATCTCTAGTGTCACCCCATTTATGCTTACGGTTATTACTGAAGCTAAGAAAGAAGCTGATATCTGTCCGTGTGATGTGATTGATTGATGTCCGTGATAAGATGCAATGAGAACACTACAAGCTCATTGTGTGATTCTGTTGCCCTTGATTGCGGAATTTTCCTTTTCACTGGTACGTTCCACTAAAGCCTTCAAATAAAACATTGTGTCCAGCTGAGCGATTCGACGGCAGAGCGGTAAACGCATCAAAGAAACCAGCAATGACACTGCTTGCTTTGTGGTTGTGAACGAAGCTAATGCAACAAATACTACTGGAACATTCATGAAGTCATCCTGTTTGAACGTATGGTGTTACTTTGGATCTCAGTTAATTTTATTACATGTTATATAGAGGAAAGCTGAAAACAATCCGGTGTTGCACTGAGTTTGCGATAAAATTTTGCAGACGCTCGCACTTGTGACTAGTGTATAGCTGCGATGAGACTTAAAGGAATATGTCAAACAGTCTAAATAAAGTTAATGTACTCTGCTTGCATGTGAAGGCCATATCGATGTAACAAAATATTCAAATCCTCGCATCCTCAGAAATGTTACTGAGAACTGGCGAGGGGAAGGCAAAAACAACTACTAAATGTGTAGCCTTTCTCTCTCTCTCTCTCTCTCTCTCACACACACACACACACACACACACACACACACACACACACACACACACACACACACACACACACACACACACACACACACACACACACACACACACACACACACACACACACACACACACACACACACACACACACACACACACACACACACACACACACACACACACACACACACACACACACACACACACACACACACACACACACACACACACACACACACACACACACACACACACACACACACACACACACACACACACACACACACACACACACACACACACACACACACACACACACACACACACACACACACACACACACACACACACACACACACACACACACACACACACACACACACACACACACACACACACACACACACACACACACACACACACACACACACACACACACACACACACACACACACACACACACACACACACACACACACACACACACACACACACACACACACACACACACACACACACACACACACACACACACACACACACACACACACACACACACACACACACACACACACACACACACACACACACACACACACACACACACACACACACACACACACACACACACACACACACACACACACACACACACACACACACACACACACACACACACACACACACACACACACACACACACACACACACACACACACACACACACACACACACACACACACACACACACACACACACACACACACACACACACACACACACACACACACACACACACACACACACACACACACACACACACACACACACACACACACACACACACACACACACACACACACACACACACACAGATACCCCTGCGCGATTTTTAAATCCCCGTTTTGTTTTTGCACAAAAGGAGTAAAGTAGCCCAACATATCATTTTTTAAATGTGTGAAGAAAGTCTTCTACCGTATTCTCCCGTTTTCGCTTAATTCAACAAGGGAATATGTAGAAGTAAGTCTATATTAGTGCAAATGAGGCGGGAGGGAGGGGCTCTTACTTACCAATCTTGCACTGGCGATCGCCCGTTTTTTTCAGTCCTTGTCGGCAGACACATTCAAATTTTCGTTCAAGAACTTCGCACTTCATGTACGGAATTTTCTCGCACTCTGTGACCTTTTCCTGTGGGCAGGTATCTGAAGCGAAATTTGAATGACATTATTTTCTCAGGTTTATGGCGTGGTACACCTCCTTAAAAACAGTTAAAGGCTTATTGACAGGATCATTTTCGACTAATTTTATGCACTAAATGAAGATCTGGGATCACAATGCTCTAGTAAAATACAGAAAAGCCTCCTAAATAATTGTCACAAGCCTCGCAGCGTCCTAGGTAATTTAATATAATAGCTTTCCTATGGCCAGCCGCTACAGTTTCGTTACTCAGGAGGCAAGTGTGCCGTGACGTCATGACAGAGAAGTTGGTTACACGGATGCAAGACATCGCGACGTTCTGACCCTTGCTCCCCGCTCGCTCAGTTACTTTCTGCATGCTGCTATTCATTGCACGCCCGACGTAGCAGCATGGTAGACAACCGAGTGTGCTGAAACGAGGGTCAAAACGTCGCGAAATTCTGCTTCTATGTCACCACCTTTTACGTTGTGACATCATGGCACAGTGACGTCTTAGGTAAACCGAACTGCGGCTGACCGTAGGAAAGTTACTATATTAAATTATTTAGGACAATTAATAAAGAGGAAATGAGACATCACCCAACCGCAGCTAAGTGCTGCAAAGGAAACCCATACGGCTTCCCTGAAAGAAAATCCTCGCAGTTGAAGAAAAATTCGTCCTGGTCCGGGACTCGAACCCGGGACTACTGCCTTTCCGGGGCAGCCGCTCTACCATATGAGCTTATCAGGCGGCTAGCAGGTGGTAGGGCGAAGTCGAACTCATCAACAACTCTGAAGCAAAGGCAAGAGTTCGAAGTAATAGTTTGCAGAAAACGATGTGAGGTTCGTCGCTATTTTTTTAGGATTTAGAGGTTGTAGACCTTCACCGTACGCGAAAAATGAGGAGTCGGAAATATCATGTCAATGCTCCATTAAGGTATACACGCAGCAAACGATGAGATACACTAATTGTTTTACAATGTAAGCTGTCATATGATCAATCCAGTAGCCGTTTCGGTGGCGATGTCTACAAGTGTCCATAGCAACTATAGCAAGAAAAATGGGAGGACGCTTAAGCTTCGCCTTCAAGAGTGGAACGCGACAGCGTTCCCGTCGACCCGCCAAGGGGTGTAAGACAATGGGCTACAGGGCAGCCATCACTTACGAGGCGCCCCGCATCGGACGCGGTGAGCGTCGAGCCATATGGTCGAGCAACGCAGCGTTCGGCGCAGCAACGAAACGTGCGCCTGAGCAAGCGGAACGAACCAAAGAACTCCGTATCTCGGAGGGGGAAATGATGCACGCCAGCCAAACGTCGTGATCGGCACGGGCAGAGAGATAGACAGATAGTGATCTAAAGAAAGGAAGGACGCTTGATTCTGCAGAGCGAGCAAGGCGAAGCGTTGTCAGGGGAGAGAGAGTCCGGGCCGCGACCCGCCTCGCACAGCTCCAATGCGCGCGTGGCGCGCCATCTGTCGGGGCAGCGCCGTACATGGAGAGGAGGAGGTCTTCTGTGTTTGCCGCAAGATGGCTCTGCGTGTGTGGAAAGCGCAGAAGAAATGCAGCGGAAACGCACTTCGCTACTCGTGTAATTGCGACTTCTGTAAGTTACATGTTCATAATTACCGATATACACCGCAGTATAACTTTCCACGGCTCATTTCGAAGGCAACACCGCATTCACTAGAGGCGCGTTTGTACCGCTTGGAAGCATTGGAAGCATTGGAAGGGGTAGCGTCTCCGTCTCACACTCCGGAGACCCTGGTTCGATTCCCACCCAGCCCATCTTGGAAGTTGCTTTTTATTTATGAAGTGCCTGCCGTGATTTATCGCTCACTGCTAACGCCGCGGACGCCGACACCGACGCCGACGACACCGGCTTTTCTGCGACACGAGCTCCTTAACGCTGTCGCGTTAAATATATTTCTACGTTCGAGCCAGAATCGAGTCCCGGTATCCCGTGTGTGAATCGAGTTTCTTACGACTCAGGCACGAGAGGGCATGCAGTTAGCTTCGAAAGGAGGCCGTTTAGAGGCGTCATATTGCGCGAGGTGTCACGTGTGCAGCTACGCAGTTTCGTGCGCAAGTTACAGTTGCGTACTATAGCACCAGGTGTCACGCCATGTCAACCGCGCGCACTGCCTGCGGGGCCAGGCTAGCGCGGTCGCTTTCATAGTCTCGATAGCACTGCGTGGAATGCCATGACTCTTCGATGCAAGTAATGGCGCCTCTTCGCAAAGTACGGACTGCTGCTGAAGAAGCGAAACGTAGAGCAACGCGCTCAGATGCAAACAGACGACGTCGAGCTCAACAGGCCACTGTACAAGGAGCAGCACAAGCCACAGCTCCATGTCGACGCCCGCTTATCTCACTGTATTACGATATATGCTTTCACATTACACCAATTACTATGATCACTACTTGCAGTAGGTATCCTCAAACAATTACAACGAAATATGAGGAGGCAGCTCCTGCAGCTTGCGCTGTGACCGTTATATGTGCTTCGCACAGGCATGGCTTTTTTTTTTACTTCTGGCTATAATAATTTGCACGTACGGTAGTGCACGTACTAGCTTCTCTTTCTCTCAACAGTAGTCAAGTGTCTGATGCTTTGTGACGATAGTGTAAAGCCAAGAAATCAAACAATTTAAAGCTATCGTCAACAAATGCGAGTTCTGAGACTTGCCTGATTGAAACGCTCAGCTCCAGTTATTTAAATAAGTGTGTTTAAGAGATTACATTTACTACTTGGATTCTGAAAAATGACGCTATTTCTGATTCCTGACCGCAAACACTCTGCAAAGCTTCAGCATGAGATGCACTGCATGTGTCATGCACGTATTGATATAAAAAGTACGTCCACTGCTTGTGCCGGCGATGCTATTTGTACTGTATAACATTATTGAGGCGAAGGCGCTGAATCGCCTATTGAGCCAAAAGCTGGGGGCGTATGCAGCAGCGAAACGGCACCTAACTTCCTATTGGCTGCGACGCCACGTCACGTGAACACGAGGCACGCCCGCTACGCTGGCTCGCGCTTGCTGGCTCGGGTCTCGACGGAGCAGAGCGGGCGAAGGGAAACACCTGCGGCCGCGGTATTGCGTGAGGGTAGAGGGCATTGCCGCGACGCCATGTCACACTGGTTCTCGGAAGGCTGCGTTATCCGCGCATTCCTTGTCTACGCAAGTTCTCGCCTGCGTTCTAACGGCGACTCGGTAAGGCCAAAGCAAAAAAATTGGAGGACGCTTAAGCTTCGCCTTCAAGAGTGCGACGCGACAGCGTTGCCGTCGACCCGCCAAGGGGTATAAGACAATGCGCTACGGCACAGCAATCACTTACGATGCGCCCCGCATCGGACTTAGCGCCCACCTATCACGCGGCGAGCGTCGAGCAACGCAGCGTTCGGCGCGCCAACGAAACGTGCGCCTGAGCGAACGAAACGAACCAAAGAACTCGGTGTCTCGGAGGGGAAACGATCTACGCCAGCCAAACGTCGTGATCGGCACGGGCAGAGAGATAGATAGTAATCTAAAGCGGGAGCACGGCGAAGCGTCGTCAGGGGAGAGGGAGTCCCGCGACGCGCCTGGCAGCGGTCCCAATGCGCGCGCGGCGCGCCTCCTGTCGGGGCAGCGCCGTACATTGAGAGGAGGGGGTCTTCTGTGTTTGCCGCAAGATGGCTCTGCGTGTGCGGAAAGCGCAGAAGAAATGCAGCGGAAACGCACTTCGCAACTCGTGTAATTGTGACTTCTGTACGTTACATGTTCGTAATTACCGATATACACCGCAGTATAACTTTCCACGGCTCGTTTCGAAGGCAACACCGCATTCACTAGAGGCGCGTTTGCACCGCTTGGAAGCATCGAACTCGTGGCTGAGTGGTAGCGTCTCCGTCTCACACTCCGGAGACCCGGGTTCGATTCCCACCGGGCCAATCTTGGAATTTGCTTTTTATTTATGAAGCGCCTGCCGTGATTTATCGCTCACGGTCAACGCCGCCGACGCCGACACCCGACGCCGACGACACCGGCTTTTCTGCGACACGAGCTCCTTAACGCTATCGCGTTAAAACGCACCAAGCACCTCCACGCGCTTCCTTGACCGCGAGGAGTTCATAATTCGAAGGACCGCTCAGCATAGTTGAATTGGTCATTAATGCTTTAACATTAATGACCTTTCTCGGATTTATTATTATTATTACTTAGAAAAAGCAGCACTAATCGGCAAGCTGCACCATATGCTGGATCAATGTATTCAGTTTAGGTGAGTAAGGGCTATGGGACATTTTCTGATAGGTTGGACATTACCGATGTCATATTTATATGAAGTCATACTGTGGGTGGTTTTGCTGCACCGTACGTCGGACCAGCTTTCTTTAAATCTATAACCTCGCAGATACCACTGGTAGTAAAGGCGCATGATTCCAGCCTGCCGTTTTAAAATTTGTTAATCCAAATATTCCGTGCAATCTTGGCTCCCGAATATTGTGATATCAGGTACACCGGATCTGAGAATTAACAGGATTATTCTAGCAAGGCAAACGCCTTGCCGGGATCTCGCTGTATCCTGTTTGCTTTTACGATTGGTACATTATGTATTATAATAGATATAACCGATAATTCGAGCTCTCATTTTTTAATGATTTTTTCTAAAAGAACGTTATGGAAATTATTGGGAGGCATAAAAATAGAGCTTTACTTTATACTGATATTATTTATGCTTCGAATGCTTCGATGAGCTGTATTACACATGGTGTGGGTAATAAACTTACTAGATGAGATAGATATAACATATACTGCATTCAAGATGCCTAGGTTACTTGAAAGAAATGTTCAAACTACTTAAAACCCAAACAGAGAACATGATAACAAACTTTGGTAATAGCGCCAGCTTTTACACAGATAATTCAGGCCTTTACAAGTCAGTTAGTCGACACAAACTTTTGAGTCATTGGCGTGGTGCGCCCGAGGACCCAGCCTTGAACTGCTTTTACTTTTAGTGTACATATATCACCGCTTTTACTAATATATATTGTGCAAAACAATTACTTTTTTATGCAATTGAGGATAACAATGTTTTCTCAAGTGGAAATTGCTGTAACCTTGAAATTCAATGTAAAGTACGGTTCCAGCACTTGGGCCGCACAAAAAATGCTGACCAGCTTCGTTTAAACGCATTGAAAATAAAGTAGCAAGCTTCATTTACGTCCTGAAAAAAAGAAGTTCGCGATCAATTGTTTTAGGTGGGAAAATAATATTATTGAGGTCCAAAATTGATAAAAATTACTTGGTGCTGTTTTGATAAGCATATAAGCAAGGATGACATATTGCGATATTAAGGACTTTGTATGACTTAGGTAGGCATACACTGAGGAAGCCGCAGCCCTAAAGAGGCCTACCTTCTCACATTTATACATCTAAAATAATAAAAAAAAATAGCAGGTACATTTATATCACATCCTTATATTGTATCTTGATTTGGTCTCATGCATCACAGCGAAATATTTCTGCCCCTCACATACTACAAAAGCGCCCAACACGTGCCATTTGTTACTTATGTCTAAGCAATAAGTGTTTATGTCTGTAGACATGAAAATTCTGTGCCATATTTTATTTTATTGAAGATACTTTCTTTTCTACACTACATGAAGCTTAAGATTTCTGTGCTTGTTTTCACTCATGTTCGCGATCACCATGATACACTTAAGCAAAAATGTGTGAAATGTAGTACCTACAACTTAAGGGAGGCGCTATACGTTGTCCTGCGCAGTCGAACTAAGAAGTGTTCTCAACCAAAGGAACATGCTTTTTCTTGATTGTTTCCCTTTCCATACGTTGTGTCAATTGATACAAAAACTATTACGCTATTTAAATATCTTATAAAGCAACACTTGTTATCTTGCTTGTAATATACGATATTCCCACATTATGATAGCGATTTACAATTTCTGCTGTTGCTGTTTGTCACGGTCCTTCTAATGCCGCGACAACAGCCTCGATTTGCCGTGTGTAAAAGCTGTATTATTTACTATGCGAGCGCATCTCAGGGACACGGGACTTCGTCCGGCACAGCTGAATGCCTTTAGCTTCGGTGTATTAGCCATATTTGTAATTGTCAGAATAATTACTATTTTGTTTGATCCTACTATAAGTGTTTTCAAAAGCCATCATAAGCGCCTCCTTGGTTGTAGAAGACGGTGCCGGAACTTCTTAAAACAGACGCCAAATTATCGTAGAAGGCGAAGTTTAAAAGTCATATTAATGTTGTTGAACCGCATATGGTAAGTGCACCTGCAGAGGCTTAAGATTACGCGGCATTGATGCGAGTGGTGTCAACAAAATAAAAGAAAAATGTTTAATGTGTGCATTAATGCTGCCTGTGCATTACAAGCAACTAAAGAGAAAGAACTGCAAGGGACGTTGACGTCATGCTGTTAAAGAGAACGTGGTGATTGCCACCGCGACTGAAGAAGTGGCCATCACTACCAGGATGTCACAAAACAAGTGCCACTGAACTGAAAAAGTAGTGGCAGCTTAACGTGAGCAAAAATGATGCAACACTGAAGCTTAATTATGATTTCGAGTTGAATAAATGAATGAGAAACGGGATACTCGTTAACTCTATAGCTAAGAGGGACAAAACGACATCTATTGAAGTACAAGATGCACGAAGAATGGGACGCCCATCTACTGTGCAAAAGGGATGTACTTCGAGCACGTCGTGGTTGTCTGAAGGAAGAACATGAGGCCACAATGAATGGGTGCAAGCGACGGTTCGAGAATGACAACTTTTGCTATGTGTTGGAAGATGCTCCTGAGGATTGCGTAAGAGGCGGCAGCTTAAGGCTGCGCAAAGAAGTTGCTGCGCTGAAGCTCAGCACTTGTGTCGAGCTGCTGAAACGAGGGCAGCAACGGGACACTCACTAACTGTAGCTATGAGCGCCAAAGTTGCATTAATCGCACAACCAGATGCACGAGGAATAGGGCGCTTGTCTTCTGTGAAAAATGGAAGTATGTACTTAGAGCGCGTCATGCTCTCCTGAAGGAAGAACACGCTGCTGCAACCAAAGAGTGCAAGTATCAGTTCTACAGCGATAAATTTTGCAATGTGTGAATTTTGTGGACTAATCATGCACGCTTATCTATCGCCATTACCTGTAGCTCACTGTCAAGAGGGAAAAGTGTCGCACATCTTCACCTTACACATACGTTATAACTATCTATATCTGCATATCTTCAGTTTCAGTTTGTGTAGATAGATGTTTCAGGCTGTATACAGAAAACTTGAATCATTTGATGACGGGGAAATCAGTCAATTATAGTTTCATAGTTGAATTTTTTGGTTAACCACTTGAAATGGTGTGGCGCAGGCAAATTTTTATTGAGTCGATATAAGGACATGTTGGCGCACAAATATGGCCTCCGCTACTCTTTGGCTTTTGAATAGGTGGCACACACTACATCGGACATACAACAATATACAATATAGAGTAACAACAATATTGCAATCACTGGAGACCGGATGTTCAGACACAATAAAATACTGTTTAAAGCACCTTTAACAGGCAATAAAGGTATCATTGAAAGGGAAATATAGGCAGCAAATACTCTCCTTTGGGCATATAAGGCATGTAGGGAGCTCAATAATAAGAATTTTCCCTGTGCACAGGCTCAATTATAAGAACTTCCGTTGTGCATCTAAAGGACAAATTATGATTCTATAAGGAGTGCAGCCCACTGAACTACTGCTTTCTGACATTAATTTTATTTTCTCAATAAAATGGAACGAGTTGAGTTGCGTAGGCTGCCAGATTTACGTGAAGTTTAGTGTGATTGAACACCATGAGAAAAGCTGTGAAAGCAGTCATAAACAAGCACCATCTCAAGAAAATTGGTTTTCAAGGCGCGCATTTTTTCACTGAGTATCAGTTGTAGAGCGCAGCTTTTAGGCCCCCGTTCCTGCGTTGAGCTTCAGCGTCCGTGAGGAAACTGCACTTTACTAATCATCATTACCTCCAGGAAAATGGAAAATATAGCGGTTTATATTACTGTGAGTGATGCCTTACCTGTGCACTGCACTGTACCTGTCGTGTCATCGCATACTTGTCCTTTACTGGCGCATTCTTGTTTCTTTTCATACGTGCACGTAGTAGGCTCTTCAGTGGGCTTAGCTTCAGAAAGAAAAAAGGTGTCGCCTTTAAAATTCATGCTCCTGTCTTGTTTCTTGCAGCACGTTGTAAATACGTGAGCAAACTGCACTTTACTAATCATCATTACCTCCAGAAAAAGGGAAAATATAGCGGTTTATATTACTGTGAGTGATGCCTTACCTATGCACTGCACTGTACCTGTCGTGTTATCACACTCTTGTCCTTTACTGGCACATTCTTGTTTCTTTTCTTTCGTGCACGTAGTAGGCTCTTCAGTGGGCTTAGCTTCAGGAAGAAAAAAGGTGTCGCCTTTAAAATTCATTCTCCTGTCTTGTTTCTTGCAGCACGTTTTAAATACGTGAGCAAACTGCACTTTACTAATCATCATTACTTCCAGAAAAAGGGAAAATATAGCGGTTTATATTACTGTGAGTGATGCCTTACCTATGCACTGCACTGTACCTGTCGTGTTATCACACTCTTGTCCTTTACTCGCACATTCTTGTTTCTTTTCTTTCGTGCACGTAGTAGGGTCTTCAGTGGGCTTAGCTTCAGGAAGAAAAAAGGTGTCGCCTTTAAAATTTATTCTCCCGTCTTGTTTCTTGCAGCACGTTTTAAATCCGTGAGCAAACTGCACTTTACTAATAATCATTGCCTCCAGAAAAGTGGAAAATATAGCGGTTTATATTACTGTGAATGATGCCTTACCTATGCACTGCACTGCACCTGTCGTGTCATCGCACTCTTGTCCTTTATTGGCGCATTCTTGTTTCTTTTCTTTCGTGCACGTAGTAGGCTCTTCAGTGGGCTTAGCTTCAGGAAGAATAAAGGTGTCGCCTTTAAAATTTATTCTCCTGTTTTGTTTCTTGCAGCACGTTTTAAATACGTGAGCAAACTGCACTTAACTAATCATCATTACCTCAAGAAACATGGAAAATATAGCGGTTTATAATACTGTGAGTGATGCCTTACCTATGCACTGCACTGCACCTGTCGTGTCATCGCACTCTTGTCCATTACTGGCGCATTCTTGTTTCTTTTCTTTCGTGCACGTAGTAGGCTCTTCAGTGGGCTTAGCTTCAGGAAGAAAAAAGGTGTCGCCTTTAAAATTTATTCTTCCGTCTTGTTTTTTGCACCACGTTTTAAATCCGTGAGCAAACTGCACTTTACTAATCATTATTACCTCCAGAAAAAGGGAAAATAAAGCGGTTTATATTACTGTGAGTGATGCCTTACCTATGCACTGCACTGTACCTGTCGTGTTATCACACTCTTGTCCTTTACTGGCGCATTCTTGTTTCTTTTCTTTCGTGCACGTAGTAGGCTCTTGAGTGGGCTTAGCTTCAGGAAGAAAAAAGGTGTCGCCTTTAAAATTCATGCTCCTGTCTTGTTTCTCGCAGCACGTTTTAAATACGTGAGCGAACTGCACTTTACTAATCATCATTACCTCCAGAAAAAGGGAAAATTTAGCGGTTTATATTACCGTGAGTGATGCCTTACCTATGCACTGCACTGTACCTGTCGTGTTATCACACTCTTGTCCTTTACTGGCACATTCTTGTTTCTTTTCTTTCGTGCACGTGGTAGGCTCTTCAGTGGGCTTAGCTTCAGGAAGAAAAAAGGTGTCGCCTTTAAAATTTATTCTTCCGTCTTGTTTCTTGCACCACGTTTTAAATCCGTGAGCAAACTGCACTTTACTAATCATCATTACCTCCAGAAAATTGGAAAATATAGCGGTTTAAATTACTGTGAGTGATGCCTTACCTATGCACTGCACTGTACCTGTCGTGTTATCACACTGTTGTCCTTTACTGGCGCATTCTTGTATCTTTTCTTTCGTGCACGTAGTAGGCGCTTGAGTGGGCTTAGCTTCTGGAAGAAAAAAGGTGTCGCCTTTAAAATTCATGCTCCTGTCTTGTTTCTTGCAGCACGTTTTCAATCCGTGAGCAAACTGCACTTTACTAATCATCATTACTTCCAGAAAAAGGGAAAATATAGCGGTTTATATTACTGTGAGTGATGCCTTACCTATGCACTGCACTGTACCTGTCGTGTTATCACACTCTTGTCCTTTACTCGCACATTCTTGTTTCTTTTCTTTCGTGCACGTAGTAGGCTCTTCAGTGGGCTTAGCTTCAGGAAGAAAAAAGGTGTCGCCTTTAAAATTTATTCTCCCGTCTTGTTTCTTGCAGCACGTTTTAAATCCGTGAGCAAACCGCACTTTACTAATAATCATTGCCTCCAGAAAAGTGGAAAATATAGCGGTTTATATTACTGTGAATGATGCCTTACCTATGCACTGCACTGCACCTGTCGTGTCATCGCACTCTTGTCCTTTATTGGCGCATTCTTGTTTCTTTTCTTTCGTGCACGTAGTAGGCTCTTCAGTGGGCTTAGCTTCAGGAAGAAAAAAGGTGTCGCCTTTAAAATTCATTCTCCTGTCTTGTTTCTTGCAGCACGTTTATTCATTCTCCTGTCTTGTTTCTTGCAGCACGTTTTAAATACGTGAGCAAACTGCACTTTACTAATCATCATTACTTCCAGAAAAAGGGAAAATATAGCGGTTTATATTACTGTGAGTGATGCCTTACCTATGCACTGCACTGTACCTGTCGTGTTATCACACTCTTGTCCTTTACTCGCACATTCTTGTTTCTTTTCTTTCGTGCACGTAGTAGGCTCTTCAGTGGGCTTAGCTTCAGGAAGAAAAAAGGTGTCGCCTTTAAAATTTATTCTCCCGTCTTGTTTCTTGCAGCACGTTTTAAATCCGTGAGCAAACTGCACTTTACTAATAATCATTGCCTCCAGAAAAGTGGAAAATATAGCGGTTTATATTACTGTGAATGATGCCTTACCTATGCACTGCACTGCACCTGTCGTGTCATCGCACTCTTGTCCTTTATTGGCGCATTCTTGTTTCTTTTCTTTCGTGCACGTAGTAGGCTCTTCAGTGGGCTTAGCTTCAGGAAGAAAAAAGGTGTCGCCTTTAAAATTTATTCTCCTGTTTTGTTTCTTGCAGCACGTTTTAAATACGTGAGCAAACTGCACTTAACTAATCATCATTACCTCAAGAAACATGGAAAATATAGCGGTTTATAATACTGTGAGTGATGCCTTACCTATGCACTGCACTGCACCTGTCGTGTCATCGCACTCTTGTCCATTACTGGCGCATTCTTGTTTCTTTTCTTTCGTGCACGTAGTAGGCTCTTCAGTGGGCTTAGCTTCAGGAAGAAAAAAGGTGTCGCCTTTAAAATTTATTCTTCCGTCTTGTTTTTTGCACCACGTTTTAAATCCGTGAGCAAACTGCACTTTACTAATCATTATTACCTCCAGAAAAAGGGAAAATAAAGCGGTTTATATTACTGTGAGTGATGCCTTACCTATGCACTGCACTGTACCTGTCGTGTTATCACACTCTTGTCCTTTACTGGCGCATTCTTGTTTCTTTTCTTTCGTGCACGTAGTAGGCTCTTGAGTGGGCTTAGCTTCAGGAAGAAAAAAGGTGTCGCCTTTAAAATTCATGCTCCTGTCTTGTTTCTTGCAGCACGTTTTAAATACGTGAGCGAACTGCACTTTACTAATCATCATTACCTCCAGAAAAAGGGAAAATTTAGCGGTTTATATTACCGTGAGTGATGCCTTACCTATGCACTGCACTGTACCTGTCGTGTTATCACACTCTTGTCCTTTACTGGCACATTCTTGTTTCTTTTCTTTCGTGCACGTGGTAGGCTCTTCAGTGGGCTTAGCTTCAGAAAGAAAAAAGGTGTCGCCTTTAAAATTCATGCTCCTGTCTTGTTTCTTGCAGCACGTTGTAAATCCGTGAGGAAACTGCACTTTACTAATCATCATTACCTCCAGAAAATTGGAAAATATAGCGGTTTAAATTACTGTGAGTGATGCCTTACCTATGCACTGCACTGTACCTGTCGTGTTATCACACTCTTGTCCTTTACTGGCGCATTCTTGTATCTTTTCTTTCGTGCACGTAGTAGGCGCTTGAGTGGGCTTAGCTTCTGGAAGAAAAAAGGTGTCGCCTTTAAAATTCATGCTCCTGTCTTGTTTCTTGCAGCACGTTTTCAATCCGTGAGCAAACTGCACTTTACTAATCATCATTACCTCCAGAAAATTGGAAAATATAGCGGTTTATATTACTGTGAGTGATGCCTTACCTATGCACTGCACTGTACCTGTCGTGTTATCACACTCTTGTCCTTTACTGGCGCATTCTTGTTTCTTTTCTATCGTGCACGTAGTAGGCTCTTCAGTGGGCTTAGCTTCAGGAAGAAAAAATGGTGTCGCCTTTAAAATTCATTCTCCTGTCTTGTTTCTTGCAGCACGTTTTAAATACGTGAGCAAACTGCACTTTACTAATCATCATTACTTCCAGAAAAAGAAAAAAATATAGCGGTTTATATTACTGTAAGTGATGCCTTACCTATGCACTGCACTGTACCTGTCGTGTTATCACACTCTTGTCCTTTACTCGCACATTCTTGTTTCTTTTCTTTCGTGCACGTAGTAGGCTCTTCAGTGGGCTTAGCTTCAGGAAGAAAAAAGGTGTCGCCTTTAAAATTTATTCTTCCGTCTTGTTTCTTGCACCACGTTTTAAATCCTTGAGCAAACTGCACTTTACTAATCATCATTACCTCCAGAAAAAGGGAAAATAAAGTGGTTTATATTACTGTGAGTGATGCCTTACCTATGCACTGCACTGTACCTGTCGTGTCATCACACTCTTGTCCTTTACTGGCGCATTCTTGTTTCTTTTCTTTCGTGCACGTAATAGGCTCTTCAGTGGGCTTAGCTTCAGGAAGAAAAAAGGTGTCGCCTTTAAAATTCATTCTCCTGTCTTGTTTCTTGCAGCACGTTTTAAATACGTGAGCAAACTGCACTTTACTAATCATCATTACCTCCAGAAAAAGGGAAAATATAGCGGTTTATATTACTGTGAGTGATGCCTTACCTATGCACTGCACTGTACCTGTCGTGTTATCACACTCTTGTCCTTTACTGGCGCATTCTTGTTTCTTTTCTTTCGTGCATGTAGTAGGCGCTTGAGTGGGCTTAGCTTCTGGAAGAAAAAAGGTGTCGCCTTTAAAACTCATGCTCCTGTCTTGTTTCCTGCAGCACGTTTTCAATCCGTGAGCAAACTGCACTTTACTAATCATCATTACTTCCAGAAAAAGGGAAAATATAGCGGTTTATATTACTGTGAGTGATGCCTTACCTATGCACTGCACTGTACCTGTCGTGTTATCACACTCTTGTCCTTTACTCGCACATTCTTGTTTCTTTTCTTTCGTGCACGTAGTAGGCTCTTCAGTGGGCTTAGCTTCAGGAAGAAAAAAGGTGTCGCCTTTAAAATTTATTCTCCCGTCTTGTTTCTTGCAGCACGTTTTAAATCCGTGAGCAAACTGCACTTTACTAATTATCATTGCCTCCAGAAAAGTGGAAAATATAGCGGTTTATATTACTGTGAATGATGCCTTACCTATGCACTGCACTGCACCTGTCGTGTCATCGCACTCTTGTCCTTTATTGGCGCATTCTTGTTTCTTTTCTTTCGTGCACGTAGTAGGCTCTTCAGTGGGCTTAGCTTCAGGAAGAAAAAAGGTGTCGCCTTTAAAATTTATTCTCCTGTTTTGTTTCTTGCAGCACGTTTTAAATACGTGAGCAAACTGCACTTAACTAATCATCATTACCTCAAGAAAAATGGAAAATATAGCGGTTTATAATACTGTGAGTGATGCCTTACCTATGCACTGCACTGCACCTGTCGTGTCATCGCACTCTTGTCCATTACTGGCGCATTCTTGTTTCTTTTCTTTCGTGCACGTAGTAGGCGCTTGAGTGGGCTTAGCTTCTGGAAGGAAAAAGGTGTCGCCTTTAAAATTCATGCTCCTGTCTTGTTTCTTGCAGCACGTTTTCAATCCGTGAGCAAACTGCACTTTACTAATCATCATTACCTCCAGAAAATTGGAAAATATAGCGGTTTATATTACTGTGAGTGATGCCTTACCTATGCACTGCACTGTAGCTGTCGTGTTATCACACTCTTGTCCTTTACTGGCGCATTCTTGTTTCTTTTCTATCGTGCACGTAGTAGGCTCTTCAGTGGGCTTAGCTTCAGGAAGAAAAAAGGTGTCGCCTTTAAAATTCATTCTCCTGTCTTGTTTCTTGCAGCACATTTTAAATACGTGAGCAAACTGCACTTTACTAATCATCATTACTTCCAGAAAAAGGGAAAATAAAGTGGTTTATATTACTGTGAGTGATGCCTTACCTATGCACTGCACTGTACCTGTCGTGTTATCACACTCTTGTCCTTTACTGGCACATTCTTGTTTCTTTTCTTTCGTGCAGGTAGTAGGCTCTTCAGTGGGCTTAGCTTCAGGAAGAAAAAAAGTGTCGCCTTTAAAATTCATTCTCTTGTCTTGTTTCTTGCAGCACGTTTTAAATACGTGAGCAAACTGAACTTTACTAATCATGATTACCTCCAGAAAATTGGAAAATATAGCGGTTTATATTACTGTGAGTGATGCCTTACCTATGCACTGCACTGTACCTGTCGTGTTATCACACTCTTGTCCTTTACTGGCGCATTCTTGTTTCTTTTCTATCGTGCACGTAGTAGGCTCTTCAGTGGGCTTAGCTTCAGGAAGAAAAAAGGTGTCGCCTTTAAAATTTATTCTTCCGTCTTGTTTCTTGCACCACGTTTTAAATCCGTGAGCAAACTGCACTTTACTAATCATCATTACCTCCAGAAAAAGGGAAAATAAAGTGGTTTATATTACTGTGAGTGATGCCTTACCTATGCACTGCACTGTACCTGTCGTGTTATCACACTCTTGTCCTTTACTGGCACATTCTTGTTTCTTTTCTTTTGTGCAGGTAGTAGGCTCTTCAGTGGGCTTAGCTTCAGGAAGAAAAAAAGTGTCGCCTTTAAAATTCATTCTCTTGTCTTGTTTCTTGCAGCACGTTTTAAATACGTGAGCAAACTGAACTTTACTAATCATCATTACCTCCAGAAAATTGGAAAATATAGCGGTTTATATTACTGTGAGTGATGCCTTACCTATGCACTGCACTGTACCTGTCGTGTTATCACACTCTTGTCCTTTACTGGCACATTCTTGTTTCTTTTCTTTCGTGCAGGTAGTAGGCTCTTCAGTGGGCTTAGCTTCAGGAAGAAAAAAAGTGTCGCCTTTAAAATTCATTCTCCTGTCTTGTTTCTTGCAGCACGTTTTAAATACGTGAGCTAACTGAGCTTTACTAATCATCATTACCTCCAGAAAATGGTAAAATGTAGCGGTTTATATTGCTGTGAGTGATGCCTTACCTATGCACTGCACTGTACCTGTCGTGTTATCGCACTCTTGTCCTTTACTGGCGCATTCTTGTTTCTTTTCTATCGTGCACGTAGTAGGCTCTTGAGTGGGCTCAGCTTCTGGAAGAAAAAAGGTGTCGCCTTTAAAATTCATGCTCCTGTCTTGTTTCTTGCAGCACGTTTTCAATCCGTGAGCAAACTGCACTTTACTAATCATCATTACCTCCAGAAAATTGGAAAATATAGTGGTTTATGTTACTGTGAGGCAGGAGCGTATCCCTGGGGGGGGGGGAGGGGGGAGGGGGTTTCAGCCCCCCTCTCCCCTCGAAATTTGTTCGTGCTGTCCACGCACCGCCGACCAAAGCAACCCCAGGCGCCGGACATCCCTCTGGATTTTGTCTAGAATGTCTTTTTCACGCTTGAAAATACACTTCACCGCGAACATTGCGAACTCGGGCTGGATTTTGCGAACAACGCCCATGTACCGGAAGTCACATAGCGCAAGGAGACCCATTCGAACACATAGTTTCAAGGGCGTTTTGATGGCGAGCGGGCTCGCCGCGGCACCTTACGGAACCCGCGGAATCTACGGAGCGCATGGATGTCAATTCCGAACTTTATGGGAATAAATCTAATAAACTTTTGATGGTGAAAAATGCGTTGACATCTCCAAAGCTTGAAATGTCAGCGTCAATTTGGAAATGTCAATGCTGCTATGCTGCTATAGATATTTGCACCCAAAGGTGCATTTACTTTTCTGAAGTCTTACATCGGAACATACGAGACAAGCCAAATCAACACACTATCAGATTAAGTTGACAAAGCACGCAGCGAGGTCCGATGAGACGAAGCGTTGTGGTGGATCATTTGTGCCTTCATGTCACATAAAAAAATACCAATATATTTTTCCACCTAGGCCAAAGCCAATACCAATACTAATACGAATATGTAGACCAATAGACCAATACTACCAATACTAATACCAATATATTTTTTTCACCTAGGCCAAAGCATCCATGTCAAGACACTACCGCCAGCCAAGGTAACTACGCCCTTATTTATTTTTTCTGCTTTGACATTTATACGAGCGCACACATTGAGCTTCTTTGATATTTTTGTTCTCGTTACCCTACCTGCGGGCTGCCAGAGCCAGTCAGAGCGCGTTCGTTTTTCTCGTGTTGCCCCTACCACCGCGTGGCGCACTTCGCTGCCCGTTCGGTTTGCTCTGGCCGAGTGGATTTTCACCTGGCAGAGTTTTGGACACTTTCTGGCTAGCAGACGAGAAAAAGAAAGAATGGTCGCTCGCCGCCATCACTGTGAGGACTTGACGGATTGCACCGGGTTCGCTTGAGCGCAACCTCTCTGCAAAGTCTTATCTCGTTGGCGTAGGATGCCGAGCAGTATGCGTGTGCTTCTCGGTGGACTAAGCGTCTCACGTTTTTTTCGATGTTCCTTCGGTAGCCACATTAGGTGCCTAAAGTAGGCATTTCCATTGCAGCCAACATACTTTCCTTTGCGTTTCTTCATTTCGGTGCTCCCGCCCCACAGAAGGAGAAAAAATTATGCATTGTTACGGCGCAGTGAATTGTCGCATGGTGAAAGTTCGATTTTGTTACTTCTTTTGCGCAAAGTAATGGGCCACGGGACGCTTCAGTTGCCGGATACTCTTATTATATTTATGCGATAGCAATTACATGGACACGCCAGGCACATCCTTGCCGTGGCCGTCGCTTTCAAGTTTCGTATAAAGTCCAAAGGCGATAACATCGTGACCGAGCACCGCATGCTGTATGTGTGAGTGAAATCGTGGGGGTGGGGTGTTCAATGGGTGAGCCGACGATAGTGACTCAGTCTTGTGTGCGCAAAAGAGAAAAGCGGGGAGCAAGTGATTCACGTGCAATACTGCGGGGGGGGGGGGAGTGGATGGAAAGCGGGCAGGATCTACTTTTCCGTGAATCTGTCATTGCGTAGCATGTTTATTTGCCTTGTTTGACGCATTATGTACAGTGACTTTTTCTTAGATACGTAGATTTATGGGAGACTTATAATTGAAATATTTAGTTGCAAGGTTTTGTGTATACGTGCAGTGAACTTTGTTTGCAGTGACACTTTTTTGCCCTTTATCAATCTGTATTTTCGCTTTTGTGTATCCCATTGTATCTTCGCATTTCTAATATACGAGGGCGAGTCAAATAAAAGTGAGTGAAGCCATTCCGCGCAATAATGGTTCGGTTCATTATCTGCGAGGCATGCGCATAGCACAGAGACATCTCTCATTTACAAAAGTGGTACGCAGGTGTTAGGATAAATGCTCTATAATGCTCTCATACACTTGATTGAACATGGTTTCTTGACATAAACGACACTCCAAAAATTGAACAGCGTGGTGCCGTCAAGCTTTTGACAGCTGGCGGTACTTCCCAAAAAGAAATTAGTCGGCATATGGCTGCCATGAACGTTGAACATTGCATTTCATTGGCCACTGTAAAGCGTTGGAGCAAACGGTTCAAAGAAGGACGCGAAAGTAGCAAAGACGGTCCAAGACCGGGCCAAATCCATCGTGAAATCAACCCCAACAAAATTGCAAAGGTCTATGAGCTGAGGAGACAAGATCGGAGGGATAAGCATCGATGAACTTGCACAATGTGTGAACATCAGCCACGGTTAGGTTCACGCCATAATTCATGAAGATCTCGGTTATCGGCTCTTGTGTGCGCAATTAATGCCCAAGATTTTGAACCATTGCCAGAAGACGAAGTTCGGCGTTGCCTTGACTCATCTGATCCGGTATCACAATGAGGGTGACAACTTCTCCTCTGCTATTGTTATCGGGGAGAAACCATGGTGCCACTACAACGAGCCTGACACACGAGGGCAAGGAATACAGTGGAAACATACGAATTCACCGTGCCGAAAGAAAACAAAGGCCGTCATTTCCGCCGGAAAGGTGTTTTTGCCTTTCTTTCTTGATCATCAGAGGCCATTACTGATAAATTATTTTAATCTTGAGAGACTATCAATTGTTTAAACGCCGGAACGGCTGCGTGTCGCAATCAAGAACAAACGACGTGGAAAATTGACTAATGGAATCATCTTGCTCCCCGGCAATGCCCGTCCCCAGGTCGCTGATGTGGTTAATGTAAAACTGATAAAGTTCGAGTGGGAAACGCTGCAACATCCGCCATGCAGCTCAGACCTGTTGCTTTGCGACTTCCACATTTCGGGGTATCTAAAAAAACAGCTGAAAGGAACCAGATTCGTGTGGGACGATGACGTGAAAGAGTCAATTGGAGACTTTTTGAAGCAGCAACCCAAACAGTTTTATGAGACGGGAATCACGAGACTCGTTATTCAATGGGACAAACGCCTAAATTCTCATGGAGACTACATTTAAATAAAGTACCCCGTTTGTCATATATTCGAATTTGCTCACTTTCATTTGACTCGCCCTCGTACACTTGGCAAAACTGCTTTTTATACGTGCTATATGTTGCGACTATAATTTCGGTGCAATTACTCACGATACACGACCGGTGACAGCTGCTCCTGCGTAATACATTGGAAGAAATGAGAGCGTGATTGAGTTTTTCCACTGGCCGTTGCATATGTGCAAAAATGTAAACACGTTTCTTGAATGACAAAGTTTCGTTAACATATTTTTCCTCAACTTGTTCATTTCATGGCCTTTAAATTTTTCATATCAACGGCATGCACTGCTTTGCTGGTTTCCAACTGATATAGTTCTAAAGTTTGTGTGATGTTTTCTTTACTTATTAAATAGACAAGAACATGGAAGCATCGATATCAGTTATCTTGGGAAAACGTTTTGGCACATACGAGTATATTATTTTATGAAAAAATACATATTTTACTTATTTTCACAGTGCGTCGTGTTCAGGAATTCGTTTACAGCATCTATGGACACGACAATTCAATTATTATTCATGTATTTGATCCCTCGACAAATTGGTTAAGAGGAAACTTTAGCTTGGGCCCAACTCCAACACGGAAAATTCAAATATTCAAATACATCTGAGATAACCCCTGGATCGCTTTTAATAAAATTTGTTGCATTTGAGAGAGATAGTTAAATTCTAGTGTCTGTTGGAAGCGGAATTTCAGTTTAGGGCCTCATTTTTGTTTTAAATATTTCGAAAAAGTGGAAAGTTCGAAAAAAAATAGAAGCACGACGTTTACAAACTAATAGCTATGCATCAAGAACAGATATCGTGGTTCTTCAAATGGCATTTAATATAAGAGTCAAAGTGCACAAATTTGGGGAATGTTTACGTCGGGTAAAAGGGTTCTGCACAAGCCGTATTTCCATAATACTAAATTTTTTTTAGATTCATGTGAAACACATCAATTTTTTCCCGTTGTAGATGTAGTATTAGATCCAACTCACAAAATTTTGATATCGTTTTTCATTGTTGAGTCACAGAGTTTTAAACTTGATAGTTTCGTTTTCTGAAATTTTGCGATTTCGCCAATTTTTAATAAGTAATTCACAACGTAAATGAAAAATTCGATACCAGCAGTCAATATAATTTACGTTTTCTTTTAAATGCAACACACCCTGTCAAATTTGGTGCAACGGTTGCTGAGAAAAACGAATTCTCCTTCTAGATGTGTTTAGATCGGAACACCCGAGCTGAAGCTTCCGCTTAAGGAGGCGGCCAAGCTGCAACTTGAGCCCCTCACGCCCCCCCCCCCGCCTCCCCCCCGCCTCCCCCCCGCCTCCCCGCCCCCCGAACGAAATGTGTGGCTATGCCACTGCTCATGGAGACTATTTTAAATAAAGTACCCCATTGTCATATATTCGCATCGGGTCACTTTCATTTTACTCGCCCTCGCATATTTTGCAGAACTCCTGCTTTCTGTATGTGCTCTCTGTTCCGATTATAATTTCGGAGCAATTACTCGGAACACACCACCGGTCACAGCTGCTCCTGCGCAATACATTCTAACAAAGGGAAGCGTCATTGGAATTTTTCCCTGGTGGTTGCATATGTACAAAAATGTAAACAAGGACAGAGAGAGAGAGATAGAGAGATGCAAATGAGAGAAAGGCCGGGAGGCTAACAAATTTCCATTAAAAAATTTGTTCTCAACTTGTACATTTCATGGTCTTAACATTTTTCATATCAGCGGCATGCACTGCTTTGCTGGTATAAAGCTGATATAGTTCTAAAGCTCATGTGACATTTGCTTTACTTATTAATTATACAAAAAACATGGAAGCATTGATATCAGTTTTTGTGGGCACAATTTTGAGACATACGAGTATATTCTTTCAGGAAAAAATACATATTTTAATTGTCTTGACAGTGCGTAGCGTTCAAGAATTCGTTGGCAGCATATTTGGCAATGGCAACGCAGTTATTAATAATGTTTAATGTATTTGATGCGCCGACTATTTCTATAAGGAGGAGGCCGAGCTACAATAAGAGCCCTCCCCCCCCCCCCCCCCCCGAACGAAATTCCTGGCTACGCCACTGACCATGATGAACCAACGGTTGCCTTCCCATTCCTTGCCTTTACATTGCTAGCCTTCACATTGTGATAGTGCTTCACAGCACAGTGGTCACCATAGCCTTGATATTGTGGTCACAAAAGTGAAGCTTGTTTATTATTTACAAAACCTATTGATAATACATATTGTAACACCGTCGTTGAAGCGAAAGGAAGAGGAAGGGGACGACGGATCCTTTTGGGGCGGAGCGCAGAATGAAACTGGTGCTGGACTGCTTTTCCTAGTCTCATCCATCTGATCCATCATCTGTAAATAAACACACCTCGTCCGTAACAATACAGTTGAATATTACAAAACCAATTTCAACCCGCGCGTTTAAATGCTGCGGGTTCGGCGGTGTCACTAAATCCATTCGATTGCTGACGCTTGGCAGGCCTGTCTGAGAACTAATTTACCAAAACCAAGTAGAATAAATTTTCTGTTCAGATTGAGAACACAGCAGATGAATAAGGCATATCGAGTGCGTAAAAGCGTAAACATCGGAATCGCTTAGCTCGTTCACGCACGACTGAACAAATCGCTTCCGTTTCTCACGCCTTTCGGACCAATCAGTACTTCACGGTGGCTTTCAGCTTGGCTTTAAGCTTGATCAAGGGCGAAAATATGGCATTTAACCTGTACGAAGCTCGGATAATTGCCAATTCCGTGTTAACAACGTGCGGCCAAGCGCGTTCCACGGAATCTAGTGCTGCTACCATGAATATCGACAGGTACAAAAAATTAAGGGATAATATGTAGACTAAATGTATTATGCACGCTAGGAAAATTGCGTTGCTTGTGTTCTTTTGAATCGTACTGTACTTGTAACCTTCCAATCTGAAAAATAATGAAACATTCATGATGTCATAATCTGGTATGTAAACATTGCAGGTAGGTGATCGAATATCGACTTTTTCAAATACGAATCGAATATGAATAGTAAGTGTCAAATATCGAATAAAAGAATGCGGACGCACATATTTACAGCATGAATATTTGTTTCAGTATAATTAGCAACATGCTTGAACTGAATAGAAAGTCAACCATCACGCACAATTAAGATCGTTTTAGACACAAGATCACAACAGTCACGAAATAAACTACATGAATAGCCGCTTGACACCTTTAAGCCTGGTGGACAACAAGCTTTCTAAGAATGACAAGCATTTGAAACTGACCTACTTTCCAAAAACCCATAATAAATAGTTGTTGAAAAATTATAAGAAGTTATGGAAAAGGGATATGAAACGCTAAGGAGGTATTTATGTGCCCTAGGCAGAATACAGAGCCTTTTACAAGAAAAAAGAAATAACTGGTTCTAACGCAAGAGAGAAAACTCCTATATGACTAGGCTGCAAAAACGACTAATTGGTAGGCCATAAGCACAATATAGCCAATTTTTATGTATTGGACGAAAAAAAGGGGAACCGAGAGGCCCGGTTTTGTAAGAACGCTACCACATATATCTTAGTCAGAACCATATGAAAACAACAGAGAATGAAGAAGCAGAAAGCTCGAGAAAAATTATTTGTGGTTTCTAATATAAGTGCGAAAATGAGAAGCTAATGAGAAATGTAGGAAAACTGAGCTTACTGATGATGAGAGCCGATTCCACAACCTCTGCATTGCGCGCGCGTTGCACTACAAATTGTGCTACGGCTACGACGGCAGTTCCCACGTGCATGCAGTCTTGCGTATTTATGTATGTATACAAGATATAACCCAAGGAGTGTTAACCAGCGCAAAGCTTCCACCGAAAAAAAGAATAATTAAATTATGGGGTTTTACGAGCCAAAACCACGATCTGATTATCAGGCACGTCGTAGTGTCCGGGGACTCCGGAAATTTGGACCACATGGGTTTTTTTCACGTGCACCTAAATCTAAGTACACGGGTGTTTTCACATTTCACCCCTATTGAAATGCGGCGGCCGTGGCTGGGATTCGATTCCGCAACCTCGTGCTTAGCATCCCAACACCATAGTCCGTAAGCAACCATGGCGAGTCGCGCAAACCAGAAAACAAAGCTTGTATTACCGATCTGGTTTCTGCATTGAGTCAAAAACCTTGTCGCTTTTTACTTCTGATAATTATAATTTGCGATACTTGTTGGTTAGAAAAGTTACTAATCGAAGTGAAACAATGAAACAGTGAAAGGAAGGCAATTTTTGCAAACTGAAAGAAACTCAAGGGGTCTGACATCTGCATTCAGAACGATTATTCCCCTTCCACATTGAAAAAAAGAAAACTCCTCTGAGACAGCTGTAAGGAAAACCGACTGCGTAAAGAAAGATCTTCATTGATCCATGATAAGCTTAAGATTGGCAGGGATACTTTTTATTGGGATGAATGCCTAAACAGACGCGTACAAATTCCCCAAAGCGCCCTTCGGACTTCCACAACAAACGAACTAAACCATTCCTCAAACTCGCAGGATTGGCGTGCTCCCCAAGGGCCACATAAGCAGCTCAGACTGATTAATGTCAATGCTCACAGTATTAAAAATAAAACTGGTGCGTTGGAAATTTTATTACTGAAACATGATCCTCATATTCTTATTCCAGCCAAGTCGTAACTGAGACTTGGCTACATGATGAAATAAGTGATTATATATTTCCTCCTTCTTATACAGTGTTCCGAAAAGACAGGTGCACCAGGGGTGGTGGTGTTGCCTTCCTGATCAAAAATGGCATTTCTGCCCATCTTTTGGAAGATATCCCTAAGATTGAATATTTGCGCGTCAAGATAAGCTCTTGGGGTCACAGCTTTATTGTTTACGCCATGTACAGACCACCGGATACTACTCCCGAATACTTACAAAAATTAGAGGTTGAAATTAACAGGCGCAGAAAGAATAAGGTTATATTGGCCGATGACTTTTATTTACCAATCATCGACTAGGAGCGCCTTAATACTGGAAACGCGTTCAGCAAGCACATCAACATTGTCTTCAATCTTATGCTACGTTATAACCTGAAGCAGGTGGTACGCGAGCCGACACGCGTACAGGGCACTTGCAGTTCCACTCTCGACTTGGTATTTCTTAGCCAGAATTTTTCGGAATATTTTGTTTGAATTGAAGAAAGACTTTCCGACCACCGCCTAGTGAGCATCACCTTACCAGTTCTACAGATGGCGCAAAACTATTACTCAGTGCTTAGCTGCAAAGATTATTTTCACGCCGATGATGTGTTCATCATAGAACACATGGAAAACTGTCTTGTTGATTTTATCAGCACTGATGCCTGTTCTCTGTGGAATCGATTCAAAATTATGCGCCATTGCTGCATGAACACATTCATCCCTAGTAAAAATAAGAAAGTTCGCAAACATGCACCTTGGATGACACGCGATGTTAATCATATTAAACGCAAGGTAAAATGTTTTAAAAGAAAGCATAGTAATCCTGTTAAAATAAAAGAGGCGCAGAGCTCTCTCGAACAGAAGGTGACTGCTGCAAAGAGTTACTATTATAAGAACTCTCTGCGTAACTTTATTAAAAATGATCCTACAATATTTTGGAACCACACGAAGGAAAGAAAGAAACCGATTTCACAGATAATAATTAAAGACACATCAATGACTAATGACGAAGACATAGCACAACATTTTAATGAGTACTTTCAAAGTGTCTTTGGAGTGTCAGATGATTGCATTACTATGCTTCCAGCGAAACAGGTATTTGATGTGGATTCTATTTCTTATACTGGAATTGTCAACATGTTGGTAAACCTCAAAACCAAAGCTTCTTGTGGCCCTGACAAAATCCCAAACATATTTCTAAAACGTAATCCTTAACTTATTGCCAGCTTTCTTGTACGAATTTTTTCTGCTTCTGTGCTGTTGGCACAACCACCCGATGAATGGAGAGTGGCCCGAGTTGTTCCAACATATAAAAAAGGAGATAGATTAAGATTACAAAATTATCGTCCCATTTCTGTGATATCACAATGCTGCAAGTTCTTGAAGCACATCTTGGCAAACTATATAAAAGAATTCTTGGCTGAAAACAATGTGCTCAAAGAGTTTCAGCATGGCTTCAGAAACGGTTATTCGACTGTAACGCAATTGATATCAGTGATTCATTCATTTGCTTTATCTCTAGACTATAATGGCCAATTAAATGCAATATTTTTAGATTTCAGAAAAGCCTTCGATAAGGTTCCGCACGACAAATGAATCTTCCAACTTAGAATTGTTGGCATACCTGACATTTTCATAAACTGGAATATTGCTTACCTGAGCAAACGCACTGAGTACGTTAAAATGCCCCTCCTAATGTGAAATTACTGTGTTATTTTACATTTATTAGACCAAAGTTAGAGTATGCATAGGTGAACATAGCAGGGCCACTCTTCCAGTAACATCAGGAGTGCCCCAAGGTAGTGTCTTGAGGCCTTTACTGTTTTTAATGTATATAAATGACATTGTTAAAACTATAACTTCTGGTGTGCAAATTAGACTGTTTGTCGATGATTGTATTTTGTACAGTGATATAACTTGTCAGAATGATCCGACTGTCCTCGAAAAGAATTTAAATAACATATTGAAGTGGTGTAATGAATGGAGTGTGTTTATTAACGCTGATAAATCCGTATTTCTTCGTATTACTCATAAAAAAACCACTAACGTTTTCTTATACGCTAGCTTCTTCAGCTCTGCAATAAGCTAACAAATACAAATACTTAGGTGTCACTTTGACTTCCACATTGTCATGGAACATGCACATTAATGATATTTTTTTCTGCTTTCCTCAAACTCTGTTTCCTAAGACACCAACTGAAAAATGGCCCTCCTAATGTGAAATTACTGTGTTATTTTACATTTATTAGACCAAAGTTAGAGTATGCATGTGTATAATGGGATCCTTACACTAAATAAAATATCGCGCGTCTTAAAAAAATGCAAAGAAAGACAGTTAGGTTTATATTTAATAAATTCGCAAGACTCGACTCTCCCTCTAAAATTATGACAGAAAATTATATACCTACTCTTGAATCATGCCGAAAGCTGCTAAGTCTTGAATTCCATTCCTTTCTTCTCAACAACAGGCTTGAAATTAAATAATCGACTTATATAACGCCTGCAATACACGGCACACAAGACTGCATCATCCGGACTCACTAACACCCTGTTATGCTCGAACTGACACGTTTAAAATTTTTTTTTCCCAGAACAGTATCAGACTGGAACAACAGTTTACAGACACAGTGGGACTAAAAATTGTATAAATTTATATTTACTTGTTCCTAATTTTTTCTCTTTTGTTTGTATGCATTCCATTGCCCCTCGGCTTGGACCGAAAGGTCTGCAGTATGTACTAAATGAAATAAATAAAATAAATAAATAATTTCATCATACCAGCCTATCCTGTCTGCTATTTGTTCTTTTGAGCATGGGCTTCGGCACGGATTATGCGAGAAGCGATGTCTGATACAACTAATTATCATGGGTTGTTGACTGCGGAGGGTAAACAGAAAATAAAATGGCCGTTATTAAACGTGACAAAAAGTGACCGTGAATCTGTAAGTGTAATTTTCAGAAGCGTACTGATGGCTACATCACAATACATTAACGAAAATTAAGAGAGAGAGAGAGAAGGTATGCGAGAAAAAATAAAGGCAAGGAGGAACTGAAATTAAGGTACGAACACATTGCAAGCTTCCCCGCTAACTTCACACCTGCCGGCGGTAGATTTTCTTAAATTGCACGAGGGAGGTGGTACTCCGCTGCACGTGGGTAATGTACCTCCGCTGCCGGCGAGTCTCTATTAGGTCTCGTTTTCACCTATGCCGCACATAGTAGACGGCTGCCGACCCCGACAGTGACGTAGCCAGAAATCTTGTTCGGGGCGGGGCGGGGGGGGGGGGGGGGGCTCATGTTGCAGCTCTGCCTTCTCCTTATAGAATTTATCGAAAAATCAAATACATTAATAATACCTCTGTTGCCGTTGCCAAAGATGCTGCAAACGAATTCTTCAAACCCCAAGCACTGTCAAGACAACTAAAATATGTATTCTTTCATAAAAGAGTATACGCGCATGTCTCAAAATTGGGCCTGAAATAACAGATATCAATGCTTGCATGTTTTCTGTCTATTTAAGAAGAAAGTATCACAAGAATTTTCGAATTATATCAGTTTGAAACCAGCAGAGCAGTCTATGTTGCTGATATGAAAATGTAAAGGCCATAAAATGAACAAGTTGAGGACAAATATTTTAGCGCAACTGTGTTAACCTCCCTGTCTTTCTTTCATTTGCACCTCTCTCTCTCTCTTTCTCTGTCATTCAAGAACCTTGTTTACGTCTTTGTAGGTATGCAACGACCAGGCAAAAAATCTCAATGACGCAGTGCTTGCTTACAATGTATTGCGCACAAGCAGCTGAAACCGGTCGTGTATTGTGAGTAATTGCGTCGAAATTATACTACCAACAGAGAGCACATATAAAGAGCAGGATTTCTGCATTGTATACGAGGGCGAGTGCAATGAAAGTGAGCCAATGCGAATATATGACAAACGGGGTGTTTTATTTAAAAGAAGTCTCCGTGAGCATTTAGACATTTGTTCCACTGACAAACGAGTCGCGTTATTCCCGTCTGATAAAACTCCTTAGCTTGCTGCTTCAAAAAGTCTGACTGACCCTTTGACGTCATCGTCTGACACGAATCTGGTTCTTTTGAGCTATTTTTTCAAATGCTCCAAAATGTGGAAGTCGCAAGGCGACAGGTCTGGGTTGTATGGCGGATGATGCAGCGTTTCCCATTTGGAATTGCCAGTTTTGTATTAACCACATAAGCGACGTGGGTACGGGCATTGTCATGGAGCAAGATGACCCCATTCCTGAATTCTCCACGTCATTTGTTCTTGATTGCGACACGCAGCCGATCCGACATTTCGCAACGTTGGAAACGATTGATAGTTTCTCCTGGTTTAGCGAATTCGATCAATAATGGCCCCTGACGATCGAAAAAAAAAAAAGTCAACACCTTTCTGGCGGAAATGATGGCCTTTGCTTTCTCTGGGGAATGTTTCCCCTGTAAGCATTGCCGTCGTGTTTCAGGCTCGTAATTGTGACATCATTATTCGTCCCCGCTGATAATTGCAGACAAGAAGTCGTTACCCTCATTGGGATGCCGGATCACATCAGTCAAGGCAGCGCCGAACTTCTCCGCCTTCTGGCGATGGTTCAAAATCTTGGGCATCCATTGAGCACACAAGAGCCCATAATCGAGAAGTTCATGTATTATGGTGTGACCCGAACCGTGACTGCTGTTCACACTAAAGTCCCTTGATAACTTGAAAGTACATCCACTCTTTGAACTCTATCGCCGCCGTTCGACCTCCTCGCCTTCTCCGCGCCCCTCGTGCGTCCTCCGCGCGGCAACCAGTTTAGCCCCCGTTTTTCTGCACGACGATTGGTCTCCCTGTCGTTGCCCTTGGAAACGCGCGGATCTTGCGTTTTGCTTATGTTTTTCTTTTTAGTTCGCGTCATTTTTCTCCTCAACTCGGCTAGCTCGGCGTTTCAGCTCGGCGAGTGACCGTTGTACGCTATGTGTCCTGCTCTATGTGCTAGCGCTGCGCAATGCTGTTGCGCATATAACTGCAGCAAGAAGCCTATGCAGCGTATATGATACCCCAATGAAAGCGTGACGTCTTGCGCAAGAAGCAGTGGCTGCATAACATTGGCCGAAATAACTTTGTTCCGACAAAGAACAGCGTTGTTTACGAGGTCAGGAGTCTTTCGTATGGCTCGTAGCAAAGCATCTTGTAATGCTGCATTTTTTGCATTATTCCGGCCTGCTCACCAGGGATTTTATTGCGGCAATTTGTACATTGCATAAACATACGGTTGTTCTCAGTATGCTTAATATTCTGTGGTGGCTGCATCAACTCGTACGTTGCCTACTGTTGTTATTCAGTCGGAAACGCAGCACTATAGATTTTGCATTCTGCTTTGAACAATTATGTGCGAAGATACAGCCTCTCGATTGCACTTTTCGGGTTTGTTAGTATCCGTTGCCTGTTTTACTGAAAGTTGATATAGCGGCTTATTGAGGAGCTATTATTTGCAGCTTACGTCAATCTGTGCGTCAGTCAGATACAATGAATGCAAGCCCTAAAGAAATTATAGGTAAGTACACCCGTGGTATTGCAGGTGATGAGCGCTAGCTAGCCCACACAGTGTTTTTTTTAAGTTTTAAGGCGGAAGCCTTTTGATCTCCTTCTTTCAAGGCCGCATTGTGAACAGAAAGTATCACAGGACCCCAGGAAGGCCAGAGGCGAGCCAAAGCAGGTCGACCCTTGTATAAAAGAATGATTAGCCAAGTTAATGATTCATTAGGGATTGAATTAAGGTGAATTAGTGGAGATTAGGGTGGATTAGAGTGTATTAAGGAGGATTAAGATGCATGAATAGCGATTAAGGTGTATGAAAGAGGATTAAGGTGTATAAACGAGGATTAGGGTGATTAAGGTGACATAGGGTTGATAAAGGAGCATTATGACCGATTTGGGTGCATTAGAGTGCATGAAAAGTATTAGGGAGGATTAAGGTGAATAAAGGAGTATTAAGGTCGATTAGGGTAGATTAAGGTGAATTTGGGTTGAAAAAGGTGGATTAGGACCGAGTAGGATTGATTAGGGTAGATTAAGGTGAATTAGGGCTGATGGAGGTGGATTAGGGTGCATGAATAATGATTAAGGTGTATGAAAGAGGATTAAGGTGGATGGAGGAGCATTAGGGTGCATTGGGTGGATTAAGTTGAATTAGCTTGATGAATGGGTATCAATACCGATTAGGGTGGATTAAGGTGAATGAAAGAGGAATAAAGTTGTAAGGCCTACTGTAATAAACCTTAATCCATACTAATCCTTCATCTACCGTAATCTGCCTTAGTCATCCTTAGTGCACCTTAATGCATCTTAATCCTGCTTAATCCACCCTAATCACCCGTCAGTCACTTTGATCCGCCCTAGTCCACCACATTCCTCCTTAATGAACCTTAATCCACCCTAACCCACCTTCATCGACCTTAATTCACCCTTATCCTCCTTAATGCACGTTACTCCACCTTCATTCACCCTAATCCACTTTCATTGACATTAATCCACCTTAATCCTCCTTAATGCACATTGATCCTCCTTAATACACCTTAATTCAACTTAATCCACTCACTAATCAATCAATACTTTGCTCATCAGTAATCATTTTTTATACACGGCTGCACATGCTTTGGTTCGTTTCCGGCCTTCCTTCGGTCACGTGGTATTTTCTGTAGCTCACAACGCGACCTTGAAACAGAAATCTAAAGCTTTCGCTTAATAAGCTACACACATAGGGATGTGTCACAATCAATACTACATCAGATGCACAAAGTGAAGTATCTCATTCTGTGGCAGAAAAATTGTCTGGAGTATAGGACACGCCTCAAAGCTCCTTTTAGATCAGTATACTGCGTTCACACGGCTTTAAGAAAAAAAACCAACCTGCTCATAAATATTGCCTTCAGCATTATCGATGCTGTTATCAGCATTTCTCAAAATTTTCAACACCATTGGGGCGCGCGACTGGCCCAAAATAACACGCCTCCATAGAATGCTACGGCCCGTCCGCGGGAGCCCAGGAGAACAAGCGTGCCGTGCGCAGCCGGTAGGCAAGGATAATCGAGGAGGAAAGCGTCGCGAGGTGGAGAGTGTCGCTACTTTCAAATTATCAAGGGGCCAATTCGTCGATGCTTATCCTCCGTTCTTGTCGAATCAGCATTTGCAATTGTGTTGGGGTTATTGCACAGTGGCTTTGGCTCGGTCTAGGACCGTCTTTGCAACTTTCACGTCCTTTGAACCGTTTCCTCCAACGCCTCACAGTGGCCAATGATATGCAATGTTCAGCGTACACAGCAGTCATACGGCAACTAATTTCTTTTTTAGAAACATCTTCAACAGTAAAAAAGCTCACGACACCACGCTATTCAACTTTTGGGGCGTCCATTATGTCACGCAACCTTGTTCAACCCAGTGTATGAGAGCATTAAAAGGACATTTATCCTCACACCTGCATGCCACTTTTGTTAATGAGATGCCTATGTGCTACTGGCATGCCTCGTAGATAATAAACCGAACCATTATTGCGCCGGAAGGGTTGGCTCGCTTTCACTTGAGTCGCCCTCACACATTAGAAACGAGAATATACAATGGAATCTACATATGCGAAGATACAGCTTGATAAAAGGCAAAAAGTGTCACTGGAAACAAAGTTCACTGCACGCGTATACACAAAACTTCGCAACAAGATATTTAAATACACGTATAAGTATGCAATAAATCTACTTATCTAAGAAAAAGTAACTGTATATGATGCGTGAAACAAAGCAAATAAACGTGTTGCGCAAACACAGGTTCACGGATCCCAGCCCCCATCGTCCCTTCATTCCCCCTGATGTATCACGAGTGACAGGAGGTGCGCGCCTTCTCCTAGCTTTTCTTCCTTGCGCACACAATACTGAGCCACCGTAGTCGGCTCACCCATGCCCCACTTCCCCCCCACCACGTTTTCCCTCTCATATACAGCAAGCGGCGCGCGGTCACGATGTTATCGCCCTTTGACTTTATACGGAAAATGAGGGTGACGGCGACGGCAGGAATGCGCGTGCAGTGTCCATATAATTGCCATCTCATTAATGTAGTAAGAGTGTCCGGAATCTGAAGCGGCCCTGTGGCCCATTACTTTCCGCAAAAGAAGAAGTAACAAAATCGAACTTTCACGATGCGATGATTAGCTTCGCCGCAACAATGTCTGTTCTTTTTTTGTGGGTGGGGATACCGAAATGAAGAAAGGAAGCGGAAAGGAAAGTAAGTTGGCCACAATAGAATCCATTTGAACTGAGCAGTAATATTATTCAAATAATCAAAACTGGTATGCGACAACGTCTGGATCCTTAGCCTAGTTATGGATCCATGCAGTTATACAAAGAAAATTAAACGATTCAGACACGAGCACAACCATTTCTTGTTTTATGCGAAGCATACTAGCCGCACAACCACGCTCTTCCTTGCTGCGCCGCGCGCGGCCGCGTAGCTACCATATGACGTCATAACAGCTGCAAAAGCGGAGGCTCAACTCGTGCGCTCGCTTGCGGCCGCGTAGCTACATAGCCGGGTCTGAGCTCGTGCGCTCACCTGCTTGAATTGTTTTTTCGTCTAGCCGAACCAAATATAGCCAAGCAACAGCAGTTCACCAGGCTAAACAGTGGTTCAACAACTAAAATAAAGGCTAGTATGCTTCGCATCCTGGGCTTAACCTTAGCTAAGCTACAGCCATTTTTTTTCAGTAACCACATCAGGTGCCTACATTGGGCACCTGATGTGGCTACCCAAAGGTTGTCGAAGAAAAAGGCAGATGCTTGATCCACAAAGAACCATAGTCATACTGCTCGGTTATCCTACACCGGTGAGACAAGACTTTCCGGAGAGGTTGCATTCAGCGAACGCGTTGCAATCCGTCGAGTCCCCGCATTGGTGGAGGCGAATGACAATAACTCGTCTTCTTTTTCTAACTTTTACGTTTTTAGCGCACGAAAAGGGATGAGAGACAGAAGTACGACGCGGACACACCGCTAACTTCCAACAATTGTACTTTATACTTTATTCAATGAAGCGGTGTACACACACACACACACACAGACACACACACACAGACACACACACACACACACACACACACACACACACACACACACACACACACACACACACACACACACACACACACACACACACATATATATATATATATATATATATATATATATATATATATATATATATATATATATATATATATATATATATATATATATATATATATATATATATATATAACACAGCAGCGCACGCATGCGCATATGTACTGGTTTTGAACAAATAAGGCAAAAACGCGACATGTGTAATGGAAAGTTAAGATGGTATCTGAGATGAAAAAGGTGACCATGCATAGCCAAAAACAATTGTTTTTGCAACTGCAAGATTAAAATGCTATCTCCATCAAGCCACCCTCTGGGTCCCGTTTAAAAAATCGAATCCTTTTTTTTTTCAAAGATCGATTGAAGGCGCGCTAATACAAGCGTTCCCCAATCTAGCGATCTTCGCCGCTTTAATAATCTCACGTGTGGTCAGCGTTGGGCTTGTTCCTATCACCGTCCACTGATTATAAATGAGACTGCACCCATGCTTTCTGCAGTGAAAAGCCAGATGCCCCACTCCTCCATTTCACACATTATTTGCGTGTTCACGCAGCCTACCATTTACGCACTTTCCCGTTTGGCCGATGTATTTTTGCCACGCGAAGTTTTGAAGAAAGTGGGATGGAAGTATTTATCTTCAAAAACAAGGAATTTGCATTGGTTCCTGTATTGGGCCAATTTTAAATTACCTTTATCTTGCTCGTGTAAACAGGATGCTGGATGCCAGGTTGGAAAATTCAAATGTAAAGAGGGTGTATAGGTACGTTGACGACTACCTTGTGCTTCTCGATGCAAGTCCTATAGCGGGGAGGTTTGTCCTGATGTCACGCAAGTGCTAGGTCTTTTAACAAGTGTTTGCAACCGCTCACTGTTACGCATGAAACGCCACAGGATGGTACTTTGTGATTCCTCGATATAAGAATGTTTTTTGAGGGACACCAGGACTGCTGGGCATATGAACCGAGGACGAACAAGCCGCTACTGCCCTTTTCATCGGGCCAATGTAAGCTGGTTAAGAGGGGCATCGCTAAGTCAATTCTAATGAATGCCCTTCGCCACTCATGTGCTCACAAGTGTTTGTCCAGTTTTCTGGCTCAAGTGGATCGCCTGAAACAGGCCGATTTTCCGCATCATATTGTCACGTAGTAGTGGCGGTGAAGGAGGCAGCCAAACTGTGATTATAGAAACTAGCGTTTTATTGGGCGAACTTGTGCCCTCAAAAGCAGGCTATACTCAAAGAACAACGAGAGCGGCGAACACACTCGGCGATCGTCGAAAATCTCATCAGCGGGTCAAGCGCGTCGGCTTTTATAGACCAGTCGTCGAATATTCCAGAGTAACCGTTGGACCAGCGTGTCTTCCACAAAGTTCGACACTATTCGCGTCGCGCATACATGTAATCAGATTACACAAGTTGCGATCACAGACAGCGGATGGAAGCATCGATAACATTCCAGAAACTTCTGATACATGCAGGCGCATTCTGCGCTGTGCGATAACATTTGTTAGGCGGTGAAACATGTCGCCCGATAAAGACAAACAAGTACACGTGTCAATATCATAACAGCTGTGGCCGAAGGTCTCCTTAAGATCGCAAAACGCGGGCGACTGGATGAGCTGTTTGCTTCACCGGAAATTGCGCGCGTGAAGCAAAAACGCGCAATAATATACCGTACATCCATGATATCTCACACAGACTGAAGATTGGCAATAACGCAAATGTAAGCGTCATCTTTTCAGTGCCAATCAAGCTGTACAACTTGTGCAAGACCAGCAACTGTGGTTCTGAGAAGCCCAGTTGCCGCACAAATAACAAGGAAGGCTATGTTCTTTGTGAGAACAATATCGTGTATGAACTACCCCTGTCGTGTGGCAAAAAATACATCGGTCAAACGGGAAGCCTCATACGCCTCCCCCCTGGCTACGCCCCTGGCTGCCGATAATGTGACAATTCCTGATTTTGTCAGCTCTTTGCCGACTGACAGTAGTCCGCATCTCAAAAGCGCTACATGCGAGGTTGCAAGCGCACGTGGAACTTAATTTGCAACTTGAATTGCACTCTGAATTACGTTATCGATGGGTAGCTTCGCATATTTTACACTTTCTGTTTTGATGAGAGAAATGACTGTGATGAATATACTGTGCCCGTTGCAAATGTACTTATGCAGCTTTCGATTTCCAGCTGCAAGTTCACCTAAGCACGCTGTGAGAATTGGTGTGATAAGTTCACGAAGAATGTCATTCCTGTCAAAATTTGCATCTCGAGGTGTTGGAAATTAAGCATAACTGCGTTTTTAGCTCAATTTTGCTTAGATATTCGACGGTGTAATCGAATGCATTACCAGCTGTGTTCGAAGTTTTAAACTTTATTTTTATGGAGAGCATGATGGACTGCAATCAGTTGCAGCTATATGTCTCACCTAAATGTATTTTGCCCACTGTTTCTTCGTTTCTCAGCTCGCATTTAAAAGCGAACTAAGGTTTTTTTGAAGCAATGTTAACTAAAATGAACAACAATTGAAATAGTTCCTTCTCATCGTATGAAAAATACTGAAATTTTCTCAGCAGTCATACGTCGCTTTAGAAGCGTGCTTCCGACCCAGGCTTCCAAAAGCATGCTCTAATTACAACGGGCAGTTGACCATCTTTCCCATATCGCCTACTTTATAAAAGCTTCCAAACTGCAACATTTTAAGAGCAGTCAGTAACAGAAATGTCAGAAGAAATGCTACCAGTGTTAAAGCAGCGAAAAGCAAGAAGCGGTCATTTGTTGTCACTTTTAGTCTAAAAGAAACGTGTTTTCACCTCTAAAGCATTATACTCGGGTTATGAAGACTTTTTTTTAAATATACTGATAAGTGACCTTATAGATCTTGTATCATCTGGCGGGAAACAAGGCTCCTCATCCGCTGTTGTGAGTAGGAAAACATTGATATCAGGGTTGACATATTCATAGAAAAGGCACCAGGGATGTGGCTATGCCTTTATTATAGGAAATATATGACGTAACCGGTAGCATGGGCTCAATTTTCGTGCGATCAATTATAAAGCCAGGAAGAAGCAATTAAATATCATGGGCGTGAACCAGACTAAAGAATTGGTTCATTGCGTTGCGCATTTGAATCAAGCTTATATAAAGACGTAGGTTCTCGCAGTGATCTGAAAATGTTTTAACTAACTCTTAAGTTTTGTTTTCAAACATCAAAGTTTCATTGTAGTCTATTTTCTGGCAATGGATGAATAAAAGATTTACACCAGGAATGAATATGTCCGTCTGATTTGTTTCACTGCTTAGCTTAGAATGTTCGCCTTCTTTATAAAAAGAGGCCAGTGAAAAATAATTTTTATCAGGTATTTTGTGCCAACAATCGGAAAAACAGTGCAATAACATGATGATTTTAATGGAGATATGTTGTCCTGATGTCCCTATTCTGTACACGGCCCTCTATCTTCGAACGCGCGGCGCTGCAGAGCATGGTTGAGAGGGCATTCGTCCTTTTTTACAAAGAGATACCGAGGGGCTTGTTTTTGTTTTACAATCCTTTGCTGAGTCGTATACAGGGGCTCAGCAAAGCCAAGTCTTAGTGGAATAGTTTCAGTCTCACCGATGGGAGCTTCTTGTACAATCTCTCTGCAGCATGTTCAGCTTCTACTTTGTCGGCCTGCTGCCACTGTTATATCATTTTGGTGTATCACAACCAGCGCCGGCGAAGCAGTAGTTAAAGAAGAGGAATGCGAAGAACGTGCTGGGCAATACTCGCTTCAGAGAAGCGACCCAACCGGCCAAACCGACAAGGGCTGATGCGTCTTCGTAGCTTCAACACACGCAGAGCAGGGGTGAGGGGGGAAGGGCCATGCCCCCTCACTTAATCCCCTTTCCCTCTCGGGCAGCCTCTGTAAGCATGGAGATTGGTCACGCCATGATAATTGTGGGAACAGCGGTCCTTATCCCGCCTGCTAAGTGTGAAGAGATGTTCCTGGTCGCTTCTAGTAGGCGTGATCGGTAATCGTGGAGAAATATAACGCTTAGGCTAAACGTGCACAAAAACTGCATACGCTCGCTTAGATAAGCCTGGATTTTTTTAGAGTAAGTATCGGCTTCACAGTGCGTCAACATCTTTGACAGCGGCACAAGGAAAGGAAGCACCGTCGTCCCTGATAAGCGATAGGCTCGTCGCACGGTTGTGAGCGCTGCAATACGATAGCGCACGAGCGCAGTCACGTGGTTTTATTTCCCGTTTCGCGGGCTTCCTTTCAATGCCGGCAAAAAGTCACCACGCAGCACGCAGTACGTTGCCACAAAAAATTGGATCGCTCGTTTTGAAATGCCCTCGACAACGTCACGAAACGCACTTGGCCCTAGAGTGAATATTAAAAATTTTGCAAAGCTGATCTTAGTTAATGACCTAATTAAGCGCAATATAACAAATACCCTAAGGTGCGCACATGACGGCAAACCTTATGTCGTTGGTTTCCTTCAGTTGCGGTTAACCGTGCACTTTTTTAAATCCTTGATTCAACTTACCTGGTTCAGTCAATCTCTAGAGTCTGCAGGAATACGTTTACCTAAGTCATTTCCTCAAAGGGGACCCTGATGATGAGAATGAAACGTACAGAAGAATAAAAATGGCTTGGAGTGCATACGACAGATATTACCATATCCAGACTGGGAATTTACCACTGTTGTGGAAATGTGTACCGTCGTTGCATTCTACCGATGTTAAATATAGGGCAGAAACTTAGAGGTTAACAAAAAAGCATGAGAACAAGGTAAGGTCCGTGCAAAGAGAGATGGAACGAAAAATGTTAGGCGTAACATTAAGGGACAGGGAGAGAGCGGGTGTGGATCAGAGAGCAAACGGAGATAGCCGATATTATTGTTGAAATTAAGAGAATAAATGGAGCTGGGCCGGCCATATAAAGCGTAGGGTAGATGACCATTGGACCATTAGAGTTACAGAATGGGTGCACAGAGAAAGGAAGTACGGTGGAGGTCGGCAGAAAGCTAGCTGGCGTGATCAAAATAAGAAACTTGCAGTTGCAAGTTGGAATCAGCTAGTGCAAGCTAGTGTAAGAATTGGGGATCGCAGGGAGAGGCCTTCGTCCTGCAGTGGACATAAACAGGCTGATGACGGTGATGATATTTTGGCAGGGCGAACTGTCTATTGATCGCACGGGAGAGTAATATTAACGTACAAGCCGCTAACGGATATCACCCAGTCGTGAAAACGTCTATCATTTGGCCCAAGTACTCAACCTGTCTTTTATATGCGCTGGATATCCTCCTGCAACATCTGCTATTATAGTGCCATCTAAACTACCAGACACAACTGGCGTACGTAAGACCCCCTACAGCATGTCACGTGACAAAAAGATGCCGCTGAAGAAGGAACTGTGCCAGATGCTTACTCCGGGTATCACAAGACTTAACATCAGTGTGTCCTTCTCCTATCACAATAGTGCCGAAAGAAGACTTTGTACATATTATCGCATGTGTAATAGGCAAACTGATTTTTTAAGTGCGAAGAATTTGTTTGCCTTGTCAGTGTCCAGGTCAAACGCGAGGCTTTCCAAGGCCACATGGATTGTCGCCGATGCGCGCGCACCCAAATGCGCCCGCTCGCACGCCGCTACTGGCTTGGCGCCACCTCTCTGCTTTCTCGTCGGCACAGGCCTGTGCGCCACAAATAGAGGTGGCTCGGTTGTTACGCTAGCTGCGCAATGTTGCGCGTAGGCCTCTACTTGCAGATATTAAATGGGCCCTCGAAAGTACTAGGCGGAAGAGCTTTGTGTCAGTGATACGTGTGTGCTCTGCACATTCATTGATAGCGGTTAATTACAGGGGTGCTGTTTCCCTTCTTTCGTTAATTGACGTTTTTGGTAACACATGCATATAATGTTCACGTGATCTCAATAACGTATCAATTGCGAGTCAGCGCTCGTCCGTGTGTTTCTTCTGTTCTTTCGTGTTCAATTTGCGCTATTTTTTACTATGAAGTGGAAGAAGAGTGGAATAGTCTAAATGCTCTGCTGGTACTTCAGAGATATGGGATGGTTACGAAAGCTGCGAGGCAGGAGGCGAAGCGAATGGCCGACGAGATACGTGCGGCCGTGGAGGTGCGAGCAACAAGATGAGCGACGCGCGGTCGAAGATCAGCGGAACACCAAGCGAACGAGAGCTGAACGGGCCACCGAGACGGAGCTGCGTCGATTGGAGGACCGCCACTTGCGGGACGCAGACGCGTGCTTTTAAAAGCCCATTGTGCAAGACAAATTTGGTGAACCGTGTAGAGCTTGCGAGCACCTCTGGTTCCAATCGTAGTTCATCACGGTGTCATGGCCCGCGCATGTGGTGGTCCTCGAACAAGCGTTTTTTCGGGAGGGCGTGAGTTCATTGGGGCTTTACGCCACGTGCAGTCAATGCTCCGCATTCACTAAGATAAACCCCTAGGAGGGTTTCTGCCTTGTCTTCCCCGTTCTGCACCACGCATTGACGATATTATCAATTAAACAGGTGGCTGTCATTTGTTTTCTAGAATTGACCGTAGTAAAGGGTATTGGCAAATATCATTTAAGTAAGAGCACTACAAGTACACAGCTTATATGTTTATTGTAGGCTGCCGTGTGGCAGGAAAAATTCAGCTGGGTAGTATTGTATCTGGAGCACAATCCCACCGCTGTCCACCAGTTATTGGATCTGCCATTGATTGCGGCAGTTGGCCGACGTTGAGGAGGACTTTGAGATGAAAACTGGAGGTTTATTTACATTATTTACAGTAAAAACGTGAAGTCATTAACAGTCATAAAGTCATTGATGGTCAGCAACAAGTCGGACGCTGCGGCCCGTGGCGCCGTTGTCAGATGGGAAGAGGACTTGGCATCTGGAGGCGCCGCGCCCCAGAGCTTACATGTGCTCATCAACCCAACATCATTCGATACATTGACCCCGGTGCTCCCCCTCAGCCCGGGCTGACTGGGCGGTGGGACTTGGTTCGAGCCAACGGTCCTTCCCGGACAAGGGTGCTGCTGTGGTGCAGCACAACTGAGGAAC